>NC_088931.1:27410000-27667500 GCF_038396675.1 Hydra vulgaris | reverse complement strand
TTACCTTTCAGAAATGTAAGTACTGAGAGCTACTTCAGCCTAAATCAAGAATAGGCAAAAATATCATTACAAATAGTTATCATATTAATAAAAGTTATAAAAAAAAAATCACTTATTTATATAATTATATAAATAAGTAATATTTAATTAAATAAATATGTAATATTTAATTATATAAATAAGTAATATTTAATTATATAAATAGGTGATATTTAATTATATAAATAAGTAATATTTAATAATTTAAGTAATTTACTAGAATAAAAAATTGAAAAACAAAAGCTTTTTAGATTACCTTTATTCTTGACACATTACTAGCTTTAGCAAACAAAAATACAATAGATTCAGGCACTAAAACTTTAAATACATAGTCGCTATCCTAAAAAGATCATTACTTAAAAGACAAAAATAATACTGGAAAGTTGAATATTATCCAAATGTATAGATAATTTTAAGATGACTTTGTTTAGAAATAAATACATGATTAATATTATAGATTATGATTACCTTCAAACTATTAAAAGCTAAAACAAAAGCATTAAAAAGATCATGTGATTGATCTTCTGTCAATAGGCTGAGGAGATCTCTGTTACAAAGATTTTCTAAATAAATAAATGGAAATGCAAGAACATGTTAAATAATTAAGTAAAAAACAAAAAAGTAAATAAAACAAATAAAATAATAGAGTGTAAATTCCTATATTTTTATAAAATACAAACTTTTATCTTCTCCACCAGCAATAAACCAGTTATGTCTGTAACTGTATAACTGAACATAAAATACAAAAATACTATTTAAGGATTTAGCATTTAGTAAGTTAGTAAGTTGTTATCAACTTTGACTAAAAGTCAATTTTAAATACTTGAAGTCAAAACTATTTGACTTCAAGTATTGAAAATTGAATACTCAAAATTAAATATTGCAAAAGAATTTATTTACATTAAAATATTACACGTCATTTTGTTTCCAAACTGATGTTTAAACAACTCACAATAAATAAACAAATGCTGAAATATATTTTTAAGAACACAGTATTTAAAGAATTCTAGGGATTTTTAAATTTGTTCAAAACAAACTTCCTTCATAATTAAATACTGGCAAAGGTGGGATTTGAATCTGCAATCCTGCTGTGAAGGGCAATCTGATCACAATAATAGCAGCACACTATACAACTGAGCTATACGGACTCAATAGTATAATATTATATAAAAATTTATTTGTCAATTGTAAATTTAAGTAAGATACTTACTTGACCAGAATAAATAGATTTTAGCAACTGAGAAGATGCTATTTCAATCATACTTTTCTTTGTAAACAGATTCAATCCTATAAATATTTGATTATATCCTTATTCTATTACAAACAGTTTGAAATTTAAAAAGAATTTCATGCAACTTATTAGATTGTATTGCAACCTCACACCTGTGAATTTATCAAAGTCAAAAATTCTGATCCAAAAAGAAAAAATCTATTATTAAGTCATCATTTAGTAAAATCTTTACTTTTTGGCTTTATTTTGACTGTCAATTTTATGAATTCTAGCTTAAGCCTTGTTAAGACATATTTATTGAACAAAATTTTTATTTCTCATATATTTAAACATCAAAAATTGTATACAAATATGTGTATCAAAATTTATAACATATATATAATTTTTAACGTATATATATAATTTATAACATATAATTTACACAAATATGTGTATCAAAAATTATATACAAATATGAATAAATCGTATACCTGCTGTAACAAATGTATCCAAGTCTTCAATATCACTTGAACTACCTTGAAAGGATTATTAGACAAGTTCGAATTTTTATTTTGTTTTAAAAAGAAAACAGAAAAAGTGAAAAACAACAACTTTATACTTAAACATTGACTACAAATAACGCATCCATCATCAACAGAAAATTTGTTGCACAAAGTACATGGCATTTTAGAAGTTAATCTGTCTGAAAAAAAATTATTAGACTGTTATTCTTTTGTAAATTAGTATATATTATATAGTATATATATATATATATATATATATATATATATATATATATATATATATATATATATATATATATATATATATATATATATAATGTTACATTACAATGTTACATCAAATGAAAATAATATATTTAAACAGTTATATTCAAAAAATAGTGAGTTGCATCAACATTACACAAGACAAGCTAGTTATTTTCATAAAAGCAGCCAATATAATAGAGCAGGGCAGAAGTCTTTGTTCGTGTTGGTTTGAAACTATACCAGAAAATAGCTTGTGAATTTATTCAGCTGAACTATAAAAAATTCAAAACAAAACTGCTTCAAACACAAAAGAATAATGAACTTATATAGTTAAAATTTATTTTGTAAAAGCGAACATTTATTTTGTAAAAGTTACTTAACTAGCATTAAGTTGCTAAATAAATAAATAAATAAATAAATAAATAAAGATATATATATATATATATATATATATATATATATATATATATATATATATATATATATATATATATATATATATATATATATATAATATATATATATATATATATTAATAATATTTTTAATGGCGATTGAACAAACTTAATACCGGCTTACGATCAAATAAATATCTCTAAAACAAAAAACTTATAAGGCTTTAACGTGCGTTCCCGGAGTTGCAATAACGAACAACAAGTTGCAATAACGAACAAAATTGTTACAAAAACGAACATAGGCCGCGTCAGGTTGCATTAGCGAACAAAAATGTTCGGTAATGCAAATTTTGCGTTGCTATACCGAATATCCATATGATCATCATCATCATCATCATCATCATCATCATCATCATCATCATCATCATCATCATCATCATCATCATCATCATCATCATCATCATCATCATCGTCATCATCATCATCATCATCGTCATCATCATCATCATCATCATCGTCATCATCATCAGTATGTGGTTTTGTGTTCGCTATTGTCACGCTGTCATCGGCACACAGGATTTTAGAATTTATCCGTATCGCTTGTGATTTAAAAATTCTCATCAGAAAGATACAAATTTTTAAGATATGTTAGTTACGAAAAAAATTTTCGAGAAAAAAACTTTACAAATAAGACCCATTACGAAATAGGCGTTGCATTACCGAAAAATCTAAAAATAAGGATTTATGCATGGGGATCATGAAAAAATGATTTGGATATGTTTTTTTTATTCATTCCCTTTAAATCAAGCTATAAAAGGAAAAAATACGCTTACCTAAACTTTGAGGTTTTTAATATCATCATGGTGATTTTAAGAAAATTTATAAAATCTAAACTCCATCGTAAAAAAGCAGGAATGCTCTGCGGAATGGGTTTTTTTGGGTAAAAGAAATTGACTAATGGAAAAATGAAAACAGAAGAAATTTAAATATTTTTTTACATTTTACAATTGTTTATACTTTTTTTTCAAAAAATAAATTTCAAATAAATAAAAATAGTTTATTACACTAGTATCTATACCAAACCAATACGTTTTTTGAAAATCCTTCTGTGGGCGTTTTTCCAAAATAAACAAATTTAGCAATTTTAAGTTTATAATAAATGTAAATAAGTTTACAATGATCATTTCGTATCCTTACATTCATACATGCATCTTAATACTAGTTTTAAATAAGAAAAATAAAATTTTTACTTTCTTACCTTTATTATTTGAGTTTGATTTTAATCAAGAATGCGTTGAGGGTGAGAGTCAAGGTAGTAGGCCCCCCCTTTAACCCCACCCCCCACCCCCCCCACGCACACCTCTTGGGGATAAGCTGTATATTTTATAAAGGCGAGTATTAAGGTATTTATTTATAACATCAATATAATATTGTGCAGAACTTAGTAACTAGACTATGTCCTATTGTGTAAAGGTTATTGATTTATCTTAACCATAATAAAGTCTTAATTCCAATTAGCTTTTTAATTATTTTTTAGCTCTCAGACCCTCCCTCACTGCAAGGGCTGAGCGTTTTTTTTGTTGGAGAGCTAACTTTCATACATGGAACTCCAAACATTTATTTTTTTATACTTACGTCAATTAAAGATGCTTTGCAAAAATTTGCGATGATTAAGTTACTATGAAATAAAATTGTGATGGTCAAATTACTAAAAGATATTACATCTTAAAATGGGAAACTAACATACTCAATTCATGTGAGAAAAAGTTCAAAATTAAGAGATTTAATTTTCGAAAAGGAAAATACCAAGAAATGAATATCATGTTTTATAAAGTAAATTGGGATGAAATATTTGATAAAATAAATACAAACCAATGCTATGAATACTTTTTAAAAATTTATGAAAAAGCTATTCCTCACCACTTCAAACCCACTAGTTCTATCCAAAATCCATGCATCAACATAAAAATCAATAATCTAATTAAAAAAAAAGTAATCTATGGTGCAAAGTGCGTGCTACCAACTTCAAAACCTAAATAATGAATACAAACTAGTTAATAAAATGATTAAAAAACTAATTAAATAATCTACTCTTGATCATGAAATAAACTTAGCAAAAGATGTAAAACATAACCCAAAACTCTTCTATGCATATGCACAAAAAAATCAAACACATACAAAACTACTAGCGCTTAAAACTAGTGACAATAAAATAATAACTTATAAAAAAGTCATTGCTAATCTACTAAATTGTAGTTTCCAATCAGTATTTGCCAAAGAAAATCAAGATCTACCACATTTCATCAATAAAACAATGCAATTATTTGAATGTGACTGGGACCAAGAACTAAACGAAGGTATTGTACATAATTATTTATTAGAACTTAATGAAAACAAGTCACTTGGTTGTAATAACATCAGTCCTTATGTGCTAAAGCATTGTGCAGAAGGATTATCCAAACCTTTGTCATTAATACTCAAGAAATCGATTCATTCAGGAGAGATGCCAGAATTATGGAAATCTGCAAACATTACACCACTTTTTAAAAAAGGAGTCAAGAAAGATCCGCTCAACTACAGACCGATCTCTTTAACATCGATACCATATAAGATAATAGAGAAAATAATTAGAAAAAAGCTGATAATTTATATAGCAGAAAACAATCTGTTAAAGCCTCAACAACATGGATTTGCACAAAATAAAGGATGCCTAACAAACCTATTAGAAACTTTTGATATTATTACAACTGAAATTGAAGATGATTATCCAGTTGATATATTATTCCTAGATTTTGCAAAGGCGTTCAATAAGGTGCCCCACCAACGAACCAACGACTCATATATAAAATTTATAACTATGGAATAAAAGGCAATATTTTAAATTGGATTGATTCTTTTTTAAAAAACAGAAAACAAAGAGTGGTAATGAGTGAAGCTGTATCAGATTGGTGAGAGATTTATAGCCGTGTGCCACAGAGTTCTGTATTGGGTCCTCTTCTCTTTCTGTTACATATCAATGATTTTCCCCAATGTGTCTATTCAATTACAAACTATACGCTGATGATACTAAAATCATATCTGTTATAAAAGAACATAATGATCTAATTAATATGCAAAATGACATTGATTTGTTAACTCAATGGTCAAATGTATGGTTATTGGATTTTAACATAAGCAAATGCATTGTTATGCACATTGGAAGAAAAAATATTAACTATAACTACACTATGAAACACTACAATCAAAGTTTTATTTTAAAAACGACAACAAAAGAATTAGACTTAAGTGTAATAGTTTCATCCAATATGAAATGGAATTATCAGGTTCAAGCAGCTACAAGTAAAGCACAAAGAATCCCATTTTTAAAAAGAAAAAGCTTTACTTATCTTAACACTGAATTGGTAAGGCAATTATACACATCGCTGGTCAGACCACATCTGGAATTCGCAGTTCCAGTGTGGAGTCCAGGTAATAAAAACGATATCAATGACCTAGCAAAAATTCAAAGACGAGCAACAAAGCTAGCACCTGAACTAAAACATCTAAGTTATACTGAAAAAATGGCAAAGTTGTGTCTCACAACTCTGGAAACAAGACGTACAAGAGGTGATCTTATTGAGTTTTTCAAAATAACAACTGGTATTGATAAGATATTGTGGTATAAAGAGCTTTATAAAGCTTCTTCCCAAAGTCTAAGAGGTCATTCAATGAAATTTGAAAGAGAATTTGCAAAAACAACCATGAGACACAATTTTTTTACGAGCAGAATGATACCTCATTGGAATGCTTTACCTGAAAAAGTGGTAGCTGCAATGACAGTAAATTCTTTTAAAGCTAGACTAGATAAACATTTGTTAACGGATGTTAAAGTATAAATTTTAAACTTTATGCTCCGCATAAAGTTTAAAATTATGTATTTCTAAAATTAATATAAATTGAATACAACATTTTCTGCAAACATCAGGAACGTTAACGTGATCATTTCTGCCACTAATCCTATCGGCTAAGTCAGTTAAGCTTTTTCAATCTTCTACATTGGTTTTGATATTGAAAATATAAATAAAATATAAAAAATTAATGTATATATATATATATATATATATATATATATATATATATATATATATATATATATATATATATATATATAAACACCCAACTCACACTTGCTGAACATCCAAGTGGTACATCAATGATTATAGTCGGATCTGTTTTTAAATCCTTAGTACTTATAGATGAATTTGATTTACCAATATCTTTAAAGGATTTCTGAAAAAAAAATATATATATATATAATAAACATTTATTTTTCAAATTTAAAGAACATACATTTTATAATTTTTTATTTAATATCTAAAACTATTTTATTGAATTGCTTTAATAAATTTGACTTTAAAATTCTCACATTTATTAATTGATTTTCTGAATAAATTGATACTGAAAAATCTACATCTAAAAGATAAAAAAAAGATAAAAACGTTATTCTTATTACATTAAAGCTAAATATTTCAATTCTTTTACATTTTTTTAAATTTTGAAAGTATTGCTGTACAGCCCTCCGAATTAGGGTCGGCATTTGGCAATGCAAACCTAACTGCCGAAC
This sequence comes from Hydra vulgaris, assembly GCF_038396675.1. Classification (NCBI taxonomy): domain Eukaryota; kingdom Metazoa; phylum Cnidaria; class Hydrozoa; order Anthoathecata; family Hydridae; genus Hydra; species Hydra vulgaris. The sequence goes on along the minus strand of NC_088931.1, from coordinate 27,660,483 downwards.
TTAGCGTTTGAGGTTGCCAAATACTTAGGTTTCTATATAAATACTAGAACATTTTAGGTTTCTACTTTTTATGATGGAACTTGTCAATAAATATTTTTGCTGACCTGATGATGACCTAAAACATATCAAGGTCTGCAATTTTTTTGCCAACTTTATTTTTTTTTATTTTCAAGAATTGGGTGTTTTATAATAATAAAAAATAACTTATTTCTTTACCTTGTTGCTATAAACATTAAATAAAATATATATATTGATTGAATACCAGTCTTACAGTCTTACCAGTTCCACAAGTTGATTCTGGTAAGCTACAGAAACACTTTTTATGGCTTAAAAAAAAATTAATAATTGTGTAGTAATAACTAATAATGGTAAATTAGTTTAAAGAAAAATAAAATAAAAATATAAAAGTTTGTATTACCGTTCAGAAATGTAAGTACTGAGAGCTACTTCAGCCTAAATCGAGAATACGCAAAAATATTATTATAAATAGTTATGATATTAATAAAAGTTATTTAAAAAAATCCCTTATTTATATAATTATACAAATTAGTAATATTTAATTATATAAATAAGTAATATTTAATTATATAAATAAGTAATATTTAAATATTTAAGTAATTATTTACTAGAATAAAAAATTGAAAAACAAAAGCTTTTAGATTACCTATATTCTTGACACATTACTAGCTTTAGCAAATATAAATGCAATAGATTCAGGCACTAGAATTTTAAATACATAGTCACTATCCTAAATAGATCATTACTTAAAAAAGAGAAATAATACTGGAAAGTTGAATATTTTCCAAATAGATGATTTTAAAATGAATTAATTAGAAATAAATATATGATTAATATTATAGGTTATGATTACCTTCAAACTATTAAAAGCTAAAACAAAAGCATTAATAAGATCATGCAATTGATCTTCTGTCATTAGGCTAAGGAGATCTCTGTTTCAAAGATTTTCTGAATAAATTAATGGAAATGCAAAAACATGTTAAATAATCAAGAAAAAAACAAAAAAGTAAATAAACAAATGGAATAATAGAGTGTAAATTCCTATATTTTTATGTAATACAAACTTTTATCTTCTCCACCAGCAATAAACCAGTTATGTCTGTAACTGTATAACTGAACATCAAATACAAAAATTCTATTTAAGGATTTAGCATTTAGTAAGTTGTTATCAACCTTGATTAAAAGTCGATTTTAAATACTTGAAGTCAAAACTGTTTGACTTCAAGTATTGAAAATTGAATACTCAAAAATAAAATATTGCAAAAGATTTTATTTACGTTAAAATATTACACGTCATTTTGTTTCCAAACTGATGTTTAAACAACTCCCAATAAATAAACAAAAGCTAAAATATATTTTTAAGAACACTGTATTTAATGAACTCTAGGGACCTTCAAATTTGTTTGAAACAAACTCCCTTCATAATTAAATAGTAACTGGTAAAGGTGGGATTTGAATCTGCAATCCTGCTGTGACAGGCAATCCGATCACAATAATAGCAGCCCGCTATACAACTGAGCTATCCGGACTCAATAGTATATTATATAAAAATGTATCTGTGAATTGTAGATTTAAGTAAGATACTTACTTGACCAGAATAAATAGATTATAGCAACTGAGAAGATGCTAATTCAATCATACTTTTCTTTGTAAACAGATTCAATCCTATAAACATTTAATTATATCCTTATTTTATTACAAACAGTTATAAAAAAAATATTACCACAAAATAAGGTAGACTGTATTGGGGATCTTTCTCTCACATCTAGACTTAAAATTTAAAAAGAATTTCATGCAAGTTATTAGATTGTATTGCAACCTTACACTTGTGAATCTATCGAGCATAAAAATTCTGATCCAAAAATAAAAAATCTATTATTGAGTCATTATTTAGTAAAATCTTTACTTTTTGGCTTTATTTTGACTGCCAATTTTATGAGTTCAAGCTTAATGCCTTGTTAAGACTATATTTATTGAACAACACTTTTATTTCTCATATATTTAAACATCAAAAATTGTATACAAATATGTGTATCAAAATTTATAACATATATATAATTTTTAACGTATATATATAATTTATAACATATAATTTACACAAATATGTGTATCAAAAATTATATACAAATATGAATAAATCGTATACCTGCTGTAACAAATGTATCCAAGTCTTCAATATCACTTGAACTACCTTGAAAGAATTATTAGACAAGTTTGAATTTTTGCTTTGTTTTAAACAGAAAACAGAAAAAGTGAAAAACAACAACTTTATACTTAAACATTGACTACAAATAGCGCATCCATCATCAACAGAAATTTTTTGACAGATTACACTTCTAAAATTGGCATTTTAGAAGTGTAATCTGTCTGAAAAAAATTTCTAGATTGTTTTATATATTAGTTTTTACTAATAGTTTTTACTAAGTATATACTAATATACTTTTGTATATTAGTATATATTATATTATATATATATATATATATATATATATATATATATATATATATATATATATATATATATATATATATACATATATATATATATATATATATATATATATACAGCTGCGGACAAAACTACTGAACGATTGCAAATAGTTTTTTTTAATGAAATTTTCAATGTCTCAAAATAAGTTTATAGTTTAATACTATATATGGTTGGATAGAGCGTTTTTTGCTCTATAAGACTGTGTAAAGTGTATTCTCTAATAATTTGTTTAAAATTAAACATATCTAAATGTTCAAAAAGCATCAAATATTTTGCACGACAAAACCATGTGAACAATTATACAAACGTAAAAGAATAATTTTATTAACATCAACAAATGATAGATTTAAAAAAAAAAAAAAACATTAATATTTAGTTGCATAGCCTTTAGAATCGATAACGGCCTTGCACCGTCTTGGCATAGATTCTACAAGAGTTTCTAGTAACTGTTTTGGTAATGCCTCCCATTCATACTGTACTGCTCGAAAAAGTTCATCCGGTTTTTGAAATTTGCGACCTCCCAAGCGTCGCTCAATTTCAATCCATAAATTTTCGATTGGATTTAAGTCGGGAGATTGGGCAGGCCACTTCAAAACCGTTATGCTATTATTTATGAGCCAATTTTTTACAGTCAAAGCTGTATGTTTAGGGTCATTATCATGTTGATAAACCCAATTGTGAGGCATTTTTTCTAAGGCGTGTGGCAACATTTGATTAGATAATATTTCCCTGTACTGTAGTTGGTCCATTATACCGTTTACACGGTACAACGGACCAATTCCAGCCCAGGAGAAACACCCCCAAACCATTATATTGCCACCCGTCTGCGCCCATAAAGACCTCCTTCGTTTAAACGCCTTTGAATCGTTCGTGTGCTTACGTTTTCCATGCCTGTTTGCAGACGAATTTCAGGGGCTGTCAAATGTGGATTCTCAAGAGATTTTCGCACAATTTTTCGATCAGTACTAAAAAATAAAATGTTAAACATTAAAATTAACATTAACATTAATATTATTAAGATTAAATAATAAAAAAAATAAAATTAAAGGAATATTACCGCTTATCCGTAATACGTGGACAACCACCTTTCTTAACGATCTTTTTGCTCTTTTCTCGGTGTATAATTTTATGTATTCCACCTTTTGACATCTTCACATGAGCTGCAATTTGCCCAATGGACCATTTTTCTTCTTTGCGCAAAGCAAAACCAAGCTTTCAATTTTTGAATCAGTTTGACGAACCATTATAGTTTAATTTTTTTAATTTTTTGATGTTAAACAGAATAATCTTGAGAAATTTAAATGATTGTAAGTTCTTAGAATACCAAAACCACATGAACGATTTTTAAAAGCACTGATTTCGATGGGAATATAATATAATTTGCATCAAAAATGACGCTTTTATAAATCGTTCACGTGGTTTTGTTGCTCAAAATTTTCGAAATTATTTTAACATTTATACATGTATGATTTTATACGTATTATTAAAGAATACACTTTACACAATCTTATAAAGCAAAAAACGCTCTATCCAATCATATATAGTATTAGAGAAAAAACTTTTTTTAAGGTGTTGAAACTTTTGTTTCAAAAAACTATCTGCAATCGATCACTTTGTTTTGTCCGCAACTGTATATATATATATATATATATATATATATATATATATATATATATATATATATATATATATAAATTAGTAGAAAATCACTTAACAAAAATTTATCTCATTTAACACTGTGTTTCATTAATAAAGACTCATCAGAAATTATGATTTTCTGATGAGTTTTATGAAATGATTATGAGTCTTCTCAGAAATGATGCATTTCTGATGAGTCTTTATTGATGAAACACAGTGTTAAATGAGATAAATTTTTGTTGTTATTTTCTACTAATTTATAATTGCTCTGTTCTTTTAAGAACATTGAGCACTCTACTTGTAGAATACATTTTAAAGTTGTTTAAATATATATGTATATATATATATATATATATATATATATATATATATATATATATATATATATATATATATATATATATATATATATATATATATGTATATATGTATATATATATATATATATATATGTATATATGTATATATATATATATATATATATATATATATATATATATATATATATTTTATGTATATATATATATATATATTTATGTATGTATGTATATATGTATATATATATATATATATTTATATATATATATATATATATTTATATATATATATATATATATATATATATATATATATATATATATATATATATATATATATATATGTATATATATACATATAAAATATTTTATGTATGTATATAATAAAAAATATTTTATGTATGTATATAATATTTTATTTAGTATTTAATGGTGATTTAACAAATTTATTGCTGGCTTACAATCAAATAAATATCTTAAAAAATAAAAAAACTTATAAGGCTTTAACGTGCGTTCCCGAAGTTGCAATAATGAACAACAAGTTGCAATAACGAACAAAGTTGTTACAAAAACGAACATAGGCCGCGTCAGGTTGCATTAGCGAACAAAAATGTTCGGTAATGCAAATTTTGGGTTGCTATGCCGAGTATCCATATGATCATCATCATCATCATCGTCATCAATATATGGTTTTCTGTTTGTTACTGCAACACAGTCATCTACACACTTTGGAAGCTATATTGCAATGGATTTTTTTATTATTACTACAAATTAGAAGGATAGAGTTTTGAAGAATTTTTGAGCAAATCCTTTTATATAAGAAAAGAATGCATAACCAAATACTTTAAAAAAGTGGATTTATGCCTGGGGATCATTAAAATCACAATGAAATGTTTATTTAATGATCCCAGGCATAAAACTATTTTTTTTTATGAATTTGGTGATGTATTTTTTCCATTTAAAATATACTTTTCAAAACTTCAACACTTTTCATTTCATTGTAGCCTTCTAAAGTTTCTTATTTCAAATAAACTTTATTAATATATTGAGTTTACAAATCTCATACTTTGATTTTTGAAAAAAAAATGTGTATCAAAAGTTTTTTAAGTTTTTTTTTTGCTGGATGTAATATTTATCATATCGAATGCCCAAAAAATAATAAAACCTTTTGAAATGAAAAAGTTTTTATTGTTTTAAAAGGTAAATATAAAAGGTGTTTTAAAATATGACATAATTTATGCAGCGTTTTTTATTGTAAAAAACATTTTTGCCACAACAGTGAAATAATTTTTTTTTTTAATAAAAAAACAGATTGTTGAATAGTACTTTTTCTACTCAAAAATTCCCAAACTTAATGCATTTTCTCTTCTTTAAAGAATAAAAATGTCTTACATTTAAACTTTTCAGGATATGTAATTTAAAGTATATATACATATATATATATATATATATATATATATATATATATATATATATATATATATATATATATATATATATATATATACAGAGTTGTTACGACATGATATGTCTGGCAGATCTGTCGACATATTTTCAGACATATTTTCTGCCGACATAAAATATGTCCCACATATTTTCTATTGACATATTTTGACATGTTTTTATGTCCGAATTATTTTCTGCTGACATAAAATATGTCAGACATTTTCTATCGACATATTTTGACATAATTTTATGTCTGAATTATTTTCTGCTGACATAAAATATGTAAGATATATTTTCTATGGACATATTTTGACATAATTTTATATCTGAATTATTTGCTGTTTGATATTCTTGAAGAAAAAATTAATCTAACAAATTTATTGCGCATTTCAACTTAATTTACAGAGTTAAGTAAAAATAGTTTAACAAATTTGTTGCTTTTTTGCAATCAATTATAATTGAAGGTCAACAAAAAAAATTTTTTTTTCTGGTGCCGAGCAAACAATTTGTTTTTTGGATTGCATTTCACATTTTGATTTCAAATATGCAACTCATTTTTACCATCACATCAAGTTGTAAAGATATTTGGGTTCAGATCTTTAATTTGGGGTAAAGTCCCTAATATTGTCAAAAAAAAAGTTGTTCAAAAGTATGTTAACCTGGGTCTCAAAAAAAGCATATTTTCATAGAGATTTTAGAAAACATAAAAATTTTTCCTTAAAATTTTTTGGCAAAAAAATTATTTGAAAAAATGCTAAAGACTCTTAAAAAAATGTTAGCAAAATGTTTTTCAGCAATAATAAAAAAATACTTATTTTTATTACAAACGAATAACATCTTTAAAATCTCTTTGAAAATACGCTTCTTTTGAGACTCAGGTTGACATACTTTTGAACAACTTTTTTTTCGACAATATTAGGGACTTTACCCCAAATTCTAAAGATTTGAACACAAATATCTTTACAACTTGACGTGATTGTAAAAAATGAGTTGCATATTTGAAATCAAAATAAGAAATCCTACATAAAAAACAAATTGTTTTCTTGGCACCAGAAAAAAATTTTTGTTTTTGTTACCTGTGTTATTCTTCATAAAACTTTTATTTTAAATCCTATAAGCAAATATCTTTTGTTTCATAAAGGTCTTTTTCTGCCCTTTTTAGCGATGTATCATTTGAGAGTATCGACTAGTATTGATGCATCATTTGATAGTATTTGATAGTATTGATTAGTATGGATTAGTATTGGCGATTTCCCTTATTAGAATGTAAAAACCATCTCAAGCTGAGTTTTTATTACTGAAAATGGTTTTTATTAATATGACTAAACTTAAAATTATTCTCTTGATTAAAATAATATTTAAAAAAAAACATTTTTAGTTATTTTTAACTAATAGTTGATTCATTCAATAAATTATTCTCCATTTTTGACTTTAAATCGCAAGGAAAACAAAAAATATAATTATTCCAGTATATATTTCACTCAAAACATTTTATGCAAGTTTATGGCAGTTAATTATGCTGTTATAATGCAATTGTCAATTATTTTATTGTTAAATAAATCATAACTGTTTTAACTAAAAGTATATTATTCGTAATTAGTTATAAATTATTACCGGTTAGTCTTCCTAATATGAATTTAATGAGCTTAGTATAACTTTTGTGAAATATTTCAAATTCTTCAGCTTAAATGAATTTAATTTGGCACGAATTTTTTGAAATTCTGTGAACCGTTTTTTTCATAGAATTTTTTGAATTCAATTTTTCATAATGAAATCTTTTTCAGGATCAACAAATAATTAAAAATAACTGAAAAAGTTTTTTTTTTTATTATTATTTTAATCAAAGAAATAATTTTAAGTTTAGTCATACTAATAAAAACCACTTTCAGTAATAAAAACTCAGCTTGAGATGGTTTTTACATTTTAATAAGGGAAAGCGCCAATACTAATCAATACTAATCAATACTATCAAATACTATCAAATGATGCCTCAATACTAGTCAATATTAGTCAATACTATCAAATGTCAATATTAGTCAATACTATCAATGTCAATATTAGTCATAATCAATAAATAAGTCATAATCAATAAATAAGTCAATAAATGCCAATATTAGTCAATACTATCAAATGATGCATCGCTAAAAAGGGCAGAAAAAGACCTTTATGAAACAACTGATGTTTGCTTATAAGGTTTAAATTAAAAGTTTTATGAAGCATAATTGATTGCAAAAAAGCAACAAATTTGTTAAACTATTTTTACTTAACTCTGTAAATTAAGTTGAAATGCGCAATAAATTTGTTAGATTGATTTTTTCTTCAAGAATATCAAACAGCAAATAATGCAGATATAAAATTATGTCAAAATATGTCCATAGAAAATATGTCTGACATATTTTATGTCAGCAGAAAATAATTCAGACATAAAATTATGTCAAAATATGTTGATAGAAAATATGTCTGACATATTTTATGTCGGCAGAAAATATGTCTCAGACATATTTGACAGATAACAACCCTGTATATATATATATATAACACCTTCACTTCCAACAAGGCTGCAAGCAACAACTATTAGAGCACTAGAAGAGAAAAGATGAAGTTTATAAAGCAACATAATAATTAACAGAGTATTATATAAATCAGGAAAAAACTGAAGGGAGCGAATTCCAAAGAACTGATGTTAGAGGAAAAAAAACTAGATGAATTAGTGTTTTTGGAGCATTTAGGAACAGTCACAGTAAAAGGATGAGACTTAATTGAAATAAGTATTATATTTGGGTGCTAGCTCTTTAGAGCTGCGCCCATTTTAGTATTTATAGAAAAGAGAAAGAGAAGCAGCATTACAACAATATGGCAATAGTTAAAGGTTGGCTGCAAGAGCAGCTCCAACTATGTTTACAATGTGTTTTTGAACCTTGTCTAAAAGTAAAAGGGTATCATTCAAAGATCCGCTCCAGATATAGCAACAATATTCCATGCAAGGACAGATATGCAATTTATAGAGGTAAGGAATAGAATCTGGTAAGATGCAATCTTAGCAGATGCTATTTTTGCAATGAATTTGATATATGGCTTCCAAAATGCATCGGAAGTAAGTGTTAATTCTAGAAGACAAAGGGTATACTCATTGAGTACATTACTGTTCGTAAATATAGGAAGATCTAGATTGTTGGGATAACGATTAGCTGAAATAAATTGTTAAAGTTCACTAACCACTAAGACCCCAATGCTGTAGCAGAAGTGAGATCTTTTTCAAGCTCAAATGCCATCTCCTAGCAATCAGAAAGTGTTGGCTTCTTATCAAGAAAAAAATAAATGTTGGTATCATCAGTGAACAATGCCATCTTAGAGGTGAGAATTTCAGGAAGATCGTAAATGTAAATTAAAAAAAGTATTGGGCCAAGGAAAGAACCTTGAGGAACCCCAGATGTTACAAAAAATGAAGAAAGGTGTTGTCCATCGAGGACATCTTTTATACTACAATTGGAAAGGAAGGTTTCAATAATCTCTCAAATGTTACATGATACACCGTGAGAAGAGAGCTTATGGAGAAGACTGGCATGTCAAACTTTATCAAAGGCTTTAGAAATGTTGAAAGCCATAGCCTTAGCCTCTCAACATCTATCTAATGCACAATAAAACCTTTAGTTATTACTGTTAACAAATCAGCAACAATAGTTAACAAATCAGAATGAGAATATTGAAATCCATATTGTTGATCAGAAATATATTTTGAAAAAAAAAAATCTTTTGGAGGTGCCCCAAGACCCTTGAACATTTAAATAGTCCCATATATTTTTGTAAAAAAAAGTTTTTCCTAATACTTGAAATAAGCAAAGTTATATAGAAATTTCAAAAAGAAAATTGTGTATAAAAACTTATCTACATTTTTTTTTTAAGCTTTTTATTTTAAGTTAAAAATAAAAAAAGTGCATGTTTACAAGTTTTTGAAGATATTTTTTTTCTTTAAATGGATCCCAAACCTCTGAGACACGTTGTGTTCATATTTTAGAGAATGATAAAAAAAAGATGTTTGAGCTAAATTTATTTGATTAAAACAAAAAAATAAATGAATACCAAAAAAAAAAAACTTTTTTATTTTATCGAAGCTTGCCCACGGCTGTTTCAAACCGAGCTTAACGGCTTCTTGTTATTTTTTGAAAATATTGACATAAGGGGTGTTACTAAAACTTCTATAACTTTTAAAATATTAAAGATAATTTTGTTTTGTAAAAAGAATAAAAACACCAATAAAATGTTTCATCTTACGACATTTAATGCATTAGTAAAAAAACTTCTTTAAGTTTAAAAAAAACGTGACAAATGATGAAGTTGGCTGAATTCAAGTAATTTGATGTTACTTTTTATCAAAAAAAAATCAGAAAAATTTATTTCTGATAGTTATTCTCAAATATACCCATTGTTTGACCATTATAAAAACAAAAAAACCTTACTTAACTGTTTCAGGATAGCTAAAACAGACTTTATTGAGGTCTGAAAGCAAACCGCACTTTTCGCAAAGTTATGAAAAATGTAGTTAAAAGGGGTATTAGCTGTTAAAAGAGTACATTTTTAAACCTAGGAGCTCTTGTTTTAGAAACTTATTTTCCTAAGCCAATAAATTGTTTGCATTGCAAAATAAAGCCAGATTTCGATTTTGGAATATTTAGTCAAAACATTTAAAGCTTAAGCATTTATTTTTTTCTGTGCATACAGTTCTAATAATATGGTGTTAAGTTGTTAATAAATAAACACTCACCAAGTCTAATAAAATAATTCATGACCAAATTTGAGTTTAAGTTTTTGAATTAACCTAGCTTTTGGTAGTAGAATTATTTTATAGCACTTGAATCTATAGTCTCTTCTCTCAGTAAATAAAGTGTTTGAATATACAAATAGCTAATTGAAATCTTTTGAAAATTTGTTTTTATTCCCATTAAAAACTGTTTTATAATCAGTTGGTTTACTGATAGGTTCTTTAAGTAGTAAACTATCTTTGTACATCCAATTGATATCAGATTCATACTCATACTAAACCAGAAAACAATTGCTCCACTCAAAATTTTGATAACGTTTACAAATTCTTAGTTTATTGAACTAAATTTTTACACCAACTTGATATGAGATTTATATTTCATTCTTTAACCAGCGAGGAGGTATGTAGAGCAGAGGTACTGCAAAGGTAGAACTAACTTCTGGTGATAAACATCGAATGGATATGTAATATATCTATAAAAAAATGTTACATAAATGAAGGACAATACATTTTTTAAATTAAATACACAAACATACAAGATCATACCCAACCAACATACCAGTTGCTCTGATAACAAGTTAATATATAAAAGCTAGATTTTTACATACATTTGATGCAAGACTAGTATTCCATTCTTTAACGTGAGCGAAGGTATTGCATAGGTATAACTTCTGAAGATAGGAACAGAATGGGCACCTACCTAATATATAAAATCAATATATTAAAAAATAATATTTTAAACTAACATTACACAAATATTAGAACAGAATAAAATTATCTTATGTATAAATTAAAGATCTCATATAATTTATCTTACTTGTAAATTGTTTTTTGTTGTTGTTGTTGTTTTTAATTTTTTAAATATTTTAACTAAATTTGATGACCACAAACAAGACAAAGACCTTGTCTATAAAATGAATTTTCGCCACGCTCAGAACACACAACACACTTTCTCACCTTAGAGGCTTGAAGCTTCCTATCAGCTTTGCTGTGCAATTCAAAGCGTTTTAAAACAAGATACAGCTTCTGCTCCTGATTTCTTACTGAATGCAACTGTCTTAATTCCTTATTTACGCTATTATGCAAAACTCTCCCTCCTCTTCACTTAGCAACCCAATAGTTTTATGGAATTTTACAAATAGTGGCACATTAAAAATAAGTTCATGCATTTTTTGTGTGATACTTTCATTTAGAAAGCAAGCATGAAACTCAATAGCAAATAAATTTATATATTGATGAAGCTCAGTAATTAGCCTAATACTCATAGTCTCTAATTGAGAACTTAATGAGTTACAATGTGTGTTGAGAGCCCTATTTTTAGAATTTAAATCTGTAATTTCAGCTTCCAACTTAAATACTTGCATTTTAAATTTTTCTATTTGCTCCATATTTGTTTTATTTTCAGAAGTTAATTGATCAATTTGATTCAGTAGCTCCTGACTGTTATTTAAAGTGAAAAAGTCATCTGCATCTGCTGATTTTTTTTTTTGGGTGGAGCTTGCGACAGTTGCATTTTTAAAAAAATCTTCGTTTTTCATAGCTTTAAAATTTTTTTTATATTTCTTTTTTTGGCGTGTTAACTTTAGGCACATTTTATCAAACTCGTCATTACTAGGCATATCAAAATCAATTGGCAAAAGAAAACTCATAAAACTAAATAAATCACCTCTTATTTTAAAGACTGTCATTAAAATGGAAATGACATTGTTACTGATCTTATCTGTCCTAATTAATCGCTTAACAAAAGGAAAGTTACACCTATCTTCCCAACCATTTTTTCATCCAATATGTTGTTTTAGAATTTCCCTCTCAGTTGAATACATTGTTATCAAAATAATATTGACTTATTAATAAACATAATAAAAACAAATAAAATAATATTAATTAACAAATATATGCACTAGATAAAAGTGGATTTAACAACTTATCTGATATTAGTTTGATAATCCAAAGAGAAAAATTCAGCGTAACTTTGTTTACTTTTATACTTTAAAAATTGACTTGCCGAAACAGTTGTTTGGAGAATATTCGTTAATAAATAGTTTGGGACGTGACGCATAAAGGTTATGTCATCGCAAAAAAACGTCAACGCAAATGTACACCTAAAACTAACAAGATTAGTTGTAAAACATGACATTTTTGAAAACATATTTCATAACATAGCTGAAGGCACGTAAAATAATTTTTTTATTTTCATTTGCATAAAAGGTTGAAATTTCATTAACTTACGTCATCCATCAAAAAAGTTACGTTTTGCATTTAAAAACGATCAATTAAAAAATATAAATGCTTTAAAAACAGTCTTTTTGTAAAAAATTCTCTAGGATGACGCAGGAATCTGATAAAATGGACATTTAGGGTTAAGTGTTCCAAATTTCAAATATCAAGCACAAAGCTATGTTATGAAATCTTAGTTGGCCCAACTCATGTTTTCTGGAAAATATGCGAAAATTAGAAAAGTAGTTTTAAATTATTAAAAATATTTTGGCAATATTTATTTTTATACCAATTAATGTAAATATTTATTTAACAAGGAAAGATAGATCTTTTATATTTTTTTAATTGCAAGATAAAAGCATTTATATAAAAAAGTTACTATTAATTTAAAGTTTGTGAATTTTTATACTTTTTATGCCGAAATACTTTTTTTTTTGATAAACTCATGACGTCACGCTCGTTTTTATATTGAGTGAAACAGCCGTGTGCCTTTTCTGTTTTATTGTAGACCTTAATGTCAGTATAATATACGCCAAAATCTACAGACTACAAACAGATAATTTATTCAAGCTCGTTTTATTCCTAAGAGTTTCAGTACATTATGTCATTGATTTTTTTGTTTGCGTAAAAGATCGATTATTTAAATAAATAAAAAAGTCAATGCAATAATGTACTAAATCTTTTAGGAATAAAATGCGCTTGAATAAAGTATCAAGTCTGCAGATTGCGACCTATATTATGCTGACTTTTAGACCTACAATAAAATGGAGAAGGCAAGCTTCAACCAAAGTAAAAAAATTTAGTTTTTCTTGGTATTCATTTATTCTTTTATTTTAATCAAAAAAATTAAGCCCAAACATTTTTTTTTATCATTCTCTTTAATATGAACACAACATGTCTCGGAGGTTTGGGATCCCTTTAATATGTTTTTTATAAAACTTTTGAAACTTTTACATAGTTTCATTTTTTTTGAGTACCAGGTTAGTAAGTGACCGGGACCCCGGCCCCAACTAAAAACAGAGGTTTTTGCAAACCCGGCCCCGGCCCCAGCTAAACAAACTTTACAGGAGTTACTAGCTGGGGCTGGATTTTTGTTGTTGTTGCTGTTTTTTTTTGCTGTTTGCTGTTGTTGCTGTTTTTTTTTATTTTGTTTAAGTTAAAATTTGTTATGAAAGTTTAAGAAAATATAAGAAAAAGTCACAAAAATAATATATACAAATATAATATAATTCATAAATATTTACAATGACAAATAAGAAAGAACAAAGTAGATCAGATGGATATATGGTGTCTTTAAAAGATAGGAAAAGAAGCAATGATCTTAGAGAGAGTATGAGAGTAGTAATTATATTTATAGTGTGTATCCAAGAAGATGATAATGATGCCAATGATTAAGATGATGATGATGATCATTGTCATCATCATCATCATAATCATCTTAATCATCATCATCAACTGTATGCTTGATGATGATGATGATGATGATGATAATGATGATGATGATGATATTATGATGATGATGATGATACTATGATAATGATGATGATGATATTATGATGATGATGATGATATTATAATGATGATTTTATGATGATGATGATATTATGATGATGATATTATGATGATGATGATGATATTATGATGATGATGATGATGATAATGATGATGATGAGGACGATAATGATATTATGATGATGATGATGATGATGATGATGATGATGATGATGATAATGATGATGATGAGGATGATAATGATATTATGATGATGATGATGATGATGATGATGATGATGAGGATGATGAGTATGATGATGTAGAGATGATGATGTAGAGATGATGATGTAGAGATGATGATGATGATGATGATGAGGATGATGATGATGATGATGATGTAGAGATGATAATGTAGAGATGATGATGATGATGATGATGGTGATGATGATGACGATGAGATGATATATATATATACCTTTATATAAAATATATCATGAATTTTAAGTAACAATAATATATTTGTAAGGAATATCAATAGTAATGCAGCCCCGGTCACAAACCCGGCCCCGGCTATGTTTTATCAAACCCGGCCCCGGCCCCGGTCAAATATCAACCCCAGTCGCTTACTATACCAGATTCACCTAATTTTGAAGAACTTTTTTTACATATATGAACATTTAAATGTTCAAGGGTCCAGGGGTACCTATAAAAATATTTTTTATTGACAAAATATTTTAAACCTAGTGTTATTTTATTATAAAAAACACATTTAGAACTCAGTTAAGGAAATTTTTGATATATACTTCAAATTCATTAGGTAACCCAATAAGTGTTTTAATTCTCATTGGGTTCGAATATACTGACTTAATTTTGATTAAACTAATTTTTGTAAACATGCTAAAATTATTTAATTAATATTGCTTTTATTTTATTACAAACATCTTTTTTAGCAAGTGAACATACAGGGAGTAAAGTATGATTTAAGGTCTCAGTCATTACTTACACATCATAAATAAAATTGAAATAAGTAAATTTTTTTAAACATTTATAAAACTAATAGTAAACTTAAGAAGTAAGTTTATATATTTTATATAGTTATATATTTGCAAATTAAAAAAGTAAAATAAAATTTAGATGATTACCCATTTTCAAAGATAGTTTAAAAAGTATTTACAAACAAGATTACATTTTACAACAGATATCTGTTGTAAAATGTTGTAAAATTTTATTTTACTTTTTTAATTTGCAAATATATAAATATATAAAATATATAAACTTACTTCTTTCAAATAAAAAAAAGGAAAGAAGTAAGTTTATACTTAAACATTGCTGGCAAATAATTACTTTTCAAACTAAAGTCTCCCGATTGAGTTCTCCAACACTTTATTTTTATAAACAATTTATAAAAAGTTAAAAAAATCCCTAAAGAGTATCATGCTAATTAAAATTTAACCTGCACCACTCTGGGATTATGCGCGCTCGGCATCAAGTCTTCGAGAGCGATATTCAGAGTTGGAAATTGGTTGCCATGGAGCCATCCATAAATTGCATGGGGAGGGGGTCACTCAAAAACTACTAGTTTGTAAAAGGATGGGCGAATTTTTGTTTGAATTTTTTTCATGTGAAGGCCAGGAAATCAGACAAAAAAGCTTTGGTTTTTTAGTTAATGCATTTGTCCATCTACAAGAAAAAACATGTTACTGCAGCTTTGATATTAAATAAAAACAATGAAATATCATCATTTACTAAAAGATGACTACATAGCTTTGTTTTCTTTTTGAAGTTGAATTAACATGCTTGATTGTGGACAATTTAAACAACAGAAACGTTTTTAATTTGATTAAAAAAAATAGTTAAAAAAAAAGGTTAAGAATAATTTTTTTATTTACAAAAGATGAGTGAAAAATTAAAAACAGTAAAGCAAAAGAATCTTACATTTTAACAAAATCTTGTTGGTTAAAACTTTTGATTTTTCAAAATTCAATCAAGTTTTAATTTTTTAATTTAAATTTTCAATTATCATTTACAACGAAACATTTTGAAAATAGTAAATATTTCATTCTATCTATTATCAGTAATGACTTCTTTCATTGTTTGTCCAAAATAGAAAACTGCTTTCTTATTTAAACTGAATGTGCCATTTAAATATTATCAAGTGAATAATATTTTGTAAACTTGATTATATACTTAATAAATATATAATAGAATTATACTAATATAGTATATATTATTGTAAGTATATTTATACTTTAACAAATATAATATATAAATAACTTATATACTGAAGAGTATTGTGAGAAATGCGTTTGTGAAACTAGTGGCGTAACATTTTTTCTTTTGTTGTTTGTGAGCACGCTGTAATTCAAAGTTATATAATAAATATATTTGCTATACGTATTGTTTATTGAAACTATTTTTTTATTTTATTTTAAGTTGCGTTTAGCTTTAACTTTTCTAATAAATAAATTTTAATATTAGCTTAACTGATTTGAAGATACCAGTTAAAATATTTAGTGTTATATTAACTTGTATTTGACAAAATGTTTCATACTCCAGCATTTTGATGCTTTTGATGATTTTTAATAAAATAGTCATTAATTAATAGAATGTGTTCGAACTTGTATGAAATTGAAGCTTTAAGTAAAGATTTAGTTTGATAAAATTTTTATGCTAGATATTTATTCATAAGATATTTATAAATATTACACTAGATATTTATAAATACTATGATATTTATTAATAAGACATTTAATTTTTTAACATTTAAGTTTGGAATTTTCATTGAAGTGTTGCAAGTTTTGATATTTATTAAATTTTTATACAATTCAAAGTAAGAGTTCTAGTTAAGAGAAGTTTTTGTCAAATGGTTCCTAAAAAAATAAACAAGTTAGCGAATAGTTTGACCAGGGTACGATTAAGCGGATAATATAATAAAGTTCAATTGGAATTTAAAAAAAAAAACATGCTGGATTTATCTTTCAAATAGAAGAAATAAATCTTTTTAATTTGAACTTATACCGCATAAATTAAAATTTAAGTAAGTCACACAAAAATTATGCGTGGCGAATATAACTTCTCTATTTAACAATATGCAAACTCTAGTGTTTAAACATATTTTGAATTCAGCACAAAAATTTTACTTAAAATATTTTCTGTAAAATCAACTTATAATTTTCTCCCTCGCAAGTTCTTCAGGCAAGCGCAATTTTTTACGCTCGCAACCAAACTAGTGATTTTTTTGTATTGAAATGGTCAATACAATTTTTGTTTAAATTTAATAAAAATTACCAATAACTTTTTATTCTAATACCTAAAAACCTCACTCTATTTTATAAATTTTTCACAAATAAATATTTTGCTAACAAAGAAAATACTAAAGCTGCTAAAAGTAAGTAATCTCCAGCATTATTTAAAAAAAAATTGTTTCATTTGAATACATTAAAAAAATGTAAAATAACTAAAGATTTTACATTATTTCAACTTATATTTCAAATTTTTCTATAAAAGATGTATAAATTCGAAAATAAAATCATTATAACAAAACAAATAAACCACAATAAATAAAATAATCATTTTATATAAAAATAAATGGTGTAAAAGAAAACTAGACTTTTTTTGTATTTGTGCTTTAAATAAGGTTTTCTCTGTCAATGGGATTTTTTTTAAATATGTTCTTTATGCCCTTCTATCTTTTTTTGTGTTGAATTTTTTTTGGAGAGGTAGGTCTTTCAAACTGTATGTTGTATGGTTTTTTCGGAGAGGTAGGTCTTTCAAACTGTATGTTGTATGGTTTTTTCAGAGAGGTAGGTCTTTCAGACTGTATGTTGTACGGTTTTTTATACACTTGTAGTTATAAAGCCAACTCCTACTACCACTCACATTCAAGAGTTAAAGCAAGAATCCTCTGTCCCTTCTTCTTCAGAAGCTGTAAAAGTAAATGATGCTCCTCCTGCACCTGTTACCATAATGGATGCTTTATTGCAGCGTCTTGAAAAATACCAGTCTTCTTTAAAAAGTGCTGAAGAGGAAAACAATACTGGTAAAGCACGAAGAATGGGGAGAATTGTCAAGGTAATTTTTGTTTTTAATATTTACTTAGATTTACAGTGGTGGCTCAAAAAATTAGAGCCACCATAAAATTTCCACATTTTTAAGGTTTAGGTGCCAAAATCACCGATTTTGGCATACATTGATTTTCTAAATCAATTGGTTCATGAACATTTCGGTATTTTAGAAAAAAAACAGTGATAACTTTTATATGTTTTATTACAAAAAAAAAAAAATACACTTTAGCATCTACATCGACATCAATATTTTGTATGACCACCTTTAGCTGCGATGACTGCTGCAACTCTCCTTGGCATGCTCTATCAAATTTAAGCACTGTTTTTGAATGTTTTCATTATGGTGCCATACTTCAATTAAACTTTCAAATAATTTTTGTTTATTGGTTACCAAAATTTTTTATATTTCTCGCTTTAAAAGTTCCCATAAATTTTCTATTGGATTTAGGTCTGGTAAATTTCCTGGCCAGGGTAAAACAGTAATTTTTTGTTGTCTAAATACTTAGATATGCTTTTTGCTTTATGGCATGGAGCCGAATCATGTTGGAAAATAAATTTTCCATCTTGAAACCACTCCTTTGCCTGAGGTATCAGGCGTTCCTCGAGAACTTTAATGTACTGATCCTGGCGCATCATATTTTGTACAATATACAGCCTTCCTGTTCCCTGGTCACTTATAACAGACCACACCATTATTTTGAGTGGGTGTTTTACTCTTTGCATCAAACAGTCCTCATTAAACTTCTCGCCTTCTATTCTTCTCACAAAATTGGTTTTATCCATCATGATCTCTATAGTGGATTCGTCTGAGAAGCAAGCCTTAAAAGTCAAAGTTATAAAAATTAAAAAATAAAATTTTTTTAATAAGTAGCCAGAATTCAGTCTATAAGAATGATTTTTTTCAAGTATACCTTTTTCCAATCATCAACAGTAAAGTGTAAATGATTTTTTGCCCATTGTAGACGCTTTTCTTTCATAGCTTCAGTGAGCTTGGGTCTGATTGCAGGTCTACAAGCTTTGAAGCCCTGTTCTGCCAATCTTCTACGAAGAGTCCCCAAAGAAATTGATATTTCTTGTTCATTAAGGATTTCTTTAAGAACCTTTTTTTGATTTTCTTCTATTTTCCACGACTATATCTCTTATTTTTCTCTCTGTACATGGGGTTGTCACTCGATGTCTGCCACAATTTTCCCTCTTTTCTGACAACAATGGTTCATTTTTCCCCATTTTTTTCTTAATTCTATCGACTGTTGCCCTAGAAACCTTTACATTCTTTGCTATTTGTCTATTGGAGCTATTTCCAGCCAATATAAGACCCTGAATCAGTCCAATTAGAGATGGTGAAATATCCTCTTGTTTTCCCATTGCTTTAGAGATTTTTTTTTTTTTTTTTTAAATAATTCACCTCCCCAAAACCGAGAAGGCCACTACAGATGAGGAGGCTACTTGTGGTTATCACCCTCTCTCAACTCTATAACTCCGAAACACGAACCTTGACGAACAAGGCCGCTGCGCGAAGAAATAAGTCGAGCGCGGTACTACCAGGGACGTGGTGGGAATCGAACTCCGAACCTCTCGCTTACGAAGCGAGCGCTCTACCACTACACCACTACCGCATAACAATAAAAGGATAACAAAAAAAGGTTAGGTTATGTTGAAAAATAAAATAAATATAGACAAAAAAATATTAGATTTTTTAAACATTCAAATAGAAGAAGCACTTACCTTTGCTCAGAAAAAAAATAAAAATAATTTTCAGTGAAAAATATGAAAATAAAAGTAATTTGTTCTTTGTTCAAAAAACGACCGTTAATAACTCAAATGCTACTAACTTCATTACAATGCAATAAAATGTGTTGCCACTATGATAAAATAATGCCAAGATGTGGCGTAATGCATATTTGTGACATTTACTAATTGAAATCAAATAACTACAAACAATTTGGTATTTCAAATACGTATTTTATGAAGAATTTAAGGCGGCTCTAATTTTTTGAGCCACCACTGTATATGAAAATTTTATAAAATGTTTTATTATGCTTGACAATTAAATAATAATTTTTATTCATTAATAGAAAAAAGTTATCTTACTTTTATCTTTATCTAGTTTCACAATCTAGGAGCAATTTTTTTGAAGTTAAAATTAGAAATTTATTTCAATCGGTTCTAATTACAATCAGTTCTATTTACAATCAGTTTTATTTAAAATCAGTTCTATTTACAATCGGTTCTATTTACAATCAGTCCTATTTACAATCAGTTCTGGGAGGATCTAAAATCAAAAGATTCTGATATTCTTTTTAGTAATCTTACCTACGCAATTTTTTTTTTTTAATGTTTTAATTATGATTGACTCTCAACAAGGCTGCAAGCAACCATTATTAAGTTGGGAGTTACTGGAAAGCAAAGAATAGTGTTAAAGAGCAAAAAAACGGTTGACAGAAGACTTGAAAAGTTGTAGGTTGTATGAGTCAGGAAAACATGAACAGGAAGAGAGTTCCTGATCTAATGATCATTTAATAAAAAACAAACTTATTTAAATTATCAAAAAGTATTATATAATAGTGAGTAAATTATAATAAATAGCATTCTATATATTTTTTGTACGCAAGTATAATATCACGTTATTTGTACGTGAGTATAAATAATAAACCCAAAGTAAAAATAATATAATGCGATATAAGTTTAAATAATATAATTACGCTCTTAAAAGTTATCAAAGATGATATATAATGCGAGCACTGAGTTTTGGATTTTTTATAATCAGTAAAATTTCTTTCTTTATTATCTTTATTACAATTTTGAAACACTTTCAAAAATCTAAAAAGCCGTGGTTAAGCTGTAAATAAATGCGTGGTATATATATATATATATATATATATATATATATATATATATATATATATATATATATATATATATATATATATATATATATATATATATATATATATATATATAATTGGAGACACCCTATTTGTTTAAAGTTAATGTTTATAAAATAATCATAATTGTATTTCAACATAATCATAAAAGGAGCAATTTTTTTTAATACTTTGTTAATTATATCATGCTTTTAATTTAAAACAATCATTAAATTTCTTTAAAAAGCGTTTAGGGTAGTATAAAAACATTTAACTAGAAAGTTTACAAAACAACAAACAACAGCAAAAACCGTTGTAATGTTTTTGACTATATTAACTTGATAAATTTCACAAAAACACATTTGTCATTGCTTATAAAATTAAGAATACAAATTGTTTTGAAAAAATTACAAACATCATTAAAAAAAAAATACTTTTGAAATAAATAAGTTTTATTTAATATTCTATGATTTATTTATAAATATATTTTATTTATGATTTATTTATATATGGGCAATTCCATTTTTAACTTACATTACACGCACAACAACTTTATTAAATATTTGCCTATTTAAACTGTAAATTAAACTTTTAGCTATTTTGTATGAAAGCTGTTAGTCTAAAGAATAAAATGAGTTTAAACATTTTGAGTTGGCCAAAAAGGGGGAACTTATTACTGAAAATGTCACTTAACTTACGTTACACAGAAAACAAGGTAAAAAATTGCTTCAGTTTTTAGGTCAGATTTCTGCGTATCAGTAAAGCGGTTTGTATTAGAAACTTTCACAAGATGTTGAGAACTCTATACTAATTTAAGAAATATATGAAAATTTATCAGAGGTGACCGGCTAAGAAAAATAAATATGTTTTTTTGATACTATGTATTTAACTCACGTTACATCACTTATGTTACAGAGCAATTAATTTTGTGGATTTTTTAAATATCTATTATCAAGAGCTAGAGATACGTAACAAAAAAATTGCAAAAATTTTGAACTCATTCATTAAAAATAATTAACAAAGGAAATTTTAAAAACTGGTGACACTCTTCCTGAGTGATTTTATATAACATTTATTAAAGTTTTTAACTCGAAAGCAAGACCAAGAGCAACTTTAAAAAATTACTTTAGTATTACACCTTTATTCGTACTAAGTCATTTAAATAAGAAAATCTTTGGTTTGTCGAAGTTTTTACTTACACTTCTTTCGTTTATACGTATTGCCTTATTTTCATTAGGTTGAATTTTTAGAATGTAAAGTATTTACATTTAAAATCTCTTAAAATATTTTTGATGTAAAAACTATCACAGTTTAGGAGGGAGAGGGGGTAAAAATGTGATCGTATATGTTCAGGTATATATGATCGTTTGTGACAGGAGGGAAGGGGTTGAGAATTGACAAATATAGGGTGTACTTTATAGATGACCCCCCTTAATTGCATTTTCTAGCGATTTTATTTTACTAAAACAAAAACAAAAAAAGGTTTTACCTGATTTTTTTATATTAGGAGAACAAATTATTATTTTCTTTTTTTTTTTTAATGTCTAAATAAAAATATTGATATAATTCTTATTTTTATTTATTTATGTTTATTTATATGTCAAATAAAATAAGAATACATAAACAAATAAAAAAAAAGCAATACAAATAATTTTACTTTACTTTAAAAAAAGATTTTTATTCTAAATTCTAAATATAAGAAGTTTCACTTTGAACCTTGTCAACCCAACACGATGAAATAAGAATAACTTAATGACGTAATTCATTTTGTAAACAAAAACTTTAGTAAATGGATGTAGTTTTAACTTTGTTACACATGTTTGAAATAAAAACGTGCTTTAAGTAAGCATCTTTATTCAAAACTTTAAATGTAAAAACATAATATTTAATATTCTTTTGCATATATATCATTAGAGAACTTAATTTTTTTAGTTAAATTAAAAAAAACAACTTTATCATGTTTTTGTTAACTTACGTTACATGAAAATTGCAAAAGTTCCTTTGTTATTTTCTTGAAATACATATATATATATTTTATTAAGTAAAAAATCTGACCAACAACAATTTGAACATGTTAGCTCCATTTTCACGCTAAATTAATTCTGATTATGTAAATAAATTCATGGTAAAATAACATTTTACAATGATACTTTTTTTATCATGCGACAATGAGAAAAACCGTAACTTTCAGAAGCATAAAAATGACTTAAATTAATTAATTTTAGTACTAAAGGTATGTTTTGAATAAACTTTTATGTGTCTACACCAATATTCATTTGCTAAAAGTTGAAAAAAAAGAGAATAAAATTTGGCTACTTTTTCATTTTCCGCTGTGTAATTGCATATAATTTATTTAATAGCGTTTTAAAACTTTATTTAAAAATGCTTAGCATAGTTTAAAAACACTTCATTAGAAAGTTTACAGAGTATGACAAAAAAAACAATTTTGTTATGTTTTTGATTATTAAGTTTATGAATTCATCAAAAAGTTTATTGAAAAGATTTACATTCATTGGAAAAAATGCACTTTTTAACTACATAATATCTTTTGCTAATTTAAATAAAATGTTTTATACAATCATTAAAAGCAATCTTTCACTTTATTACCTTATACTTTATTTAAGCACATTTTTTAGGCATTTTCAAAAATCTAAAAAGCTGTGGTCAAGTTGTCACAAAAAAAAAAAGCGTGGTCAGAAATAGCATGCGATCACATGCCTGTCCATGACTGAGACTTTGCTTTAAGCTAAAAAGATTTTGAATAAAAAGGCTTTGCTGAATGACAAGTCAAGCGAGAATGAGTTTTGGTTGATGGAACTAAAGATGATAGCTCCTTTAAGCAGCAACCATGATAGTATTTGTAGAAAAGAGAAAGAGATGTAACTTTACGAAGATGGGAGAGAGGCTCAAGTTTAGCAAATAGATCAGATCCAACTACATTTACTATGTGTTTTTGGACCTTTGGTAGTTATGGGCTAAATTGGCATGTTTGTATTTGTAGTGATCAACTGTTAGCTCTTGGTGTAGTTAATAGTTATCACAAAAAATATTTTTCACTAAGTTCTGACTAAACTTGTTTCAAAGTTTGTCAATAGATTTGTTTAGTGGTAATAGCAAATCATTTAAAAAGATTGTTCATTAAGATCTGCCAAACTAATGTGTCACAAAAGTTTGTTCACTAAAATCTGCCAAACCAATGTGTTACAAAAGTTAACAATTGTTATAAAATTTTTCATTTAGATGCATTTTATAAGTTTAACATTGTGGTTATAATTGTTTTTGAACATCATAAATAATTAAAATGAGTTGATTGAAATAATTAATGAAATTTTACATTTATTTTTTATAGCATAATAGTGTCCTATGTTATAGTATAATAGTGTCCTAAAATTATTATTCAAGCACCATGTGCCTTTATAGGTTGATGCCTCAAACTACTATTTATGGTTAAAACACATATAATACATATGATAACACATACATACGATAACATATATGTGATAACGTATCAGTTATATTTAAATCTGTGGTGTAATCCTTCAATATCTGTTGTAACCTCCAAATAAATAAGACATCTGGTTCATGGATATTCATGGACAAGGTCCAATGTGAAAGGTAAAAAGGTTTGTGTTCAGAAGCGTATAACTGTTATAAACTTACAAGATTTTTATATTCCTTGTGTCTGTCACTCCTTAAATTTTGTTATTGCAGTTCAAAGCTAAAAATTATAAAATTTTTTTCAAAAAGTCAAGTTATGTATAATTTTTTTAGTGTGTCTACAGATTTTTGAATCAAAGTTTTGCAAATCAACAGTAAAGTCATTAAGTACTACAAGATGGAAAAGTCATGTGAATTTTGTTTGTTCTTTAAAATTTGGGTAAAAGAAATTCTTTTCGTATTGAAGGAAGTTGTAAACATTGAAAAAGATTCCATTACTAGACTAATTGCTGAATCACTTGCATCAAAATTAGATGCAATAAAATTAATTTTCTTTTTGGTAATGTGGTAGATTTAGAAGCAAGATGCTGCACACAAACCAACATTACAGTCAGCACACTGAATGCATGCGTCTTTGCAAATTTTATGTGCAGAACAAACAGCACAACCTTGTTGAGCATTTACTTTCTTGTCTGTGGCAGGTACATAAAATTTGAAAATCTGGCGGTAATTTGCAAAGCATCACCTTTGAAAGATGTCAGGCAATCAATGCAAACTTGTTGCTTTGGCATATGATATTCCTAAATCAGATGCTCAATGAGTTTCAAACAAAACATAACATGATTGAGTTTGTTATTTTGGTCTTTCTTTTACAGCACATAAGAGTTCAAGGTAACTTGATCAGATGACAGAATAACTTTTTATACCAAACTTTATGTCATTTTTTTTTCAGCTGGATATGACACCAGCATTTGGTCCAATACATTAACTGCACCCATGTTAGCATTGTAATCACAGATGACCACTGTTTTTTCTTTAGTACCACGATAGCTAACAACTTCTTGAACTGCAGTGGGGTGATAATTTGACATCATTGAAATATCTTTTTTGTTGTGCCATTTCAAAGATATCAATTTTTTGCAGAACCTTGAAATTATTTTACCACAAGTTATTTTATTTTTTAAATCTGCAGATGTTTTCTGTTCAAATGAACAATACCAACTAGATCAGTTAAGTTTTGTATGAGTTCTCTGAACAGTGATAGAGATGCATAGAAGTTATCCATGAACACTGTATAACCTTTCCTAAGAAGATAGTATAGTAATCTCAAGACGATTTTCAAATTTTTCAGATAATCCTTAGATGGTTGCAATTGCATTGCAGGTCAAGTTTGAGTGAATTCTTTCTAGATAGAGAAAATAGATGAAAAGGTAGATGTTGTGGTGCATTAGTTAACTGAAACACTTCATCGTCTTCAGCATCATAATTGAATGTTCTATCGTCTGCACCAGATCCAGCATCCTCATCCTCGCAAGAACTGATCAGAACTACCAAGAACTGATCAGAACTACTGATCAGAACTACCTCGCAAGAACTCATCAGAACTACCAAAATCAGAATTGTCAAGTGAAATGTCACTTCCATCTTCTGTATTGGAATCAATGTGTTGAATAAACGCTTCCAATTCGGCTGCTGTCAATTTACAATTTCTCTAATTTTTCTTTTTATCTGCCATAATTTATTTTTGTAGGTTATTTCTGGACTCCTCAAACACATGAAAAAATGACTTTTAATTAACATAAAAAAAAATTAAAAAAATGAAACTGCCAAATTTTTCTTAAAATTCTTTATATATACCTTCGATTCAAACTATTAAAGCCAAAATAAAAAATAAAAAAACTTAAAGAAAAACAAACAAATATAATAAACTTTCACATTGTTGTAAAATTTTTTTAAACCGTAATATTACGGTCACCACATGAAAAGGGTTCAAGAAAATAATGGACTTTTTGTTTAATTAATACACTGATGATTTCTACAAAATATATATTATAAAAGCTAAAAATCTACCTAATGAATTCTAACAAAAACTCTAACAAATTCAGTTCTCTTTCAGGTGAAAGAACAAGAAAAAGAAAAAGAAAAATATTTTTGATGAAAAATCTTTAGAAAAAGATAGTGATATAGAACCATGCTAAATATTCAAAAAATAAGAGATGTTCTCTTTAAAATAGAAGTTTTGTTGTTCTCTTTTTTTTTTGATGTTATGTTTAAAACATAGATAAGTTTTTTCTGGGAATTCCCAAAATTCCGAAAACTCATTTAAAGTTCTTTTAAGTTTCAAGAAATTTCCAAATATTTTTTGGTATTGATTTGTGAAAAAATTATATAAATTTTTTAATACAACAATCTTTGCATTTAAGCAAATATGTTTTCTTTAACTGAAATTTTCATAAGATCAATATTTGCAATAGTTTTTTCCCTTTTTAATTCATTCAAATTAACTTTTTTGAATATTAGAAATTCCATTTTGCAAGAAGTTAATTGATGATTAAGTCAGAAAAGATTAAGTCAAAAAAAATAGATACATTTATATTGCCATATGGCACTCCGCGTAATGTGCATATTGGCATTACTTTCGCAAATGGAGTAAAGCATACCATTAAAGCTATTGTAAGTTTTAGAGATCTAAAGATCATCTTGTTTTAAAAAATTTAAAAGTTTTTAGAATAACTGCTTCGTATAAGGGATTGTCCATAAAGTACGTACACTCGGATGAGGGAGAGGGAGTCTTCAAATGGTTTATATAAGATGGGGAGCAGGTAGTCTATTATAAAAGTTAGGAGACACTAACATAAAAAAAATATCATAAAATGTTCAAAAGTTAAAAGCATAGGTACTTTTCGGAAGGTGGAGGTTACTCTAAAAAGCGTATAGCAAAATGCTGGGGGGAGGGGTGGGTGGAAAAGAAAGCGTACGCACTTTATGGGTAACCCCTAAGCTGCGAGTAATATTAAGTGAAGTTTTTCATACTGAGCTTGTTTTTGATAAGAAAATAATTTTTTTTTTTTTTAAACATAGATGAGTGCTTTCTCGGCAAAAAAAAAAGGTTTTTAGTATACTTCTTGCATTTTTTTGCAACAAAGTTGATGTATTAAAACACTAAGCATCATTATATTGGTGGGCAGAAGATTTTAGGTGTTAAAAATATTTAGAGGTTAGTAAAATTGTCAAAGCATGCCTAAGTATATTTGGTAGTCTTCACGTAGAGCAATCATTCAGCATGGCGAACACCATAGTTAACAAAAGACAAATCGTCTTGATACTTTAGCATACTATGCTATAGTTTCAGTTAAATATCAATTATTAGCAAACAAGACCACAGTGCTAGGGTGTTTTAAAATACAAGATATATTGCTTGACCCAGTTAACAAAAATAACTGTGTTCATTTGCAAATTACAAGCAAATGCTATATTAAAAAAAAGGAATTCCATCAGAAAAACAGTAAAGTTAAAGAATATTTTTTTAATTCAACATGGAAACAAAAAAATAATTGCATAACATGAACTGTGCAAAATATATAAAAAATCAATTAATGATCATGCAAAAAATTGCAGAAAAAAAAACATCTGACGAATGTTTCACAACAGAAAATGATAAGAATAAAAAGTATTGATTTCCGAACCGTTGTCTGACATTTTATATTTGAAAAGTAAATAGATTATTACGCTTTGCAGATTGTTTACAATAAAGCTGAGATTAAAACAGTTTTCTGGGATTTTAATAAAAATAAATTCCTATTTTCATAAAGTCAAAAACTCAACAAAACAAAAAATTCATGTCAAAATCATACAAAAACTCAAATGGCCTTATTGTAATTGAAAAGCTTCAAACTAATCACGTATTGATTCTTCAGCTGTTTTAACAGCTGTTTTAACAGCTGAAGAATCAATACGTGATTAGTTTGAAGCTTTTCAATTACAATAAGGCCATTTGAGTTTTTGTATGATTTTGACATGAATTTTTTGTTTTGTTTTGTTATTAAGGTACTCCAAAAGACTTACTGGTCTTATCACAGACCACTGCCAAGGAGCATTTAACCAGAAAGTTCAAGCCTCCTTCCTTACTAATGTTGGTTATTGGGCTAGAGCCGGCATCAAACCACTTACCTTTGATGATATCGTTTGATGTTGGCTCTAGCCCAGTGGCACAGTGGTTAGAGTCAAAACTCTAACCACTACATCATAGTTGCTTTATCATATCAAATGTATTGATAAAATAGAAGAAGACATGATTGATAAATGCAGATTACTGGAGAAAGTATTGAATCATGCTGAATCAAAAGATGTGTTTTCAGAGAATTTGTTTCTTAAACTTAGTTTGTTATTATTGAAATTTGATCAAAAAAATCACTAGAATCTGCACTTAAATGGATCTATGATAGTCAGCTTGAAAAATTGTTTCCTAACGTTTGTATTTCACTACAAATTTTAATGATTCATCAGATAGTCGTGATCTGGTTTTTGTGCAGAAAGTATTGCAGCTCAATAAAATGTGTTTGACATCCGTTAATGTGGGGGAGAGAGAATCACATTGTAAATTTTTCAAGATTTTCTGTTTTTTTGCCCGTATTTGGGTACAACAAAAACTCTTGCTTAAGTCTTTTGAATTGATCAGTAGATTTAAGTAAGTGTGTGATGCTATATTTATTGAGAAGTGCGTGTCGTTCATCGTTAAGAGAAACAGGTGAACTTTCTGATGTTGTACATGGTGTTTCAGTTAGTAGTGGTTCCTCATCATTAGAAATAAATACAAAAAACCTAAACGTAAGTTTTCCAGCAAAATTTCAAGTATTTTTTAATGGAACAACTGAAAGATCTTTTAGGCACCTTAACAACTGCATAACATTTCTGTTAATTCTTTCATTGACACGCTTTTTAAATTTGAATGCAATAATGATGGGAGTTATATATTCATAGCAAATAGTTTTGCAAGCATGAGTTCTAGAACAGTATCTGCTGTTGATAGAGTTGCACCTTCTCTGCTAAGGAATTCCACTGCTAGTTTTGCTGGCTCTAAAGTGGCATATAATGAAGCTAATGAATCAAAATCTAGTTAGTTGATTACATCATGAGCATTTAGTTCATTAAATGTCTGGAATAAACATTTCTTAGTTTTTAACAAAAGTGCAGTCATTGAAAAAAGTGAATTCTAATGATGATGAACATCCAGATTCAGTTTGATTTCTATACCAAATTCTTCAGGATCTTTCTTCTGAAAAATTTGATTACGAACTGATGACATTTTTATGAATTTCACTACTTTTTGATCATTCATCAAAATTTCAGGGTAGTAAACAAATAATCTCATTGTATAATGATAAAATTAAAATAAAAAACTAAAATTATCATCATAAATTCCCTGTTCATCTTCTTTTGAATCAATGTCCGTTTTCTTGGGAATCGGTACATTTGTGTCTTTTTTTTCTTGTATAATGTGTCGCTTACACCAAGATGAATTGCATGATTAAAGTAAAACTGATTAACAATGTCTGTTTACTGCATGAGCTTCTTGTTGATTGCTGCACTATCTTGAGTAGAACCTATTACATTTCTTTCCATACAGACACCAAATGAATTCAAATGATCCGTAACATTTTGTATTAAACTTTCAGACAGGAGCCATGAATCCTAATGAGGGCAGTTTTATAGGTTTTCTTACATTCGCATTTGTTTGACACCAATGTACCTTCTGTGCCTTAAAGATATGTATTCATCATGCGTTAAGCTGAATTTTGTCCCATTTGAATTTTTTTGATAATTTCTTGTTTCATTACTTCCTTTTTATCAGAAAAATCTTGATGGATTAAATTCATCACAGTTGTTGGAGTTGATGGATTAAATTCACACAGGAGGAGGAAGATGATATCTTCTTTGTTTAATGGATGAGCGAATAAATTTGTTGTTAGTTATCAAATTAATTGAAACACCATTTGTAGCAAGATCAGTTACAATTTCTTTAAGGCTTGTTTTTTGTAAATAACTGTCCATGATTTTAATTTTTTTTTTGGTGGTGAATTTTAGCTGCTGCTTGATTCTCCAGTCAAAGGACTATTGATAGTAATTCCATGACATAAAATATGATTACTCAAAGTAGTTGTGGATCCACTATAGCATGTTACAACAGAACTACATCTATTACAGATGCCTTCAACATCTCTTGAATTTAGAATTTTATGCTGTGCAGCAAACTTTCAAACTGATGACATGATTTATCTGGATGATAAATATATTTTCAAAAAATTAAATAATTGATAGAAACATTATCATGAATTATTTTTTATTACATACCTATATTTTAATATTTTGTTGAACCAAAATAAACACTGAAAATATCTGTATGTTTTTTTAAAAATAAAAATTTTTAATATAAAGAATAGGCTGTCATATTTGAGAATTCAAATACTCTATATTTGAATATATTTGGGTGTTTTATTTGATATTCAAACATTTTTTTTGGAATACTTGAATAATTTTGAAAATGAAAAGACATGTTAAGCTTTCCAGCAAAATACAATCTAAATAACAAAATAAAAGTTTAATTACAAATTTGATTTTTTATACCTTTTTATAATAAATAAACATTCAAAAGACATTATACAAAAAAATCGCTAAAAAACCTAAAATCGCTAAAACCCTTTTTGCTAAAACCAACGGTGTTCATTTATATCGGTTTAGACAAAAAAACCGTGGTTATTGGTCAAAACCGATTGAAAACCCTAGCTGGAGTGGTATGGATGCCTAAAAAAAAAGCTCCTAAAAAACATTTATTCTTTATTGGTTTTTTTATTTATTTAAAAATAGAAAAAAAATGTTTTAATTTTAAAAGCATAAGTAAATAACTAATTTCCTGTTTATTTTAGCGAGTTCATTTTTTCTTTAGAACAATAAAATGGATTAAAAAATAATTAGGCGCCAAAAAATGAATTTTAAAAATAAGTTGGTTAATGTTTAAAACTGTTATTTAATTACTAATTAAACGTTTAAAAAAAATAATAAATTTTTTTTTTTCTAAAGATAAAAATGATTAACTAAAAATGAACACTTTTTCAGAAAGTTTTGTTTCTTTTCCATATTCTTTTTGACTTAATGTTAATAAAAATAGTGGTTACAATAACTTAACAAAAGTTTTATTAAGTTTTAGTTATTTTTTAAAAAACTAAAATTAAAGTAAAAATTTCTTAATAACAATTATAGTAATTGCACAAATTTAATTTTTAAATGAATGAACCTATGAACTTTAGCTCGCTATTTTATTTTACTTTAGGAAAATGGAAAAACCAAACGAAAGCTTTTTCAGAATGATTTCTTTCTCTTCATATTCTTTTTGATTTAAATAATAATAAAAAATAATGATTACAAAAACTTTTAGTTTTATTAAGTTTTTTTATTTAATATTGTATTAAGTTTTAGTTATTTTTGAACTTCAATATCTTTAATTTAAATGCTCATCACATTGAATGGGTTGGCTCCAATGCCACTTATCCTGCTGGCACTAAAGCCTATAACTTCTGCCTATAATTTCTCAATCTCTTACTCCGATAGTTAACTTTGTGACTCGTTTTTCTGTTAACCCTAATCATTTACCTTAATTCCTTGATTTATGTCTAGTCTCTGATCCTAGCTTGTGTTCAGTTTCTTCTTTTTCTCCCTTAGGTGGTTCTGATGCAATGTTCTTTTTAAATCTTTCATCTTGTACTTGATTTTTAAACTCATCCTATCATCACACTACTTACTACTAGCCTAAAGCTGATTGGGGCTCTTTTCATGATTTTCTTTGTGACGGTCCTTGGGCTGATATCTTTTCCCTCTCAACTGAAAAATGCGCCTCCTACATAACCTCCTGGATTCAGGCAGGAATAGATGCTTTTATTCCTTCTTGTCGGTTCTAAGTCAAGCCTCATTCTACTCCATGGTTTTTACCCTCTCCAACTTTTTAAGTCTTCTGTCAACAGTTTCCTTGCTCTATAACTCTATTCTTTTTTTCTAGTAACTCCCAACTTAATAGTGGTTGCTTGCAGCCTTGTTCGGAGTGAATCAGATTTAAAAAAAAATAATTTGTTCAAAGAAATGCCTTTTACAACCTTATTTTCAAAGTGATATTTAAAAATCATTTTAAACTGCGGAGGTAGGGAGGGAGAAGTTTGAAGGCTACTACAAGAACATCCATTTTGGGCAGGCCATCTATTAGTAAAAAAAATTATTTCAAAATTTTTTAAACATTTTCTGACCTTTTAAAATAATTTTTTTTTAAGACACAAAGTTTACATTTTATGGTAATATATTATAGGATGATATATATATATATATATATATATATATATATATATATATATATATATATATATATATATATATATATATATATATATATATATATATATATATATATATATATATATATATGTGTGTGTGTGTGTGTGTGTATATATATATATATGTGTATATATATATGTATATATACACAGTGGTAGCACAAAGTCATGACCACACGCATATTTTGATCTCTCTAATAGTGTACTTAGGCAATAATAACTAATTTTTGTTGCGATTTTTATTTGGAAACCTTACTAAATATCTAGTTACCGATGTGGCGCGTTATTAGCAACCAAGTATCATTATTTTTGTTATTATAATTACTGTAATTTTTGTTAATTACTGTTCTGTGTTGATTTGATCAGAAATTGTTGATATCGGTTTGGTAAGTTTAAGATTTCTAGCATTGTTTTAGTAGATATTTACTTGAAATAAATGTATTATCACTCGACTACATATCATACCGAAACATGGAGCTAATATTGAGAATTAATTAATTAGATTTAATTATAATTATAATTAGCAGTGCTAATTAGGATTAATTAATCTTAATTAGCAATAATTAACAATTTTTTGGAAGTTTTATTGTGTTTCTAAACATTTGTTGTTGTTAAATAATGATTGAAATCATGTTTTCTTTCATTAAACAAACATTTTATTATTTTTTTGTTATAATTTTGCAGAACATTGTGTATGCCATGTATCAGAAGCTATCAACTGAGCAACGACTGAAGATCATTGTTATGTTTAAACAAGGCATTTCTTACAGAGATATTGCTGAGCAAATGAAAATTGGACTGTCAACTGTTACCAGAATAGCCAGAAATGAGAAAGACACCGGTACAGTGGCAGACTTAAAGCGTGTTGGACGACCTTGTAAAACTACCACAAAACAGGATCGACTTTTGGTTCGGGCAAGTTTGTCCAATCGTTTTGCCACGGTTTCAGATCTTGCAAGCTACATGGGAAAAAACCATGAAGTTCATCTGGCAGCAAGGACAGTTAGAAAACGCTTGCAGCAAGCTGGTTTGAATGGAGGAATTGCTGCGAAGAAGCCTTTATTGCGACCTGATAACATCACAAAAAGAAGAGCATTCACAAAGATGCACAAAACCTGGACTGTCGCACAATGGAATAAATTATTATGGAGTGATAAAAGTACCTTTACTGTTTTCTGTGGAGCTAAAAGAACTTATGTGAGGAGAAAGTTGGTGAACAGTTTGGTCCTCTGTGTGTAGCTCCCACAGTAAAGCATGGAGGAGGCTTTCTTATGATTTAGGGTTGCATGTCAGGATCAGGTGTAGGTCATTATATTGTTGTACGGACATGGTAAACTAAGATAAATATTTAGAAATATTAAAAACACAAATGAAACTATCAGCAAACAAACTATTTGGTAAAAGAAACCATTTTTCTTTCAACAGGACAATGCTCCTTGCCACAAAGCTAAAAAAGTAATGGAATATCTCAAATGTGGCCGTACCAATGCTATTGAATGGCCTCCACAAAGTTCTGACCTGAACCCCATTGAAAATTTGTGAGAGGAGCTCTTCAGAAAGGTACAGAAAGCCAAACCCAGCAATCTGGATGATTTGTGTCAAAATTTGCAAGTTGCATGGCTCGCAATCCTTGTTGACACCATCCAAAACCTGGTACAGTCTATGCCAAGACGTGTACAGGCCGTGCTCGATGCACATGGAGGACATACAAAATACTAGTCTTTTAGTCAGAATTTCTTATGTTTTATTAGTGGTGCTTATTACTGACAATGCAGAGTCATTTTTATTTCAATGTGGTGCTGTTTTATTTTAAATTGTGCCAAAAATGAATAAAATTCTCTTGTTTTGCAACTGTGGTCATGACTTGGTGCCACTTCTGTATATATATATATATATATATATATATATATATATATATATATATATATATATATATATATATATATATATATATATATATATATATATATATATATATATATATATGTATATATATATATGTATATATATATATATATATATATATGTAAAATACACTAACATAATTTACATATATATATGTATATATATATATATATATATGTATATATATATATATATATATATATATATATATATATATATATATATATATATATATATATATATATATATATATATATATATATATATGTATATTTAAATATATCAGCCCTTGGAATTTGGTAAAAATAAGTTTGGCGATAATTTGCCAACCCTCATTTGTGTGAGGTCGGCAGAAAAAATGTAAAGCAAAGGTTTGATCATACAATATCGAAATGAGGTCAGCGATTTTTTGCCTCTAGGCCCACAGTTAGGTCGACATTGCTGAATGGCGACCCTAATTCCGAGGGTTGCATATATATATAAATATTATATACGTACATATCAACACACAATAATATGTTAATGTCATTTATTTTAGCAATATAAAGATGCCATAGAAAACTTCAAAAAAAACATACCTATAGATTACAATGAGTTACCTGTTCCACCTGGTAAGTTTGCATTTTTTGAAATTAAATTTTTTCAGTTCATAAAAAACTACTATTATTGTTTGTTGATATCTCGAAAAATAATTCTTGAAAAGAAATCTTGACTATTATTTTTTTTAATAAAATATTTTTATTTCACTTTTGTTTTTTTAAAGAAAAATTAAATTTCTTTCATAGTGAAATAAAAAAGAATGAATGAATAAATTTTTCTAAATTTCAGCAAACCCAAATTCTTTTATTACAACATTTAGTTTATTTTACTTTAACAAGTTTACTTTTGTGTTTGTGTGTGATGTTTAAATTTGAGTTTTCTACTAGCTACTTTTAGTTTATTTAATGATAAATAAACTATATTACATAAAAAAGATAAAAGAGAAAACAAAGGGGTAAGATTAATTGGTTACATATATAATTTCCATAAGAGATCAGTAGTAAAAGATGATCCAAGAAGACATAATATAAAGCATCATATTGCTTATTGCAAACAATGCTTGACAAGGCTTTCAACAAATTTTAAACAAGTTTCAACAAAACATCTCCAACTATTGTCCGGTCAGTCTTTTTTCATCATTATCAAGGTCTTTGAGTCTTTAATCAACAAATTTCTAACATTCCATCTTGAGACTATTAATTTACTTTCTGACAATTCATATGGTTTTCGATCTTCTCATTCTACATCTGAATTGCTAACTAACTGAAAGTTTCTATTGTATATTAGATAGAGGCTGTGAGTCAAGGGCTATTGCTCTTGACACATCAAATGCTTTCAATAATGTTTGGCATGCTGGTCTTCTCCGTAAGTATGCTTCATAAGGTGTATCTGAGAAAGTTTTTTGAAATTATTAAATATTCTTTAAATGAAATTATTGAATATTATTAAAATATTAAATTTCTTTCTAGCCACAGTATTAAAGTCATCCTTAAACGTCAACTTTCTTCTTCGTTTCCAGTAACTTCTGGGCTACCTCTAGGTTTTATCCTTAGTCCTGTATTGTTTCTCATTTACGTTAATGATTTTCCTGACAACTCCAACAAAACTCAGTTATTTACTGCAAACAACTATTGCAATACTGTTGACATTTCTATATTAATCAATGGCAACAATCTCACTGAGTCCTTTTCTTTAAGTCTTTTCTGGATTATGTTTCACTACTGACCTCTCATGGAAACTATCAATACAATCTATTACAAAGTTAGCATCTGCTAAGTTTGCTTCTCTTTATCGTGCTTTCCATAATCAAATTCCTGATTCCATTTCTCTACTTCTTCAAATCTCCTATTTTTTCTTGATATACTGTTGCCATATTTTTTCCTGTTATACTGTTATCGTATTTGGGTTGATTTTTCTGATGAGGCTCTTTCTCTTAAAAGCTTAAAAATAATTTAAGAATGAAAAAGAATTAATATCTTTTTCATTTTAAAACTATTTTTATTAAGTTATAATTTTTTTTAACATAAAAAGTGATTTTAAAATTTTTAAACATTTTTAAAAATATTATTTTTGTTGATTTATAAGTTTTGTTAATATAATTATATATTATATACATAGGTTTTGCACCTATACCTGGTGTTACAACTTCTGTGGAAGAGCCGGAATCTACTCCTCAGGTGATTTTTTTTAAATATTTTTTATTTGACGTTATCATTCAAGGAACATTTTAGTTTCAAAATAGTTTTTTAGTTAACATAACATCTTTTAATATATTTATGTGATTTCCAATAAAAAAATCATGATAAACAGAATTCTAAAATTTAGTAATAATTCTAATTTAAAAAATTGTTATCACTTTATAAGTTTTTTTTGCTGAGATAATAACAATAAAATCAGTGACTTGTTAAGCTAAAGAAAAAAGGTTTGTGGAAGATCTTACTATGCAAAATTATTATTATCTGACAAGCCTTTAACTTAATACATGAAAAACTTAAACAGCCTTAAACTTGATACATAAGAAACCTAAATAGAATTTTTTAATATTAAAGTTAAAACATTAAAAAAAAGAAACCAGAGACTAATAGTATTTTATAATTAAATCTTCAAGGGAAGAACTGGTAATGACAGATTACTAATCTGATTGGTATAGTTCATTCTGATAAACAAAGTTCTAACTTAGGACCACCATTTTTCATTATCTTTAACATTGAAATGTATTAATATTAATTAGAAATATATGTTGTCTTGTTCACTAAAATGTTTATATTTTTTTATGACTATATGCTGCATAATTGCAGCTTTTTTTATTTTAATTTTTATATTATAATTTAGTTGCCTGCACCCCAAATGAACCCTCAACATCAATCAACTTTGCCTGCAGCAGCTCCAACTTTTCGTAATCAAAAAGAGTATGAATTTTTAGTCAATCGTCAGAAAGAATTCAAAATGGCAGCTTTAAATGCTAAAAAAGAAGGAGATATTGAATCCGCAAGAGAATATCTAAAGCAAGCAAAAGTATAATAATATTTTCATAAGTAAACGATAAAAAATTCGTTATGTTTGTTGTTTAGAAAATGTTTATGAAATTGTTTAAAAACGTCTTGTGGTTTTTTTTCTCTCTAGGGTCTTGATCAGATGGTTGTTGCTGCGCAAAATGGATTGAGAGTTGATGTAACAACTGTATGTGTGTAATTTTTGATGTACATTAAAAAACATGCTTTCATGATTTATATAACTTGTAATATTTCAAGTCTTCTGTTAATTAAAGAACGTGAAACCAGTTTCTTGTACTTTAATTGTTAGTAAAATTATTATGTGTGCTGTTTAACCTTAATTGTAAAATCTCGGTCGAACTTAACAATAGCATTTAAACATCTTTAAATATTGAAATTTATGTTTAGGACGTGAGTTACAGCATGAAGCAATATTCTACATAAGATTTCTATTCTATTCAACTTTAAAATAATAAAAACAATAAAAATGTTTATTTGTCACATAATAGTTTACTCACTGTTAATAACACTTGTTCGGAATTTTTTTTAGCTTGAACTTATTAAAAAACTGAAAT
The DNA here is from genome assembly GCF_038396675.1 of Hydra vulgaris. Classification (NCBI taxonomy): domain Eukaryota; kingdom Metazoa; phylum Cnidaria; class Hydrozoa; order Anthoathecata; family Hydridae; genus Hydra; species Hydra vulgaris. The sequence continues at coordinate 27,621,851 of NC_088931.1, read as the reverse complement.
TAATTATTTTGAGCTTTTATTTATAACAACTTTTTTTCTTCTGATTAAAATGGTCATAAGCAATCTGTAAATTATTTCTAAACAATATGAAAATAAATTTTGTTGTTTTTACATGATTTCTTTAGAAACACAATCTGTTGATATCTTTTTAGGTTCCACAAGTAAAACTTAAAAATAAATCTGGTATTAAAAACGAACCACCAAGTAATTATACTCCAAAAGAAACTGCTTTAATATCAGGTTCTGCTGAAGATAAATACATGATAATTGAAAATGCTCTAAGGAAGCAAATAGAGGTAATAACAACATTGCTAATTGTTACATTTTGACTACCATGTTTCATTTTAATGACACATGGTACATACACTTGAGTTAATGTAGCAATTGTACATACTTTAATGACATTAAGTTAGTGGAACTGTAAATTATATAATAACTTGGACATATTTTTCATTTTTTAGTTTATAATTTATAAAAGTTTGAATATTTTTATTTATAATTTAAAATATTATTCATTTTTTATAATTAGGCTTCTGAAAAAAATGCAGAACATTATAAATTATTGGGTAACTTAGATGCTGCAAAAAAGTAAATTTTCTATATTTATTACCTAAGGGCTTAAATTTATTGAATTTAAACTATTTTGTTCAAATTTTTTGCATTTGTTGTTTTGTTTAACACTTTTTTTCATCAAAAATTTTTAATTTTAAAAGAATAAATAAATGTTTTACAGTTTTGAATCATTGCTAAAAAGTTCAAAGAAAGATTTAGAAACGCTTTTACAGTACAAAGCCCAAGGAAGCATTGTACCTAATTGTGAATATCAGATGCAATCATTTCCAATAGTAAGGTAGTCCATGATTTTGAAATCATGTTTTTACATATTTTATTAAATTTTTTATTTTTAAAGTTTATTTTTCATTATTATTATTATTATTATTTTATTTATATTTGTTAGGTCTAATCCACACTTGAGTGACTCAGAATTGGAAATTAATATCATTCGATGCATAAATGTTCCAATGCCAGCTGGTAAGCTTAAGTTTAAAAATTTTAAATAGAAAATTTGAAACTTTTTATAAATTTTTATTTTAATTTGAGGTTGGCAGCCAAAAGATATGCATATCTATGTCACATTTGAGTTTCCGATACCTAAAGTAGGTTTTTTAGTAATTGTTTTTTGCAAAAAAAGAATTATCAAACAGTTTAAAAAAATAAGTTATAATCACTTAAAAACAGTGTTACATGTACATGTTATTATATGTTAAAAGAATAAGTTGTACTCACTAATAAAATAGTGTTACATACACATGTTGTTACATTAAAAAAAAATTGTATTTACTAAAACACATTGTTTTGTTACATAGAGAAAGTTTGTGTACCTTGGACCTGATTTTTTCACAAATTGAGTGTAGCAAAATTTTTCTTAATTAAAATATAAATATTACATTGCTATACATCACTGTAAAGTATACTAACTTTAAAAAATTTAAAAAGTCACTTGTACCAGATAACTACACAAACAGTTCCAAACATTAGGTAACACAATTTGATTGCAACACTTATATAAGTAACAAAATTGACTAATAGTTCTGAGCAAAATTGATAAGTCTATGCGTAAAATGAAGTCTACGCATAAAATGAAGTCTACGCATAAAATGAATCAACATGTAAAATGAAGTCTAGGTGTAAAATAAGTTTATGCGTAAAATAGTCCCAAAACAACCGCAAAAAAATAAACAAAAAAAAACCATAAAAAAAACATTGTATCAATCAATATTCAACTATCTATTTTGTGATCAACAAATTCTTTATCAGAAAAACACACATATGGTTATAGATACAAGCAAACTATATGGACCTAAATACAAGACTTGATAACCTCATGAAAAAACATCATCTATTAACAAACCCGGGTTGAGAGAAACTTATTGAATATTACATTTAGTACTTAGATAACCAGCAATGTAATATACAAGAACCTATAAAAAAGCATTTCCTCTAGGATTGTAAAACAGTATATATAGCAGCAATACTTTACTTTAGACTATTAAAAATCATTTTCCGATTATAACTTGCCGTGGCAATCTCTCTGAAAACCAAAATGGCATTAAAAAATAAATTTTTTTACTAGCTATCTGACTGATAAGCATGACTTAGAATTTTATAGTTTTCAAATAAGGTGGGTTGGTCCTAGTTTCAAGTAGGCCTTAGGTACACGAACTTCCCCAAATCAATTCATACATTTAATTGTTGCTTATGTCATGTTCATCAAAATCAAGCTATCTACATGTTTTATCTGAAATTCAATATTTTATACACAAATCTCAACTTTAACATTATTGAGGATAAACACTTAAGTTAAATCAGGTGTGTCCTAAATTTACAATTATATGTTTTTGCAATGCTGTAGGACTTAAAACATTTACAACTGTTATTGTAAATAAAAAATTTTACAATCATCATTTATGAATATTTATACAGAAAACTGAAGTAAATAAAAAGGTAAAATAAAATTGTTAAAAATCAATTAATTTATATATTTATAATTTATATATTAAAATGAGTTTTGATAAGGTTATTTCATAGTTGATAATTTTTAACTAATTTAATTGTTGATCATAGTTCATTATATATTTTGGCACCCGTAAAATAAGAATCATTTATACAGATTTCATCCAATTTAACTTCTGGTAGCTTAATCACACCAAATTGGAACATGTTCTGTAAATGGTAGTATGGGTATGTTATCTAGCAAAAAGTTGCTTTAAGTGTGTTTTCAAGTAAAGGTTGATCAGCGTCAACCTTTTTGTTACTAATGGTATTGTTTATTCATATTTGAATACAGGTGACAGGTATAGATAGTGTAGAACCTTAAGGAATGCCAGAATTGTATGACCTATTTTTTCTGTTTACTTAATCTACATGATCTCAATTAAAGAGAACACCATATAAAGACAGTTTGTTGTGTCATTAATACACCAAGATCGACAAGGTAACAAATTTAAATAACCTTTAACTGCTTTTTTTTTAAAGTTTTTGGTGCGTATAGCAGATGTTGGGCAGATTCTAGTTGGGTAGATCATCATTAAACTTACGTTTTTTTTTCTTTCAAAAATTGCTCTTTTTGAAAATGACTATATTTTAATGTTAAAATCTTGAATTTTTTGTTTCATTAATATTTTTGCTGAACATGCATTCTGTCATAACAAAAAATTTTAAGTTAACATTCTGTCATCACAAAAATTAAAAATATTTTTCAAAACTCCTTGCTAAAAATGACTTTTAAGAAAAAATTAGGAACTAACAGGCAAATAAGATTACTTACCCTTGACTGCATCTAAAATCTAATATTATCTAAGTAAGTTTCAATATCATCTAAATAAATTTCAAGCTTTAAATAAGTCAGAGTTTCTCAGAAGCTCTTTTTATTAGTTTTATTATAGGCTTTAATTAATTTCTGGACTCAATTTTAGAAATAAATGTATTTTTTAAACCATAAGTTATCCATAATGGTGGCTTAAAAAACCAAAAAAACCAATAACAAATTTAAAACAAATGATTTTGGGAATTTACAAAACTAGCAGAAGATAAAACCTGAGAGCAGCAAATTAATTATTTTTTAAATTTTTTTAAATTAGTGTTTAAATTCAGAATACAGATAATAGCAAATATTTAAAAGTTGCTTGCTTATATTGAGTCTCTGTTTATTATATAATTATGTAATAAATATTATTGTCAAACAATAAACATTAGGAAGTTATGTAAACAAAAACTTTTTAAGATTTAATACAATTATAGGTATATGAGTAGCTTGATAATTGTAATAATTTAGCTAACTGTAATAATGTTATACTAACATATATATACATATAGTTATTATATATAAATGTAAAGTTCAAGTTTTTGAGTTCATTGATTGTTCGTAAAATTGTTCATTAGATCTACATTTAAAGATAAAATTTTGAATATGTGTTATTGGAACCCAGAAAATGTCTTCATTATGTGACCAAGTAAAGGTCTTTAAGGAAAAAGATTGCTATATGGATTTAAAAAGGATAATTGGCTCTCTTCAGATGTTTTAACAATGTTGCCTCAAAATCATTTTACATCAGTATTAGATACTTTATAAATTCTTGGGGTTAGAAAATTCTTGGTGTAAGCATCTGGCATTGTATGGGTTTGCTGCATTGTATAAAGATTTTCATTTCTATAAACTGAATGGTACTTTTCTCATCTGTAAAGTGGTCAGTGTAATGGTGTAAGTTAACATTTTTTGTTTCTAAAAAATTTGAATAATTGTTGAATAATGTTGCATAACAATGGTTGAACAGTTGTTGAGTAATGTTGCATAACAATGGTTGAACAGTTTTTGAGTAATGTTGCATAACAATGGTTGAACAGTTGTTGAGTAATGTTGCATAACAATGGTTGAACAGTTTTTGAGTAATGTTGCATAACAATGGTTGAACAGTTTTTGAGTAATGTTGCATAACAATGGTTGAACAGTTGTTGAGTAATGTTGCATAACAATGGTTGAACAGTTTTTGAGTAATGTTGCATAACAATGGTTGAACAGTTTTTGAGTAATGTTGCATAACAATGGTTGAACAGTTTTTGAGTAATGTTGCATAACAATGGTTGAACAGTTTTTGAGTAATGTTGCATAACAATGGTTGAACAGTTTTTGAGTAATGTTGCATAACAATGGTTGAACAGTTTTTGAGTAATGTTGCATAACAATGGTTGAACAGTAGTTTAATAATGTTGCATAATGTTCTTCTTATTTAAAATTTGTACAAAAATTCTTTTGAAACTTTTTCTACTCCATTCAAACAATTTTTTAAATGAATTTATAGGATCTTTTAGTGTTTTTAGACTTTCTCTTGCTACAAATTGCTTGGCAGAGTGTTCAACACACAGGAACTCTTCATTTGATGGCACTTTCATTAGTAATAAAGAAATATCATTACAGATACCTCACAATTTTTATTGTTTAATTATTGTTATAATTTTTATATTAAAAACTTACACCATTAATAAATATATGCAATTGTTGAATTATGGTTAAATACAATAATGAATCAAGGTTGTAACTCTTCTAAAAGTATGAGTTTGTATTGTGTTGAAGACTTCTATAAATAACAAATGAATGCAAAGTGGCTTGGTTTTTGATTTCAAAGCATCCTTGTAGTGCATCTTGATGTAAAAAATTGTAGTTTTCAGCAAAGTTTAGTAATGTAAAAATATGTCTACATAAATGTAATTTTTTTTTGACAAATTTTTTCAATAAAATCATTTACTCTGTTACATGGACTTTTTAAAATTTTTATCAAACAAAGTAGTCGGACCTTTTAATGCAATCTTTTTATCGATTTAATCTTTCAATATTTAATGTGTGCAGTCTGAAATATCTAGTATTTTTATTGATTTTGAATTTTAGTGATACTTGCAGTTCATAATAAATGAAGACCTAAAGCACCAGATATAACAGAGAACTTTTTGGTTTAAGTTTTTAAAGCTTAGAAAGCCCAATCTTCAATTTTTTAAGGAACTTTAAGTCCAATTCCTTTATATTAACTAAAAAAAAGCCTCTTTTTTTAATGTTTTGTTTTATTATCATTTCGGATTGAAACATGCTTTTTTCTTTCCTGTTCACATTTGAGAGTACTTGTCCAATTGGTAGAAATCATAAATTTTTATTTTTTAACTAACAGTTCTTTTTTTTTTTTGTAACTTGCATTTTTTTTGATAGAATCCGAAAAATATTTGTGTATAATCAATATTAAATCTATCAGGAATCAAGTTCATTAAACTTTAGCTTAATTATTTCCATAATTCTATCCACATTTACTTATGCACTTTTTTGTTTTTTTATTTATCAATTATTAATTTTAGAGATATTTTTAAAACAGTTGCACTTCTATTTTTGGTTGCAGTGTGGGTCTTCTTTGATGCTTGAATTAAAGTTTTAATTGTGTACAACCAATGGTCATTGATGCTTGAATTAAAGTTTTAAAGGTGTACAACTGATGACCATTGATGCTTGAAGATTTTTCTTTATGTTCCATAAGTCATTATTGTTACTGTTCCATTATTGTTAAAGTTCAGTAAGAAACTTTAACAAAAAAGTTTCTTATGGAACTTTATGTTTTTTTTATCTGAAATATTTTTCGACATTTTGTAAAAAGTTTATGTCCAAGTCTTTGCAACAGTAACACTGAAAACTCTTAAATTCTAAATTGTTACAAAAAAATAAGTCATTAAATAAAAGTTTAACTTTCAAATAAATCATTAAATCTATTTATTTTTGAAATTTTTTAATTTGAATTTTGTGTTTGTTAAATGGATTAAATCAAAAACTTCCATTATATCAAGTCTTCTATCAATGTAGATCTTTTCGTATTGACTACAAATGGTTTGAATATGATTTACTTTAATTGCACAAGTTATTGATCTTTTTCTATTAATTCTTATACCAAATACATTTGTTTTTGGTAAATGACATGACTTTTTTTGTTTAATAATTTCCTAAATTACTTAATGTTGTATACCAAATTATAACTATAATAGTGGATTAAAATTATAATAGTGGAAAAAAGTTTTCTCAGTGATATGCATTTGTTATTAAAATGTTAACATGTAATGCTATCAAAATATTTTATCAGTTTTTGAGTTCTGTTTGTTTTCTAATTCCTGCTACAAAAATTATTTTGTTGGTATTTTTAAAAATAATTTGTCAGATTAACATACTTTTGTCAATTTGTCAAATACTTTGATAAAATTTAGTTTTTCACAAACAGAGCTTTGAAGACCATCTTTAGTGAAAGCTATGTTTTCTAGTTATAAAAAATAGTTACTTTTACATTTATCTTGTTTTTATGTAAGATGTTGTTACACAAAGTCATTAATTCAAATTTTTATGTTGTGTTTTGCCTTATTTTTTTAAGATATGTTATTATGGACCTTTGAGACCTCTATACTACAGAAAAAGTAACTTTTCTTAGAGAAGTAAAACTCTAATATAAAATTTCTAATTCAGTTTTGGGTAAGGGAAGGAGTCGCTCATAAAGTTTGGATGGTAATATTCCTAATAATTGTATTGCAATAAAGATACTCAGTACTGATCTGCAAAACAGGTTAATGCTAGAAAAGATATCCACTTGTAAAAAGTTGCTTAAACTCTTTCATGATGACATATAATAACATATGACAAATAAGAAAATAGACATTAAATCTATTTTAAAAAAAAGAATAATATGAACACGATTCACTAATGAGCTAAGGTTTTCTGCAGCCAACAGAATCATGATTCTGCAGCCAACAGAATCATGATTTTGCAGCCAACAGAATTACGATTCTGCAGCCAACAGAATCAGTGTTTGAAAAAAATATATAAATCAGCATAGAACATGGTAATAAAATATTTGATATTTAAGTCATAAAACTTTATAGGGTATTATAGATAATATCTTTTTATGATGTTTCTTTTATTCTATTTTCAGCATTATCTTTTATTCTTTTTTCAGCATTACAAAAATGTAATAATACAATAATAATAATAGTCTTATAACCAATATTTAACTGAAAACTTTATATCCAGGAAAAACCTCAGACTGGTTGCACAACTACTAAAAAAGACACCATTAATCCAGGTAATAATTAATCCAGATAATAAAAATAATACTGCAAAATAATTTAAAAAAAGACAAATTAAGCAATATTTTTTATTTATTTCAGAATTTAATGAAACTTTTAAAGTTGCAATTGACAGAAAAAACCAAAGTTTTGTAAGATTATGTAAACGCCAATCATTGGTTGTTAAAGTTAATCATGTGAGGTAACCATTCCTGTTTATTTATTTTGTTTTTTTTCATGCAGGTGGTGATCTAGCACTTTTTATGGAGGCACCTGATTTTATCACATCCCTTTTTATTAGAATAGAGGGTTATCAATTAAAGCAAAGCATTGGATAATATATGCAATGAATATTGTTTTTACTTGTTTTTGTTTGTTTTTGCTGTGTTATCTGTTTATTATTAAATTAATTAAAATGTTGTTTATAAATTAGATGTGTAATACTTGTCTCACTTAACATTGTCTAACACTTAACTTGACCTTTTTGTAATACTTGTCTCACTTAACATTGTCTCACTTAACTTTTCTTAACACTTAAAACTTCTGACTCACTTCACAAAGTTCTAAAAGATAAGCAATAGACATTTTATTTGCAATGCATATTTAATACATAGATCTATTTGGATCCAGTGTCCACATTTTCACGGTTTTATTTGTATTATCTCTATAGAATAGCCACTGTAGAATAGCCACTCATGTTTGTATAAGAAAAAAAGAAATACTTTATTATACTGTATTAGTTTTCAGATATCTAGTATTGTGAATTTTAAATAAGTTTATTTAGTGTATATAGAGCGTGACATTGTACTAAAGTAATGTTACAGTATGGTTTAGTTCTTTTTAATTAAAGAACCATTTTAAAACCATATCAGTCGCTGATACAGTTGCAATTAGCATGTCATAATATATGTCATACAGGTTTTGTATCCTAAAAGGGTTGCATTTTCAAATAAGTTTAAAAGTAAGAAATATTTTTCACTTGGTCAAAAAGATTTTTAACTTTTTGAATGAAACCTTTATTATTATTTTGCAGATTTTTTATGTTTTGGAGTAATTGAAGCCTTTGTTGTCTTCAATTATAAGTCATTGATTTAAAATTTTTTTCTAAGCAACTATTTATAAAAAAGTACAATTGCATCAGTTGCTACAAATTGTTTGAAAAGTTTGTTAAAATCTACTAAATTAAGAAAAAAAAATTTTATCATTAAGTTTTTTAGATAGTAGAGTAACTTCTGTTGTTATAACCTTTGACATTTTTCTTTTTATAATTGTTTTTTTTTTCTTTCTTAAAGTATTGCTATCTTTTAATTATAATTAAAAAAAAGAAAAATAATTATTTTTTATTTTTTCTAAATTTTATAATTTTTTTTTTTAAACTTATTTGCACAAGAATTAAAAAAAAACAACCTAGCAAGTGCGTGTAAAGGTTTTAAATTTTTTGCATTTTTTTGCTAGTTTTTATAAAATAGTATAAATTCGTGAATCTTTACCATTGCATATGGAGTCAACTTTTTCAAATAATAAATTCAGTTGTTTATTGATCAAGTTTGCTTTTAACTTGTGTAAAGTATCACATGCAGCCAAATGTTATTTTTTAATTTTGAAACAATGTTATATATTTGTGAAACGTTGTATTTTAAAAATAATTTTTAAAAAGTAAAGTTGTTCAAAATTTTTTTTGTTCCTAAAATCTTTTTTTTATATGGTTATATTCTTTTTTAATATTTTTTAACTTTTGATTAATAGAGTACACAACTCTTTTAAAAAAATTTGTTGATAAAATTTTTTATATTTGTTGATAAAATTTTTAATATCTTTTAATTTTTGATTAATAGAGTACACAACTCTTTTAAAAAAAATTGTTGATAAAATTTTTTTTAATTAAATACTCAATTTTTCTTACTTTAAAGAGGTTTCCTAAAAGCAGACAAAACAATTGGACAAGGCTTCATAAAATTGGAGCGCTTCTCAAACAGATGTGAAATTCATGAGTCTGTTGATGTAAGTAATCAATTTTTGTTATACAATTAATTTATATATGACTTATTGGCTTGATGATGATGTCCATATTGGCTTGGTGATGATGACCAAGGCATTTTACCTGGCATTGTTTTTCCTCTTGAATGAGTGAAATTTGCAGCAAAACCCTGCAAACAAAATTTAACTTTTTTTTACTGTTAAAGTTTACTTGTAAACATACTGAAACAAAGAGATTAAACTCATTGTATTGCAATAAAAGGTGCAATTTTAAGGTGTTTTAAAAAGAAAAAACAATCTTATAGAAGTAAAGAGAGTATGCTCAATATTAGTTGGCTACATTTATTTTCTTGTAAGCTTGTCTTTCTAATACTTAATTCTTGGGGATATTTTATACAATTAATATATTTTTTCAGATGTATAGAGATGGTTGTTTATTGTTGCTATGTAAACATGCCAAATAAGTAAATATTTGACATCTTTACTTATAACATAGAAAACAAAAAAGTCTTTTTACTAAATTTAACCCATTGAAAAACATAGGTTCTTATGTCAGTACTAATTATAAATTTATAAAAAAAATAGTTTTCTTGTATTAAAAATAGTTTTCTTGTATTAAAAATAGTTTTCTTGTAATAAAAGCGCTTTATAAACCTACTAATGCTTTTTAACTGAAATTCAAATGTTAAAATTTAAAGTTGATGCCATATTTAATAATGACTGAACATTTACTTTAAACTTTAATTACATTATCGATTACTTGAAATTAAAGACTAAATGTATTGTAAATCTTTGATGGGTAGATGAAATTTGAGTTCCCAAAAATTTGACTAATTCTTATATTCTAAATTGGACTTTCTTGTTAACAACCTTGTTTTAAAAATTATTTAATAAAAAAATAATTTTTTTTTTTAATTACTGTTCTCAAAGTTTGTTTTCTTTCTTTATAGGGTAGGGTGGGCTAATCTGAGCCTATTTTTACCTATTTCTGACTTTGAGTTAAAAAAAACAACAATGTTTAGGTATTGGCTTTCTGACAAAAGATATCTTAAAATCACAATTGGACATCCTACTAAACAAATTTAACAAAAAAACTGTTACTTAAAATACTATCAATAGATCTGGGGGGAGCCTTCATTTGAAGATGCCTATATAGACCCACATTACCCTACGTAGTGGGGTAATGTGGGTCTACATAAAGTATTGTTAGTTCCGGTTTAAAATACTGCTGCTTATGAAAAATCTGACATACATTCTATATGCAGGTACCTTTTTTATAGTATATATACAAGGTTTATTTTTAAAAAGTAGTCTTAAGATATTTTTATTGAAAAAGAAAGTGCATACATACACAGCGCAACAATAAAAATTAAAAACTTGGACAAATAAAATTTAAAAAATGGTGATTTAAAACAGAAATAATGTTTTAATAAAGTATTTTATAAAAATAACTATTTTTTCGATCACTGCACTTTTATGGTAATGTTTGTGCTATTTTGGGTACTTCTTAGATCTTTTTGGGTATTTCTTTGATACTTCAGTAGAGATAATAGTTTTTCTGTACATTTTTTTTAACTTGGTTTTTTTCCTCTCTGACTTTTTGTTCCTCAAGTAACCGTCATTTGACTTTCTCATTTGTAAGGAATTCTCCACATTTTGGTTGTACTCTCTTCCTTTTTTGTTTTTGCTGTTCTATTATTGCTGCTGTTTCTGCAGATACATTAGGACATATGATTGACCTTAAAGCTTCTCGCATAGCTGATCTTGGTGTTTGTAATCTTGGAGATTTAGGGTTATAACATTCAGGTAATTAAATGAGAAACTCAATACCTGTTAATCTTCTTTCCATCTTTTCTTTACTTAATGGTGAGATACCTGTACCACAAAATCCTGGTACAGCATTTGCTGGAGAGAGTCTCTGACACAATTGTTTCAATAATCCTGTAAAAGCTGTTTTATCAATATTGTGTTGCGTTTCTCTTGCAAACTGATTTAAAATTTTTCTCCACTCATTCTTTAATGGATTAAAGAAAGCTCATCTAACGGTTGTAATGTGTGTGAGCAATTTGGCGGAAGACAAACAATTTGGGTATGGTTGTCCATCACCACTTTTATGGTACCATATGTTAAATGATAATAAAGCAAGACTACTAGTTTTTGATCTTGATCAACAAATGGTATAAAGTGTTTGACAAACCTAAATGAGAATGTATTTACTTCTATTGAATTATTTGTACTGTCTTCAAGAATAACAAAGGCTATTGTAAATACATTAATAAAAAAAGGGAAAGAAAAAAAAAAGTTAAAAGAAAAAAATGAAAATTACAAAATTCAAGTAAAATACCAGTTTTCAAATAGAAAGTCTTGCATCCATCCACTTGCTGTTGCCCCAAAAACATATCCTGGTGGTCCATTTTCTATCCATTTAGAATACAGATAGCCTTCTCCCTTTAAAACAACAAATGGTGGAAGATATCTTCCATCTGCAGACACACAGAATAGCACAGAGTACATAGCTTTACCAGAAGAAGCAGCCAGTTCATAAGCATCTTTGCTTTTTGGATGAACAAATACTCTCTTCATTAAGTGATTTGTGGAGAGCCCAGTCTCGTCAAGGTTGTATATACTACTTGGTGCAATGTTATTGTTATGAATTGCATCAGATAAAGTAGTAAAAAATTTATCTACAACTTCATGTGTTAAACTTTTAGCTCTTGAAAATGTAAGTATTTCAGGTTTGCATAATCGAAGTTTATCAACATGACTCTTCTTAAAAGAAATTATCCAATCTTTTCCAGGATTTCCATTTTTAAAAGGAGTTTTCATCCACATCATTGTGCAAAATTGAGCAACTAAATTACAATTGTCAAGAGAATCTAATGAAAGACCATATCTTTGACAAGATATGGCCTTCCATCACTACTTATTAATACCATACTTGTTGTTTTATTCTTCGTCTCAATGTTTCTTTAGGAACAGAACATTCTTTAGCAGCATAATAAATAGTCTTTTTTCTTACATACTAACATAATTGCTCTTTCCAAACTATTAACATTGTACTTGGGTTTTATTTTTTTATTGTAACATCTTGGCATTTTTTAAATACTTTCTAAAGTAATATGAAAAATCTGTTGAATTTTTAGTGAAATAAATTAGCATAAATCATAACATATCACAAAAAAAATATTTTAATACCGAATAGGTCTTATATAATATTTTACTTGACCTAGGTAAACATATTGTTTCATACAAATAAATACATATGTTTCTTAATATAAACTTCAAAGATATAGACTTCAAACATAAGTGTTAAGTTATTAACACAAAATAAATATTAACACGAAAATAATTTTTAACACAAAAATAGTTAGGTCTGATGAAACTAATAGGTTTATAATGTTACTAACAACAATTTCAATAATATAATTACATATCATAATATTATACATACATAGACCCACTTTACCCCACCTTTAAAGTTTGACTATATTTCAAATTTTAAACAAACCATGTGCAATAGTGTCTTAAAGGTACACTATCTTTAAAATGTAGTAATTTAACTTTCAAATTAACCATTTTTCATACGCTTATGCTTTATTTGAATATATTTTCTCTGAAGTTTAAAAAGAAAAAAATGACTTTTTTGATGTATCTAGCATTTTAGCTAAAAAAGTTTCGTTTCTAACAGCATAGCTAAGTTTTATTTTAAAATTGATTAGCCTATATGTTATAACAAAGTGGTAAAAATTACAACTGGATACCTAAAGCCATTATCAATATAACAGATAAATATGAATTAGACCCAGATTACCCCATAGACCCACATTACCCCACCCTACCCTATCTTAAAAGCTTGCAACTTAATATTATTTAATATACTTGTATTTATGGAGGAGTTCCTTAAAACGCTTACAAAACAAATACTACAAAATTAATTACTAAAACAAATAATTTAAAAAAAATAAAAATGTTTCTTTTTTCGATTTTATCATTCATTTAATGAGTTGATAAATTGTTAAGGTATAATTCTTTTTAATTTTATTGGATCAATTATGTATAATATTGATCTACTAAAATTAAAAAAAATTATAAGTTTCTGATATTGCTTATATTGTTATAATATTACTAATACTAATCTAGGAATTTGTAAAAATAATAATAATCAAGGAGTTTGTAAAAATCTATCAGGAATGTATTTTGGCAATAATAAGTGATATTGGATTAATTAATGATAATGGATTAATAAGTGATAATGTTTTTTGGTTGAATTCATGTTTAAATGTCTTGTCATTGCTTAAGGAAGATGAGTCAAGGAAATAAGGTGTCAGGTGAAGAAACTAACATTTGTAAAGGAAGCACTAAAAAAAAAAATGAAAACATGATTTTTCATGTTCAATACATAAAAGAAAATTACAATTGAAAGCGGTAGTGGTGTAGTGAAGAACGCTTGCTTTGTAAGCAAGAAGTTCTGAGTTTGATCCCCACTACATCCCCGATAAAACTACACTCAACTTGTTTCTCCATGCAGTATCCTTGTTTGTTGAGGTTGATGTTTTGGAGTTGAAAAGTTGACAGCAAGTTCTAACCACAACAAAGAAAGAAAAGAAACGTCCACACTTGGGGAGATAAATAACATTTTAAAAAATTTAGTTTTTTAAAATAATAAAATTATTTTTTCAAATTAATTGCAAAAATTATTGATGTCCAAGTTGCCTAAAACTTTTTTAAACTTCTTTCCTATGATAAAATGCCATTTTGTTATAACTTTTGAATAATTAATTAAAAATCAGTTTGTTAAAAAGAGTACAAATAAATAAAAATTAACTTAATAGAAATTAATCCTAAAAACTTGTTGATGAATGTTCCCTTAACTGCAAATAGATTATTTATTCATGTATAAAATATGGTAATTTATTCAAATTTTTATTTATAGAATAATTTATTTTAATTATAAGTATATGATTTTAAAATTATTATAATTTATAATTATATTTATATATAATTTATATTTATTCATGTATAATATAATATGGTAAATATAGAACAGTTCCTTCGGAAATTTTAATACGGAATATTTAAGACAAAACAGAAAAATTTCTTTTAGACTATAATGACATATTTTTTGTTTTTAATAATTGACAAATAATGAATATCATATAACAAACATTAGCAAATAATAATGATATACCATAACATTAATAAATAATTTAAAAAAAAACATTTGATTTGCATCAGTTTGATTTTCATTAATTGCTAACAACCAAAAGGTGTTGGTAAAAAAGGTTTTTAACAGTGATTCTTGTCATTAATTACAACAAAATTATTTCTAAGAATATTTATATATTTTGTCATAAAAAATTATAACAAAATTATTTTTAATAATGGTTTTATTGACCATAAATATTTTATTGACCAGATTTTGAATTTAGTTTTATATTTTTTCTAATTCTTATTTTATATCTTTAGTTAGTTCTAATATATCTTTAGTTAATGGACATTGAAAAAGGTAGAAAATCAGTGGGTGGAAAAATCGAAGTTCTTTTAAAAATTCGTGAACCTTTTGTTGACAAAGATGCTGAAATTGTGACAGAGAAATGGCTAGTACTTGACACACATCTACGTGGCTTGATTATGGTTGGAATTTATTTTCATTTAACAATTATATTTTATTTCCATTTAACAGTGATAAAAACAAACACAACAATAGTTTGCTATATTAGATTTTAAATTCTATTTGAAAAAATTTTAAATTCTGTTTGAAAGTTAAATGTTGTATAACATTTTCCATTAAAAGTATTTTTTATAATGTTAAAGATATTATTAAACTTAGATATTTATAAAAAACAATATAATTTAATTAGGTCTGTAGCTACATCTAATGTATGAGTAAAAAAAAAAAAGATTTTTCACCTTCACTGATAAAATAACTATTTTGTTTGTTTTTTTGGTATTTTGTTTGCACTGCATATTATTTTGATTTGATTTTTGTTAAAACCAACAACAGCTTTTCTTTAAATTTTTGTCTCACTTTATATCTCTTCCAGGTTGACTTGATATTTTTTTGGCTTATGTTATTTAAAAAAAAAAAGTAATTTGATTTCCAATTATATGTATTTTCTATGCATTATTTATGATTAACTCTTTTTATTTTGCATTATGTATATCCTTTAAACATAACTACTGTAGACCAAAATGTCAGCAAAATTATTATTTCAACTTCTAAGATATCTATAAAAAAAGTGTGATTTTTACTGATTTAAAAGCTTGCAAATAATTTATTATGGATAAGATCAGATGTTGGTATACTGGAATTTCTTTTAACAGTTTCAATTTGTTTAAGGCAATCAAATTTTTTAAGGAATTTGTTGCCATTCCCTTCATAATAGCCTTGAAAAATTATATGGTATAGAGAAAACCAATTTTGAAAACCAGAGTTATCAATAAATAACATTACTTTGCTTGAAATTCTTTTTCTCACCCACATCATCAAATGTAATTCTTGCAGAGGCATCTTATGAATAAATACTTTAAGATTCTTATCCAAATAAATTAATAATTTATTCATATATATATATATATATATATATATATATATATATATATATATATATATATATATATATATATATATATATATATATATATATATATATATATATATATATATATATATATATATACATATATTATACAATTATATAGTATGATTCTTTTTTTGTTAGGCATTTATTGTCAATATATTTCTGCTCCCAGTAATTTAGATTTCCAAATGTTTTCAGATTTCTAGAGGTTATATAGCATTATCCTATAGAGAACACAAATTCATGTTTTACAGAGTACCTAAACAATACAATATTGTGTTAACATATTTTAAGATATAAAAATTAACTTTTTCTATCTTTATTTTTGATTAGTTCTATATTCCTTTTTGATTCAAAAATGTTTCTAATTATAATTGTATATCCTGATGTCCTTTATCTTCAAATTTTAAACAAGATGAGTGCAAACTATTTGGATCCATCAGACTACATGCTACCTTCAGATAACATCCTCCCTTGCCTACCTAATGAGCGACCATCGCCCATATAAAGCTATCTAAGACCTCCATCTGCAGCTATCTAAAATCTCCTCTATCTACAGCTATAGTGTAAATGAATTTTTTAAACTGGACTACTTTAAGTAGTTTGTATAGCAGTATTTAAAATGGCAACATATTTACAGATTTAGTTTTTTTTATTTTTAATCATTTTTAGAACTAAATAAACTAAACTCGGTTGCCACTCTAAACATAATTTGCTTTAATTTTTTTTTACAAATAGTTACTCAAACAATTATGAATTAAACTTTTTTATTTTTTTAACAACAGTTTAAAGTTGTGTAAATTTGACAATTTTTACTACTTCAACAACAGTTTAAAGTTGTATAGATTAGATGTTTACTACTTCAACAGCAGCTTAAAGTTGTATAGATTAGATGTTTACTACTTCAACAACAGTTTAAAGTTGTATAGATTAGATGTTTACTACTTCAATAACCTCGTCATACTTGTAGTTCCATCTATAGCCTCAAGTATTGTTGTTAAATTAAACGCACATTAAACGCACATTAACGTTTGTTTACACTTATTTTATTGCATCTGATTTAAGAGGTGTTATTCATATTTGTTTTGCTTCTGGCTTGATATTTTGTTATATGTTAAATGAAAAATATGTTAGCAAAATATATTTTCATAATTAACTGAAATATTTGAATGAAAAATAATTCTTATACAAATATATATTTGCATATGTGCCTTTTCTCAATGCAAACACAACGTTGATCCACTGTATAAAATCCAACGTTGTTCTAATGTATATGGATCAACATTGATTCACTGTATATTATTTATCGTTAATCCATACACATTGGATTAATGTTGCGTTATAAATATTGTATCAAAGTTAATCCATATACATTGGATCAATGTGGGAATATACACAATTAGTCAACGTTGGTCGATATACATTGGATCAATGTTGGATTTAGATTGGAAAAACAACAAACTTTTGCAATGCTTTTCTGTACGTTGGACCAATTTTGCTGACTATTTTTAACCACGTCATTATTAAGGTTTCCATTGATATAAATGCGATAAAACTAACATTGGATCAATGTTGTATTTGCATCAATGAAAATAGCCGATGTTTGCAATGTATTTACATAAATTGGCCCAACGTAAGTGTGGTAGCTTGGATATGCGGCCCTCAGAATTAGAGAAAATAAGGTCGGCAATAATTTACTGACCTTAATCTGTGTGAGGTCAACAGAAAAAATGTAAAACAAAGGTTTTACCATAAAGCATAGAAACAAGGTTGGCGATTTTTTCCCGAATGCCAACCCCTTTTATATATCTTTTACAACAATATGGGGCTTGTAATGCCTGCCATTTCCAGAGAGACACATCCTCTCGCGCCACACTGGTCTGCTTGGCCCACCATTGAGTCTTACCTCTTTAGCGAGTTTGTCACAAAGTAAGTTATGACGTTTTGAGTATGCATCCTGGCTGGTAGGACATCCAGTCAAGATGTGACCATCAGTTTCTGCCGTTAAACCACAGCACCAACATTTTTTTAGTCTCTGGTTGGCTATGCCTCTTGACAGATTGATCTTTGTTGGAATCACTCCTGCCATTGCCTTCCAAACTAGAGTTTTGTTTCCAGGTCTTATATTCTTTTCCAATAACCAGTGCCGGTTCACCGAGGATTCTGCTATAGTCTTAATGGGTGCCTCCATTGGTTTGATTGCCAATTTTCTTCACCCACTTAACCTCACAGTTCTTCCTGGCGGCATCCAGCTCTATGCCTGCAAATCTGGCCCTTTTCCACAAAACTTTATTTGACTGCCCAATGCGGGCCCTGATAACTTGGACTACTCCATCTGTTGACTTTGCCATTTTTTCCGAAGCTCTCATTCATTGTATGACAATTTCTGACACTACATCAGGAATTCCTAAGCCTTTGCTCGAATGCATCCATTCACTATTGCACCATGCAGGAAAGTAAATAAAAGATTTCACCTATCCCCTCACAAATCATGACCACTTAAGGAGCTCACATATTCCGCACCCGGACATCCGGAGAACATAGTATGCTTGTGCACAAACTACCTCTTTCAGCACCTTCACTTTTTGATCAGGTTTTAGCATATACTCCCTTAGCCTGGTTAGCCAAAGCTTCCATTCCTCAATCGGAAGAGCAATCTTACCAGCTGGGTCAATCATTACCCCAAGATATTTTCCAACACTTTTGTATGTCATAGTTGGGATTTCAACATCCTGGTTATTACCTTCTATGTTATTACCTGGTTATTACCTTCTGGTTATTATCTTCTATCCACCATCTATGCGTCCTCATAAGGACTTTCATGGACTGTTTGCCTTTTACAGGCAAAGCGCATAACGACATATGATATTTTGCTGGGTTTACAGCTAAACCTTTCTCCTCAAAGAACGTATTGCACACATCCATTAACACATTCATCTCAACCGAGTCCTTCGCCAACAACATATAGTTATCAGCAAAAGCCATGGAAGAAATGACATGACCTTCTAGCTCAAGACCGCAGCCAGTTGCTTCTAATCTCTCAGCTAGTTCATCTATTACTAGATTGAACAGCAAGGGAGACAGTGGGCAACCCTGCTTCACCCCCGAATTTATACATATCGGTCGAGTCTTCGTTTTCCCAACCGTAATGCTTGTGACAGCTCCCGCATATAAGCTGTCTACCACTTTTATCACACTTCGCGGTATGCCTTTCCTTAATAATGTTTTTTCTATCGAGTCATGCAAAATCGTATCAAACGCTTTTGCAAGATTGACAAATACGACATTGTGTTCCCGCCTGCTCCTTCTGTAAGACTGGAGAATGCATTGGATGGTTTTTACATTCTCAAAGCACCCATCTAGCGGGACGAATGCTTTCTGTCTCACATGAAGTTACAGGTTTTTTCTGATCCGTCTGTCCCAGATCTTAGCGTACACCTTATTCAGCATATTGCTGATCATCACAGGTCGGTAGTTCGACGTTAGATGCTTCTCGCCACCTTTATGCAAGAGTACTGTTTGGCATCTATTTTCCACTACAGAAATTCCATGCAATACCACATATTAAAGATGTATACAATTGGCGTGGGCTTGCCTTTTTCATATTCTTTAGGAGCAAGCTGTCCGGACTCTGTAGGAGCAAGCTGTTCGGACCTCCTGAGGCATCCTTCTTGCTTGCGCTGATTGTGTCTTGTACCTCCCTGATCGCTATGCAACCATAGCTTATTAAGTCAAATCTTTCGTCCATTTGCACTGTCCTAGTGGTATCCAGATGTTGTACTTCCTCCAACTCTGACCTAATCTCTTCTACTGGTGTGTCCTTAAAAGTACCATCAATAATCTTACTAACAGTTTCCTTCGTTCTATAGCAACTTTGCAAGAATTAATACTTCCTCCATTTACAAAGGTTCCTGTTAGGTCTGAATCCCTCTGGAAACTCCCAATTCTCCACTCTTTGAGGTTGTCTTAAACCCTGGGCATGTCTTGAGATTCTAAAAAGCCTACTTTTTGTCTTACACCAATCAACTTCTCCCCTGCAATATGCAAGGGTCCATTGATCAGATGCATTTGTGCAATTGCTTTGATGCAACAATGCGAGATATAATTTCGCATCCTGTCTCCCCAGATCCGCCTCAATTAAATTCGATGTTACCATTTCAACCTAATCAGCATCAGTAACTAATTTGATTGAATCAGTTATATTAATCACAGCAGATTGTTATTCTGCTCCCCTGCCTGTGTTAACTAAGAACGTTATCTGACTCTTATCACTAGCTTGCGGCGCTTCCTCAACCACTTTGTTAACTTGTGTGCGTACTTCAGCCAGGATAGATTTGTATCTATCTGTATAGGAAATTTTCCTCACAGCCTCCTGAGTCCGTGTCGTAATACCTAGCACAGCAAAGGTCTCCGTATTCACCACAAAGAAAGGAATTGTTACTTCCTTAACCGCCAGCTCCCGCACTTCCTTGTCTGTCCAAGCAAACTCCGTTTTCTCTTTCAGCTGCTCGTTCCATTCCGCTACATGCTTTCTTTGCCTATACACCTGAAGTCCTGAAAAGGTATCCAAAGAGAAGTTGCAACTCACGCAAGCAAATTGCTTTTTCTCCTCCACCACTCCCGCAATACCCTTACAGTACCTCAGATGTGTTCCCACACTGAATTGGACATTACCCTCATACAGACACTTGTTACACTGGTACCGAACTCCACTTGGTGCAAGTTTGTGAATTTGAGCCAAATGTGCCCTTGGCTCTTTTCCGATCGTAAATTTCGTGAAACACACGGGACAGGACCAAATACCCTTGGCACCTGGGTGTATGACTACACACTATTTAGCACCATTAGCTCCTGCTGTTTGTTTATTGACAGTTATGCCCTCCTTTCCAATTGAGAGTCTGTCACCTATTGTAATTTATTGCTCATAACTGTCAATAAATGTGCACCAGAATTATGGGGGTGTTAGCCCCAAAACCCCTTAAGATGCATTATGTATTAGCCTTGATCACTGATCCAAGTTTCTATTTGCGCCACGTAGAGGCTACATGAACAGATTTACCACAGTAAATACGAGAGACAAATTGTGGAAAGACTTCCACTCCTAATCTCAAAAAACCATGGCTTCCGAAAAATGTGTCACTGACCCCAAGTTTCAGCTTTGCAACCAAAAATTCCGAATGCCGACCCTAATTCCAAGGGTCACATATGTGAAATTGTATTATAAACATTTTTTAAAAACTTTGCTCAGTTCTTATATTTCTTCACATATCAGAACAGAGCAGTGTTAAGTAAAAATGAAGTTTCAAGGAATTGTTTTCTTGGCTAAGTCTGAAGTACAAGATAAAATTTAAAATACAAGTGTTTAGTTACAAAGAAATAGTTCTGACCAAAGAACACATTCTTTTCTTTTTTTTGTGGTTATTAAGGTGCTCCCAGAAGTCGTTACAGTCTTATCACAGAGTACTGTTGAAGAGCATTTAACTAGGAAGTTCATGCCTCTTTCATTACCAAAGTTGCTTAATGGGCTAGAGCCAGCGTCGAACCTTGGACCTCTTGGCACAGAGCCAGTTCTTTAACCACTGTGCCTCAGGTGCACACAGTTCTGACCAAAGAAAGCAGTTCTGACAAAAAAAAGTTTTTTTTTTTAATATTCTAATTCACTCCTAACAAGGTTGCAAGCAACCACTATTAACTTGTGAGTTACTAGGAAATAAAGAATATAGTTGAAGGAAACGGTTGACAGAAGATAAAGATGAAGATGAAGGAAAACGGTTGACAGAAAGACTTGAAAAGTTATTGGTTGTATGAGTCAGGAAAACATGAAGATGAGAGAGAATTCCAAAGAGTTGAAGCGAGGGGAAGAAAACAAGACAATAATTTTTATTAGAGCTTACAGGGACATTTAAAAGGAATTTACAGAGACAGTAAAAGGGTGAGACTATGCTGAATAATAAATCAAGCATACAACAGTAAATGACAATAGTATTCCATACAGGGGCAAATAAGAGATTTGTAGAGATAGTGAATAGAATCAGGAGTAAGAAAATGGCAAACACAATAAAGAGAAGCAACCTAAGCAGATGCTCATTTAGCAATCAATTGTATATATGGTTTCCATTAGAGGTCAGTAGTGAACAATAATCTAAGAAGACGTAAAGATGAGGACTCAGTGAAAGGGTAACCATTCATCAATATAGGAATGTCGACAGTATTGCAATGGTTGTTTGTATTAAATAAATGAGTTTTGTTGGAGTTAAAAGTTCTGACCAAAGAAACAGAAAACTGCTTATGCCAATATTTTTTATCAAATTTTTCTCTTGAGTCAACACAACATATAGTCTTTTTTTAAATTAATACATATCATGCAATCTTTATCTAGTATTTAATAACATATCTCCTTTAATCTTTTTTTTTTTAGAACATGCCGAGTTCAGATCCGATACAAAATAGCTCAAAAGTGAGTACAGCGTAAGTTTAAATTAATTTTAAATTTGTTATAATACTTGAAAGTTGCATAATTCATTAGCATTAGATTATAATAATTCAGTTTAAACTTAGTAATAAAATAATTTTTATAATTTTTATTAATTTTTAAAAATAATTTTATGTTTTTAATAATGTAAATTATTTAAAATATATCTTCAATAATATTTTAAGTATATAAACTAATAAGAAGTAAAAATGTTTTAAACGCAACACATATAAAAGTATAATATTTATATAAATATTTTCATATTGATACTTATCAAATAATTATGTTATTATTTAATCATCAAATAAACAGCTAAATAAACACTAATTATCACTTTAACATTTAAATTGATTAACATCCAAATAAAAGTTGGTAAACACCCAAATAAAAATTGGTAAACACCCAAATAAAAATTGGTAAACACCCAAATAGAAAGGTTGATACTCATTTTGAGTTTTGTTTTATTTCATTAAAAAAAATAGAATTAAAAAAGTTTTAAAAGAAATTTCTTCATTGAAAAAGATTTCAAGGTCACTTTAAAAACTGAACTTAAAATGTTTCTAAATAAACAATTTTTAAGATGAAGTTTTGTTATTAATATCTTTATTATTGCTGTTATTATTGTTATTATTATTATTTTGTGTTATTTATATTGTTACTATTATTATTTATTATTATTTTGTGTTATTTATATTGTTACTATTATTATTATTCATGAATATTTATGCAGGATAGGCTTATCTATATTAAGTACTGTTCCCCTTAAATGACAGAGTAATTTTGTAAATTAAAAACTTAAACTCATTTTGACAATTTCCAAAAAATATATTTCAAGATTTTAATGTAGTTAAATTATTTTTGTTCATAAATTTATTTAAAACTATATTTTATAACAATTAAAACTATATTTTATAACAATTTTATTGGGAGTATGCATTTAAAAAAGTAATAAAAAAATGAGAAAAAGTGTTCATACAACTTCCATTAAAGATTTTTTAACATGTTTCTTTGAAAAAAAGGTTTTATTATATGGTGTAAAATTTGTTATCTCTAATTATTTATATTTTTTTGTTTTCATTTCCCTGACTATTAGGCTGGCTGTGGGGTATTAGGCTAAAAGGCTGGCTGTGGGGTATGCTGAAAATCGTAACTATATTAAATTAAGCCATATAAAAAAAAACATTTGAGATGAACAAGCTAGCTATTAAACCAATGCATTTAAATAAGGCATTTTACAAGTTTAAATATTTTTTTATAGTCTTGCTTACTTACTTAGTAGCTCGCTTACTACTTATGCTTGAGCCTTGTTTACTGCTTACATTTCTCCTAGCCTCTACCTCTTCTAGTCTCTACTCATTTAAGAAAAATCCACAAATTAGGAATAAGACATGCTGTACTTGATTATGCTTTAGCACATTCTGAAATCCCTTTTTTATAAAATGATTTATTATAAATGAATCGGTGAATGTTAAAAGAGCGGAGGTCCAATAATGTAAACTTTTGGGAAGCTAAAAAAAACTGCATTTCTCCCCGTAATAAATTTTTGTTAATAGTTTAATAGTTTTTTTAGAAGGTGAAAAACATTATCCTCTTCAGAAAAAAATTATTAAACCATTAACAAAAATTTACTATGGTGGAAAATGCAGTTTTTCTTTAATTTTCAAAAGTTTACATTTTTGGACTACTGCCCTTTTAACATTCACCGATTCAAATGTCATCTTCACTGTGTCAAGCAAGAGACAGTATCTCAAATCTCCCTAATCATCAGTAGATAATATAATAATCTCCCTAAAAATCAGAAAAATGATCCAGTAACAAAATCAAACATTAATCTCAGTTTAAAATTTTTTTAAAAATTTATTTGCTATGACGTCAGTACCGATTTCATTTGATTTCACTTAAGTTATGATTGTTTAATTAAAAGTACCTAATGATTCTTAAGTTGAAGGTATCTTATGATTCTTTAGTTGAAGGTACCTTATGTGTTTATATTTCTTTGTTTTAGAGGATCTAAAATTTGTTCAGTCTCGTGAAGACTTTGGTCATGAATAATGTGGAGAAAAACAAAATTAATATAATTAGTTATATAAAAAATTATTTATTAAAACTATTTGGAAATAAAAATGTGGCATAAATTTTTATATGTTATTTTATGAATCATTTTTATGGTGTATATATGATTTATATATATTGTATATTTGAATAAAGCAAATAAAAGATAATAATTGTTTTTTTAATGTGTTGATAAAGTTTTAGGAACCAATTTTAGGGTGCAACCACCGTTTTACTTCATTACTTTCCATATTTTTCTACACTTCTTTTGTGTTTTATTAGGTACGAAAGTTTAGAGGTTTTACAGTATGAAAAAAATATTTTAGAAACTCAGGTAATCTTAAAGATTGTAATAGAGAATTTCCTTAAATCTTAAATGTCATAATGTATTGTTTATATGATGTCTACATATTCCAGGCAGCAGCATATAAAGCTCAAGGAAAAGCTATTCCTGCTTCTTTGCAACCAAAAATAAAGGAGCATCAACAAAAAATGCAAGAAATAACTGCTAAAATAAAAAGTGGAGGCAAATCTGCTATAGATGGTAAGTTTGATTGTTATATGAATATATATATATATATATATGTATATATATATATATATATGTATATATATATATATATATATATATATATATATATATATATATATATATATATATATATATATATATATATATATATATATATATAATATTATATTCTCTTTTAATAATATCAACTTTTTTATTAAAAAAAAATCAATTTTGTTGACAGTCCTAAAACAATACACAATGTGTTGTAAGAAATTAAGTATGGTGTTAGGTATATAGCGTCTTCAATGAGGGGCGTTCATTATATTTTAAGCTTTGTCTTTAAAGCTCTCCCAGCTTGAAGTCGTGACCAAAAATATATAATATATATTATAGTTTGTTACATCAAGATTTATCGTGAAATTTTCAAAAATAATTTGTCAATTTTTTTTCTTATTAAAAAAAATAAATAAATATAGAATTAAAAAGATTTTAGTTCTGTACTCTCTTACCACCACTTTTGCACCCTTTTACTCTTTCACCACCATTTGTGCACCCTTTTACTCTTCTACAAACACTTTTGCACCTTCACTCTTTTGTTTCTCAACATTCTCTTTTCTCTTAACTCTTTATGTTTTATTTCTACAAAATTGAATTGATTTAACAAAAAAATTTTATTAGTCAAAAATTCCAACTTTAACAGCTAACATTTCTGGGTATGTTAAGTATGGGGATATTTTGTAGAAAATAGTTGTTTGTTTGCAGAATATGCGCATATATGGTATAGCCATTGATGCATTTGAGGTATAATAAAAAAGACAGGATGATTATGTATTTTGCCGAAGTACAAAGTTTAAAAAAAAGTAAAACTACATTAGCTTGTGATAATAATTTTAAATATTTTTTAAATAATATATGAAACTTTGTTTAAGTTACATTCATTTTTAAAATTTATTTGAGATTGAATATGATTATTTATAATAAAAGTATTTTTTTCCATTTAATAAAGTCTTTTTTTTTATCAGAATACTTAAAAAATTTGATCAAAGGTGTGGAAAGTGAAAATGCTAAAGCTAGCCAATCGTTGAAGCAAAACGACAGAGTTAGTGTTATTTTTAAACTTCTTGTTTATAATATTTCTTGTTATATAACTATTAAAAACATTCATCGATATTGCTTTATATATACTTTACGATACGTTTTTTTAAATAGGAAACAGCTAAGGCATGCTTATCTAGAAAAAAGCTGATTGAAAAAGAGGCAAGCTATTTTTTGTTAACTATTTTCGTTACGGCATGTAATTGCTATACATTTTTTGCTAGTTGTTTTCATTACCATAGTTACCATAGTTATTTGGAATACATTTTTTTTAGATAGGTGTGATAAAACATCGTCTAGGAATTGTATATTTCATACATTTTTTTTTAGTTGTTTTTATTACTATAGTTACTTGCAATACATTTTTTTTATAGATAGGTGTATTAAAACAACGTCTAGGGATTACGTGAAAAAGTGTAATGATGTATCGATAAAATGGTACCGTTAAAAATGCATCGATAATTTCAAATTGTTTTCTTACATCCTAAATTTTGTTGTACTAATTATTGAGTAAACAGTTTATAAATTGTTTATGATTTGTTCTACATCCTTTTTGTTTGCTATTCAAGAAAATGCGGAAAACATTATCGATAATTACTGTCATGGATCTGATTTTGCTATGTTCAGCTTTGCACTATACTAGGGGTGGTAGCTGGTACTAGGCAATCAATATTTGTAGATGTGGAGTGAAAGTAAATTTTGCGTAGAAAGTTTTGAACAATTATCTATAAGAAATATTGTAAAGATAAATTATGTTTCTTTGAAATATCTTAGACGTTCTAAAGTAGCATAATACATTAAATAGATTGCCCCGGAAAAATTTGCTCGGTAAAAATTGTTTGAAAATGTTTTTGTCACGAATTATAACAGTAAGTTTATTATTAAAAAAAAATTAATTTAAAATTTTATATGTATGTATTTGGTTACATATTGGTCGTGTATCATTGCATATGCATATCGTGTATGCTTAAAGACGCAGAGAAAGTATATAGATCTAGATAGTACAAAAGAATGTGTTCTAAATTTAAAAAATTTGATGCAGAAACCAGCGGGAAAACGAAGATCTCAAGGAGAAAAGTGCTCAATCAATGTTTCATGTCATTTTGTTGGGAAGTCTACCGCTAGTATAAAAGTACGGAGTTCTTAGCTATAATGGTGATACTAAATTTAGCAAAGAAAAATATCGAATATGGCAATTTAATTATGGTCACGACTTCAAACTGGGAGAGCTTTAAAGACAAAGCCTAAAAAGCTGGTGTAGTGACAAATGCATTTTAACGAGAGTTGCCGATAAACAGCCTGCCAACAAAGTAAAGAGTTGATGCTTTAGTTTTAGTTGCCATCGTCCTTTTTTCTTGGAGATCTCAGTGCGAAAGTTAATTTAATAATAATTACACATGTCAACAACAAAAAAATTTCTAATGCCTAGCAAACAAATTGTTTTTTGTAAAGCATTTTTCATTTTGATTTCAAATATGTAACTCATTTTTGAGTTACATATTTGAATTCAAAACAACAATTACTGAAAACTCTGCACCTAGCTTTTGTTAGGTGCAAAGTTTTCAGTAATTGGTTGGGTTTTCCGATTATCGTCAATATTACGCATGTCCTAATTTATAAAGCGTCCAAATGGCTCAACCATTTTTACAAATCGATAACTCTTGTAATTGTTATAAACTTCGTGATATATATATACACACAGACACACACACACACACACACACACACACACACACACACACACACACACACACACACATATATATATATATATATTTTACTAGAACTCTTCCTGATGATCTAGATGTTCCGATAT
Organism: Hydra vulgaris; assembly: GCF_038396675.1. NCBI lineage: Eukaryota > Metazoa > Cnidaria > Hydrozoa > Anthoathecata > Hydridae > Hydra > Hydra vulgaris. Next base: position 27,593,706 of record NC_088931.1, on the reverse strand, counting down.
TACTAGAACTCTTCCTGATGTTCCGAGTTCGATCCCCACCACGTCCCTGGTAGTACCGCGCTCAACTTGTTTCTCCGCGCAGCGGCCTTGTTCCTCAAGGTTTGTGTTTCGGAGTTATAGAGTTGAGAGAGGGTTATAACCACTATTAAGTAGCCTCCTCACCTGCAGTGGCCTTTTCGGCCTTGAGGAGGTGAATAACAAAAAAAAAAAAAAATGTATATATATATACATATATACACACACATATTTATAAGTTGACTTTATTAATACTTGCATGTACTGTAACGTAATGTAATTTATTTTTATTTTATTTTTACAGCAATAATTTAACGTAATCAAATTAAACTCTCCTTAAAGTCTCCGGTTCCTTTATTATCTTATCACAAAATTTAATTCTGTAATTTAATTTAATTTTTTTTTATTGTAATTTTATTAAGTTTAAAAAAAATAAAAGAGAAAAGGATGCTTGCGTGTATGCTAATATACTTATATGTTTTGTACATCCCCGTTGATGTGTATGTCTATTAGGGTGGAGTGAATTTTAGTTTTTTTTACAATTCGTTTAGCCTGGGTGTAAAAAATTTTATAAAAATTTCAAAAATAACAATTATTTTATAAAAAAATTATTATTTAAGATTTTTTTTGAAATTATAATTAAAAAAAATAAACTTTTTTCATTTTTAGTTTAAAAGGTCATTTTTTCTGCAATAAACTATAAAATAACAATTTTTTTTTAAAAATAATTGTTATTTTTGAAATTTTTATAAAATTTTGCTTCTTTTGAGACCCAACATGACATACTTTTGAAAAACTTTTTTTTACATAATATTAGGGACCCATTAAAATTTTAAAGGTCTTGAGGAACCTCAAGATAATTTCCTAGAGCATTGATATTTTTCCAGAGTATTTCTGAAATGAATAGACAACTTTTAGCACACCCAAGCTAAACGAATTGTAAAAAAAAACTAAAATTCACTCCACCCTAATGTCTATATATAGGTGTTCATCGATATCTATGCATGTGTGCATATGTACATATATATATGTGTGTGTGTGTGTGTGTGTGTGTGTGTGTGTGTGTGTGTGTGTGTGTGTGTGTGTGTGTGTGTGTGTGTACATATGCACACATGCAAAAAGTCAACTTATAAATATGTTCGAAAAGCAGTAAAATTTGTATTGCAACATATTTATACAAATACGTATTTACATAATGTTAATGTAACATGTTACAATAAGCTTCCCATAAAAAAATAAAAATGAAAATATACACATACATATACATACAAAATTGGGGTTTGTCTAAGTTTTAAAAGTATATAAGTATATGTTTAGTGGAAAAAATGAGTTTTTTAAGATTTTGTTTAAAAGAATCGAACCTAGGTTCTTGAAAAATGTCTTTCGTAATTTTTAAAACTATATTATTCTGTAAAAATGGTCCACGAAATGAAATAAAAGATCTTCCAAAACTAGTTTCAGAAAATGGTTGTCTATTTAAATTTTCACTCCTTTAAATATAATTTCTTTTATCTCTTTGCAAATACAAGTCGCAGAAAGAAACGGGCGATAAGGCGTTTTTACATTTATACATAAAACAAAGAATATTAAAAATATTTAGCTCGTATATATTGAAAGCTTTCATTCCATATAAAAGAGGCTTTGTGTGAGCAAAACGGCCCTTGAAAAGGCGTGCAACATGCTTCTGTTGCCGATAGAGAGGTTCAAATTTACCTTCATTTATACTACCCCATGCAGTGTTTGCATAGTAAATATGACAATGAATTAAAGAGTAATATGATTAAATTAAGGTACGTTTGTTAAGAATGCTTCTTGTTTTGTATTAAATACCTATACTCTTTGAAATTTTACTGCAAAAGTTAGCAATGTGGTTTTTCCATTTAAGATTTTTATCGATATAGACATCTTAATAAATGGAAAAGAATTCATTTAGTTTTATCACTATTTCATGACAATTTATTTAGTTTAAACCATTCGGAAACTTTTATTACATGTTCATGTTGTTAAAAAGTGTTATAATGTTACTATGAGAAAGAATTAAGTTAGCAAACATAGTTGTTGTTAGGTTAGAAGCTTTAGATAGATCATTAATATATAATAAAAATAGGAGAGATCCTAAAATGGATACTTGAGGAACTCCACATTCAACAAATTGAATGAAATATTCTCGTCCGCATAAACAAGTTGCTTTCTGTTACTTAGGTAGCTTTTTAGCCTAATTAAAATGTTTCCAGTAATTCCGTACCATTCTAACTTTTTAAAAGAATTTCGTGATCAATAGATTACTATATAATAAATTGTTAATAGTAAGACAATTATAAATTTTGTTGTACAAATTTTTTTTTAAACTTCAGAGAATACAGAAAGTATTGAAATCGGACGATAGTTACTAATGTTTTCAATGTCACCACTTTTTAATATTGGTATCACTTTTTCTAATTTTAAAGCTTGTGGAAAAATTCCCTGTTTAATTGAAATTGAAAAAATTTTAAAGAGCATATCTTTTATAACATCAAAAATGACCTTATAATAATGTTGTCATTAACACCATCCGGGCCAACTACTTTGTTACACTTTAACATTTTAAAGGCGTTTTTAAACTCCTCAAAAGATAATTCAAAAGAGTCGAGGTAAGAGCTTATTGCGAAACTTAAGTCTTTTATAAAAGTGTTAGGTTTAGGAATTAGTTTGGCAAGATTTAGTCCTACAGACACAGTATTTATTAAATTCTTCCGCAATCTCTTTTCTCATATAAAAAATTGTTATTAAGTTTAACTGTATTAGGCAGAGACCGTTATGTAAACTTTTTGTTGCCAGTAACTTCTCTTATTATAAACCACGTGCGTTTAGAATTTAATTTATATATATCAAGTAAAGTTATATAATGGTTTTTGTGTTTTTTTTTCTTGAGACGATCAAAAAGATTAACGTAATTTTTATATACTTCCCAGTGGACACAGGACCTAAATAAAACGTTTTTTGAACGTTCAAAAGACGTTCAAAAGATGTCCAAAACGTTCAAAAGACATTTGTAAGACGTCTTTTTTACGTCCTGTGCCCATTGGGTTAGGTCGTTAGAGCAGTTCATAGAACTTCATCTATAAAGATACAATGAGACAGGAAATAATTAAATATTTATATATGATTTTAAACTGTTTTAATTATAAACATTTTATGTACTTGTTGAAATATTTTGAATGTTTATTAAATTTTATTATATACGTTTAAAAGAAAAAATTTAAAAATTTGAATATCGAGCATATATTAAAACCCGTGCTCTACTTGAAGTTTCAGCACAAGCCATAACCAATGAATTGGTTTTGGTTCATGGTGACCAAGCTCCAAAATATAGTACAGTTGCCAAGTCGGCTACTTTATTTAAAGATAGTAGAGTCTCGAAGATGATCCTTGCTCAGGGCACCTTCAAACCGCGTATACAGTTGAGAATCTTGAACGTGTGCGAGCTATTATTGAAGAAAATCCGCATGCAACACATGGTATAATCGAAGCCCTGACATCGATTAATCGTTTTACAACTAACGATATCGTTCACAACGCACTTAAAAAAAGAAAATTAACATCATGTTGGATACCCCACGAGTTAACCGATCAAAATCGCAAGAATAGAGTTGAGGCATGTAAGGAAAATTTAGCCCTTTTCAGAAACAGCCCGTGAGACTGTGATATTTTTACAGGGGATGAGTCGTGGATTTATTTGAGATAAGTTGGACACAAGTCGGCTAACGCTAGTTGGGTCGGTGAAGGTGAAAGTTCAAGAACTATAGTAAGATCCAAGTGGGAAAAAAGACGTCGAGAAGACGTCTCTAAAAGTCTTATTTACATGTAAATAAGACTTTTAGAGATTGTATACAATTTAGATATTGTATACAATGTCTTTAAGGCGTCTTTTTCTAGTCGATTATACAAATCTAAAAGGCAACTTTTTTCGACATCGAAAAGACGTCTTTTTTTGTCTTTATCTTGTCATAAAAAGACATCGAAATGCGTCTTTAAGACGTCTTTGTTAATTGATTATACATATCTAAAAAGGTTTTTTCTCGACGTCGGAAAGACTTTTTGTCATACTTAAAAGTATACTATAGTACCCTATATACTATAATATTCCTGCTTTTCATATATGAAAAGCTGTTTTCAATAAATGAAAATGATAACAGCTCTTCATATAAAGTATGACAAAAAGCTCTTATCATATAAAGTATGACATAAGTATGACATATAAAGTATGACATATAAAGTATGACAAAAAGAGGAAGCATTTTCTACATCTTCTATATGTTTAAACATAGGAAAATTATTTGCAAATAAAACAGCAGTATTGTTCAACAGAATATATTAATTTAAGAATCATCAGCAGATTAATCTCCAGATTCATAATTTTCTTAATTTTTCTCTTTTGTTTCTTGAGCAAGCTGTTTCTTGGCGTTGTTGCTTACGCAACAATAAAATTAATTATTTCACGTCGAGAATGAATAAAATTAACTATTTCACGTCGAGAACTCTTTTTATACGAGCTGGCTACGACTTCTAAAAAATGAGTGAACATGAACAGTCTCTAGTTTTAATGTATTACAAAAAAGCAAATGAAATTTGATCAGCTGAGTGAAACACATTAGACTTACCGACTATTAATTCAAAAAGGGCTAATCCTTTCTACCCCTACTTGTTTCCAGCGCGGTCCTTTCTTTTTGTTTTCACTAGGTTAAATTGGGACAGGAGCCCAACGGTAAACAATCTAAAAATATATAAAAATGAGTATGCTAAAGAAATTTACAACCATCAAAATGACTGTACATCGATGTATTTTTTATGTAGTACTTAAACCAAGCTAAACATTTGCACCTCTCAGATTCGCTATGAAAACCAAGTTATTAAAAATAGATATTGATATTTTTATGTCTTCTATGACGTGCCTTTTTAATTTAATTTTGCTGAAATTAAGTGTTGTAGACCCATAACAATTTAAAAATCCGTTATTGACTAAAGACTATCAAAAACGAAAAGATAAAGAAAAGCTCCAATGATGTTTAGTTATAAGAAAGTGTACCTTTCCAGTATCATTTTCACTTGGTCTTTTGTATTCAAAAATTCAAATAAATACAGACATTAATTGTTTACAAGTTTCTTTTTTGTCTGGAAATAAAGATTTTAATTTAATATCTAATAAAAAATGTTCTTCAAGCACAACACATTGAAAAATTATGAGACATAATATCAAATGCTTGTTAGCTTAACTATATGCGTATTTTAGCCTTCGTCATGTGATAAAATCCAAATTTAAACAGTAAAACTTTTTTAAACACTTACCTGCGACTAATTTAATTGAGATTAGATCATCTTGATACCATGGCTCTTTGTTTGGTGAAGAATTTTTGTACTTCAGTACATTTATGCCTTGTGGCCAATATATTTTTTTCTCTGCCTTGTCTAACCTTCTTACTGGCACCACGCCATCCACATTTTGCATTTTCCCATTAACATTTTCTAGTTAAACAGCTGCAGCCCATCTATTTTGAAACTCCACTTATAGAAAATGATTTAAGAATACAAAAGCACTGTATTTAAAAATGGTAAAAAAATGATCTCTCAATAAAATAAAACATAGAAAAAAACAAAACTATATATATATATATATATATATATATATATATATATATATATATATATATATATATATATATATATATATATATATATATATATATACATATATATATATATATATATATATATATATATATATATATATATATATATATATATATATATATATATATATATATATATACACACACATATATATACATACATACATATATATATATATATATATATATATATATATATATATATATAAACACACACATATATATACATACATACATATATATATATATATATATAAACACACACATATATATACATACATACATATATACATATATATATATATATATATATATATATATATATATATATATATATATATATATATATATATACACACACACATTTATATACATACATACATATATATATATATGTATATATATATATATATATATATATATATATATATATATATATATATATATATATATATATATATGTGTGTGTGTGTATATATATATGCTTATATATAAAGCATATATATATATTTTATATATATTCCATATTAATATATATGTATATTATATTATAATATATATGTATATATATACATATATATAATTTATATATATACTTTATATATAAGTATATATACTTTATATATAAACATATATATTATGTATGTATATAATATATATATTATAATATATATGTGTTTATATATATATATATATATATATATATATATATATATATATATATATATATATATATATATATATATATATATATATATTATAATATATAAAAACATATATATTGTGTATGTGTTATATAATATATCACTTTATTACACAAATTATAAAATAAACCCGCATACCGAAAGTAGTAACTGTCGTTTATTTCTGGTTAAATTTCCAATGCAAAAAACTTCACATAAAAAAAGTTTTAAAAAAAAATTTTGTTGACAAAAAACGGGCCTATCAGAACGTAGCAAACATGAGCTATAACCCATAATATCGTAATTACAATGTTATGGGTTAAAACTAAGGGTCTGCGTTTCGTTATTATTTTGAATAAATATTATAACGATACGATAACTAGGTTTTGAAGAAATACTGATAACTATAACGATACGATAAGGGTCTTTGAAAATGCAAACGATAACATAACGATAAAATATCGTTATAAATTGATAATATCGTATGATATTTCAACTTAAAAAAAGTATATCGTTACTACACTGTTCTCCAAATTGACCGCCAGGTTGAAACTCTCCCCACTCCTGATTTTTTTACATTTAATCAATCATATGCATTAGTAAACACAATATATGTTGTCAGAAAAGTCTGAACTAAGTGCTAAGTATGTATATTTTCAAAATTAAAACGCATTATTAAAATTTACTACAGCAGATGGTTCTTTTACAGTTCATCCAAATTTTTTTAAATTTGTGATGAACAGGTTCACCACATTGTTTTGCATAGTTACCTAAGCTAATATTATTGGGTTCTACAAAGGGGAGAATGTGACACACTAAAATATGTATTTTCCATAAAACTGTTAAGTCATAGCCAAATACATTTTTTGTATATCGTCACGATCATAGCACAATCCAGGGGCGGATGCAGGATTTTTTGTGGGAGTTGCCTGTTTTTTTTCGAACTGCCAAAATATAGTCGGCGATATTTTTTTGTAAACCCCTCCCCCGGGCTTGCGAGGGGGGGGGGGGGTTAAGGTTGCAAAAAAATATCGCCGACTATAATTCGTCATCAAAGCGGCATCAGTACTTTATTATTACTTACTTGGCATTGTTCTCAATTACCCATATAAAACAAAACTAATAAAAATATTGCCTTGGCTATTCTGTTCATAAATTAGACATTTTTTACTTGTCTAACCTATTTAACGAAGTGCACCAACGAGAAGGTAAGCCATAGGACTTTGCACTCCATCTGTAAACTGTCATGTGGCCTAAGGTTAACCCTCCATTTCTGGATTCTTTCCTTTTCTTGATAGGCAGTTAGTGTAAAGTATTTGTATTGTTGCCTTAGGTTAGCCCTCCATTTCTGGATTCTTACCTTTTCTTGATAGGCAGTTTATGTAAAGTATTAATATTGTTGCCTTAGGTTAGTCCTCCATTTCTGGATTCTTTCCTTTTCTTGATAGGCAATTAGGCCAAATTTTTTTAATAGGGTTTTATTTTTAATTTTTTATGTTGCTTTTCTAATTTTCACTAAATATAAGGTAAACTTAAATATAAAATAAAATACACGAATATAGTCAATAAACAAAAAAGAAATTATTAAATAAATATTAGGTAAAAACCAACTCTAAGCGTCGTTCCCCTAAAACAGAAAAAATATTTAAAACTCTTTCTACATCAGGAATTATTTCTTGATGAATAGACATCAGAGCTAAAGAATTAAATCTTGACTCTGTCATGCGGCTTCGCATATAAGTTTTCAGTCTGCGTATAACAGAAATGCTCCTCTCGCATTCACATGTAGTAATTGGAATTGTTCCCATTATTAAAAAACCTTCCCTAATGTTTGGGAAACCCCTCATATCAATAGACTTTAAAATCTCTGAAATAGTGGATGGGATCACAGATTGATTGTTCCAAAATGTCTCCCACAAATCTAATTCAGCATGAATTGATATAAATGAGGCATATCCGATATATAAAAATGCAAAAATTCCATAAAATCTGATTTCCAAAAACATTTTTCTTTATATTTTTTACAACAGTTGCAGGAATACCAGATAAACCTTTGTAAACAATCATCTCACCTTTGCAAACAATCATCAATATTTACATCTACAATTTTAGTTTCATTATCTATGCAAAACTTTATGTGAGATTGAACTAATGATTTTTTATTAGAAAATGGATTTTTAGGAGGTTGACAAGATAAATTAAGAACCTTAGTGGTAACAGAAGAATGCAATAGAACACTTGGCAAAACTGAACACGATCCTCTTTTTAAATCACTTTTGACAAATTTCTTTAAGCATAAAACTTCTCTTTTCACAATAGGGACAAAATGATTTGGTGACCACATATCTTTATCCTTGGAAATAGAGCGACAATCAGTGTTACACCATAAAATACTCAGAATTTCTTTATTTGTTTTATGATCACCACGTGGGTATATACTCACATTAAATAACTTTTTATATTTTTCAAGTCCAAATTCAGGATAAACAGAACGAATTTGCTTATTTAACACTGTAGATAATGCAATTAAACAAAGAAAAGAAGCAAATTTATTGTTTCTGCAATTGTTATAGGCTTCTTTTTTTATAAGTTCAGAAATATTTATATCATTTAATTCTGTAAAAGAATTATTTTAATTACATGCCATGAAAACACTAGAGAGTGAAGAAAAACTTTTAGATTCCACTTGGTTTAAGATTATTGGGTATCTTGAATAAAAGGTTGCTTTCTCAAACAACTCAACAGAAGTTAATAGTCGAAGAATTTCATGTGTTTTATCTGATGAATTTATTAATAAAGCAGCAGAGTTGTAAAGACAGTTACCATTTTCCATTGACCTGTAAAGTCATATCATATATAAACTAAATATAACTAAAAAAAACATATTTAACTTATTTGTTAAGAATTATTGTTTTATAAACAAAATAAAACATAAAAAAACGCGTTTAAGTCATACTTTAAAACAATATAGTCTTCATTTTCTTTTTGCATGGGAATAAAAGCTTCCAGTTCAGAATTTCTTAAAGAAAGAAGATCTTTGTTTACAACAGGAAATTTTGAATTTAAATCTTTGAGATTATTACGAAGCTTTACTTTGTAAGTCGTAATATTAGGCAAATGCTTGGCTTTAATGGCATTGGATAGCAACAAATCCATAATTGCAAACAAAAGTAAAATTTGTATTAAAAATTACTTTAAACTAATTTTTGATAAAACTTCAATTTATTCGAATACTTATAGCTTTATCTTAAAGCTTTAATTATTCGAATAAAGTTTAAACGAATAATTAAGGCGTTATTGGAATAATTAAGGATTCATTTCTATATGTAAACGGAACCGAGAGAACCCTTTTGATCAAACGTTCCTGCAACTTTTTTTTGTTGTCTACCGGAAATTCGGGTCAAATGAATCCTGAAACAATAGGGATTTTTTTGGCCTTAATTACGGCAACCAAAATAAATACATTGCAATAACGATTGATTAAAAGGGTTCTTTCGGTTCCGTTTACTTTAAAAAAAGAATCCTGATTAATAGCGGCATTTTGAAACATCACGGAGAAGAGAGTCTTTGAAACATTGTTAAAGCCGTGTATGTTTTTCTATAAAGGCAATATTTATTTTTTTAAAGAACTCATATATACATATTAGTATACTATAAATTTAAGTTTAGTATTTTTTATATTATGAATCGGAATTTTTTATAACTTCTTAGAATATTATGGGTGAATCCTGGGCAACACAGGATACCCCCTAGATCCGCCCCTGCAATCGCCTAAGTCATTTTTTCTTGTTTTGAGAAAACTAAAAAAAACTGAATAACTTCGGTATTTCTTTTGCTACGTCACTTTGGTTTATTTTTTGGCATATTATAACTTAGACGCTTTCATAAATTACTTTAAAAGTAATTTGTTGAGACACAATAGGATATAGGCGATTGGTATCCTAAGAAAATAACTTAAGCAAATGACTTAGGCAATAAAACAAGTTCTTATTATGATTTAGGCAATTGTGATTCTAAGAAAAAATAAAAAAATTGCAATAGAAAGAGTTTGCAAAAAGTTTGTACTCCGCTTTTCCATCAGGGTGGTACCAGAGCATGCTAACCTTGCTTACTTTGGGATCACCAACTTTTTTACCTGGTCTAATGCTGGTAAAGTAGGTCTCTTTGCCATATTTTGTGAATCAGATGGACTTTAGTAATTTTGGCAAAATTACTAAAGTCCATCTGATTCACAAAATATGGCTTGGGGTTTCGCCTGGCAGTCTGCATCATTACAACTAAATCTCTTGGAGTGTAGACGTCACTGAAAATGTTTCTCTAAATGACACTATGCATTGCATCACATTCCATGTTCCTATGTGTAGAAACAAGATACTTTTGATAGATAAAGACACCTGTCTCTTTTGATAAACAATAGTAAATGATTGATAAATATGCATTTTTGTTTTGATAGCCACAACCGTCGCTCCGTATTATAAGTTCTTTGGTATTTCTGTTTGCATAAAGTATGGTCTTAAAATATGAGTATTGCAAATATGCAAATACTTCACTTGAGACGTCCCCTATAGTTTCGTCCCATACATAACAATATCCATCTCGATTACACATGTTATACGTTGTGAAATTATGCACCTGTAGCTTTGTCTTGTAATACGATGCGCTTGCTTTACTCTGAGGACAAAGTAGCACTGACTGAGTGTCCATAGTCCAAACTGACACACTTTCATCCATTAATCCTCTTTCTTTGTCTTGATCTTTTTGCTTTCGAGCATCATCTTTCAAAGCTAAATGAGTCTGGTGTTCTTCTACAGTAATGTTTCCCATTTTTGCTGCGATACAAGTGTCACATTGGTCATTGCGAGGCATAAAAACTGACATCTTGAGAGAGTGAAAGGTATTCTTAAAATATGTTAATCCAGCTACTCTTCTTTCAGCAGAGATTGCATCTGATGTATATAAGTTATATAAATCAATTACCTTTGTGCCTGGCTCAAGAAATATTTTTTCCTTATTGGCTCGAACCTTTCGACAATAATGAGAGTCCACACAGGGTACTTTAAGTAGCCACTCTTTTATAAATTGTGCGTCTGCATCAGACATGTTTTTACTAGGAACAGATTTTTCAATCTCTTCCATATCATCTGGACATTTACCAGTTCCAGCATTTAGCCAATCATTAATAGTTCTCTCTGGCATTCCTAAAGTGGAACAAAACATTATTTTGCACACTTGTACAACAGTTCCATTTTGAAGTCTCAATTTATACAAGAAATTATAAGACCTTTTGTTATTTTCTGATTTCTTTTGTTTCTTTGAAACAGATGTTACCATGGCTCTGACAACATTTTGCCTCTCACTCCAGAATGTTATTTCCCAAAAAGATGTATAGATCAAATCTCTTTCTTCTTCTGCTACATTCCAACAGTTTCTGAGTTTTGATTTCCGGCAAAATCGAGAGTCATACTTTTTACCCATCTTTCTTTCTTCATTAACAACTGCTCGTCTGCTGTTATACTCTTCTTCATCATCTATGGTTTCCTTTTCTAAATGTTCAGACACACAATTTAAAGGTGAAACTAAATCTGTATCAACTGTATTTACAAGAACATTTTGGTGAGATTCCTGTTCAACCTCTGATCCAAGATATCAGGCATTCGATAAGGAAGGAACTTGATTCAATGTTTGTCTCTTCCCCCTGGTCTTGTTCATTGACTAATATCCCAACAGGGAGAAAGCTATATATTTTATCACATATATGTTTAATAATGTTTAAAATATAAATCGTTTAAGTTTAAGCACAGTTAAGTCATGCACTAAAGGAATAAATGTATTTCTGCTGTAATTTCTCATCGAGAAAAACTGATTTAGGCAATTGTGATAGTTTGCCTATTATAGTTATAGTATCTTGATTTTTCGAGTGTTATCAACTTTAATTAAAACAAATAATATAAAAATATTTTTTTGTTTTAATGTATAAAGTAAAATAAACCTTATACATGTAATAGATAGGCCTAGAGGAAAAATACTTGGTCTAGTGTCAATCGACTTACTCTTTGAAACATGTAATGACTTTATACTATGATTCAATAATGTTGTATGTAGAGTTCAATAATCTAAGCATTTAATTCAAAAACTTATTTTAATGTTCAGGTTCCAATAATGACGAGGAAACATGTGATGATATTTCTTATTAATCAATATTTTAAAAAATTCTTCATTTCATCCAATATTCTTTTGACTTCTGAATCACTGTAGAAAAGCGGCATGGTATGAGTAGTCATGTTGAAGAAAACAAGTTGCCTAAGTAAAAATGCGGATTTAGGCAGAAATGAAAAAATTAAAAATAAACTGCTTTCTAATTGGTTCAAGATATAGGCGATTTGCCGCATAATAGAAGACTGTATAAGCTATATATTTCAACTCTTAACTCAAAACCCCTAAAAAATGACTTAGGCGATTGTGCTATGATCGTGACGATATAGTTGAAGACTAGAAAATGAACTTTTGAAATCTTCAATTTTAACAGAAACATCTGTACCCATTTCCAAACCAAACACAGCTGATTTCACTAATGAAAACCTACGCAAACAATTAATTATTGGCAAAATATTGATTGTTGCAGTTAAGGTAACATCCGTCTCCAAAATATCTAACAGGGACATAAATCTATAGCATTGTTTACACCATGGTACCCTCTTATTAATATATAATGTGTATTCATATAACATATAACATATAAAAGCAAAGTACAGAGTTTATCCACAACTCCTATTATAATGTGAAGCTCAGGAGGAGGAACAATGTGTTCAAGAAAAGTTTCTTGATCTTCTTTTAAGTAAATTAAACGAGCATTTATTACATTTTTGTATTCCTGCATTTTTAATCTTTTTTTACCACCATATACATATTGATCATAACATAAGTCTATGGAGCCTAACGCTCTTAGTTTCCCTGCTTCAAGGGAGCATTCTCCTTCACAATACAGACAGGCGTATTTGCCAGAGTGACTTGAAAATCCGAAAACACTGTTTGCACACTTTAGATCAAATGCCATACTGATATTCACTTCTTCAAGTTGAAGAGGTGCCAATAATTTTTGAAAACATTAACAATAACTTTTAAGAAGTTTTGACCACCATCTAAAGATATTCAGAGTTTCCTGCAGTACGGTCATTTTAACATTAATGCCCGATTCTACAGCACTTGTTAGATTTCTGCGTAAAGTAGAACATAATTTTTTTAGTTTTATTTTTAGAAAGTTCTAATACATTTGATAGCTCCATAATAGTTTGGAATGAGATATGATTTTCTTTCTTTTCGAGTTAACTTCATTCACTCCAACTCTAACAGAGAAAAGATTTCCAACTGTAGACGTCTTGAACTGCTTCACTTACAATGCTTTCACGTTCCATTTTACGCTTTAACAATCCAGATGCTACTTGCTCTGCATGTTTATTTCCAAGTGATTCACTTATATCGATGATATTCCTTACAGCTTTACTTTTGCAACAATCATGAGAATCTCCTCTATCTAAAATTATTAGTAAGAATTTTACAATTTTATTGTTTTTACTTATTTTTGAAATAAGTAAAAACAATAAAAAATCTATTGAATCAAACTGTAAATAACATAAAGAGAAAAAATCTTTCAACTAATCTTATTTTAATCTTATTTCTAAACTATAAAATCATAAATATAAACAATCCATATTTAGATTTAAATAGCTGAGTCCACAGATTTTTTCAGCCACATATAAAGTTTTTGACTCTGGCTCAACATTTTTCTGGACACACAGCAGTGAAGAGAGAGGCCTAATAGTACTCCTATTTACCTGAAATACATTATTTTCTATTAAATACATTATTTTACCTAAAGTATATTATATAATATTAATATGTATGTATGTGTGTGTTTACATATATATATATATATATATATATATATATATATATATATATATATATATATATATATATATATATATATATATATATATATATATATTAAAGTATCTTTGATACACTCTCTAACTAGGTGGAAAGATATGCAGTTTCCCCTTTGTTCAGACTAAACAAGTTTCTTCTGCAGTGGGAACACACTAGTGAAGGACAAACTTCAAGATCAGAATCAAAACTTGGCCAAATATATTCTTGAATTTTCTCACATACTGAGGGTGATATGGGCGTTAGAGATTTTTATCTGATACCTTTACTTATCAGACAAACTGCACAAGTTGATAATTTAAAGTTTGCTGCCATGTTGGAAAATGACTTTTTTATCTGAAAAGCAGCTGTAAATGGGTTATTTTGATTACCATAATGGCTGACTATTAAAACTTTGGAAGAAAAAAGCCAAAAATTATGCATTTAATTTTTAAAATATACATACTTAGCACTAAGTTCAGATTTTTCTGACAACATATATTGTGTTTACAACATATATTGTGCATATGATTGACAACATATATTGTGCATATGATTGATTAAATGTAAAAAAATTAGGAGTGGGGAGAGTTTCAACCTGGCGCTCAATTTGGAGAACAGTGACTAACTTTTTCAAACAAGAGTAACCAATATATACTAATATGAAACAATATTAAAGGATACGTTGTTCAATTTCATAATTTATTTAAGTTAAGTAAATATAAATTCATACAAAATTTCTGAATTTTTGCTTCTGTCTAAAGTTCTATACTAACCATTGTCTTCAACTGCGAGATCAACCACATTTGGAATGCTGGCACAAAAGGTAGCAAGAGACGGAGAGGCAGGTCCTTCAAGGGCAGCTGCTTCATTGGCTTGTTCTTCAGCAGAAGTGAGCAACCATTTCTTGATCTTGACTTTGCAATAGTTTTGCTGGATGTATAGGAGTTTTTCTACTTGTTCTGGTAGCAAATTGCTTCGTTTGTAGGAGACAATAGCACCTCCAGTACTAAAAGCTCTTTCTGACGAAGCACTAGATGCAGGCACACAAAGCCATTTTCTTGCAGATTCTGTCAACAATGG
This sequence comes from Hydra vulgaris, assembly GCF_038396675.1. Lineage (NCBI taxonomy): Eukaryota > Metazoa > Cnidaria > Hydrozoa > Anthoathecata > Hydridae > Hydra > Hydra vulgaris. The sequence goes on along the minus strand of NC_088931.1, from coordinate 27,578,336 downwards.
AAACTTGTGTTTGTTGGTCCTCCAAAATCCAAGACATCCAATCCAGTGACTGCAGGTACCTTGAGGTACATTTCCCATTCAATAGTAATGGAAGACTGATCAGCTGGGACGAAGGTAACTCTAACTAGTATGCCACTAGTTAAATCAAAGATAGGGTCGTCATCAGGTTGGGAACCTTGAGATCTTGTCTCTTCTAGTTGTCTGGCTTCCATCTCTTGTGTTGCCTGGATCCATTCTTGATGATTCTAAGATTTTGTAATAAGAGCGTCATAGGCCTCATCAAATCCACCAATCTTTTTCATAGCCTGACCCTTGTACAGAGGATTCAGCAAGCTGGCGACTGAATAGTGCAAGTTGGTTGCTCCAGATTCTGGAAACTGGAAATCAATACCTTTAACTAGTTTTCGGTAAAACATCTCAGCAGTAGGAGACAGGCCACCACAATAGCTTGCAGAAGTCGGTATTCCAATCCATACAGATGAGAGATAACTCTGTGAATTGAGACTTTCTTGTCCGCAGAAAAGCTTTCCAAAATGTCCAAGATTTTCCTTAAAATTGGCAAAATTTTGTCAAAGAGGTCAAACTCATCCTCACTGGGAATAGCGGGTGCAAGTTTGTTAGGGGTAACCTGGATTATCCCTGATTGAGCTCAAAGGTCTTCTCATCCTTACAATACTGTCAACCATCATTAATGTGGAGTTCCAGCGGGTTTTGATAGGTGAGATAATTTTCACATACTTTAACTCGTTCTTGTCAACTATATCGTTGTCATTCAACATATTTTGAATTTCCTTGATTCACTGTTCTGACAAAGAGGACTTGTGGCATATAGGTAACAGTTCTGTGGCTTTTTTAATGGTTGACTCCAGATCCATACCTTCAACTGACTTGGCTTCTTTAATTACACCTTCCACAACCAAGTTCAAAAGGTGATCAGCACAGAGCAGAGACTTGTCAACAAACTTGCATTTAGGGATAGCTACCTTCATGTTAAAAGTCATGAACACAAACAACATAGCTGTTTCCGGCATTTCCGGCAATCTCTGAGACATTTCTAAAAATAAAATAAAAATTAATAAGTATAAATATTATACAAATTAAAATTTACATATAACAATTTAATACCTTTAGTTATAATATTGTATTATAAAATTATAACTTAAGGTATAAAAATATTATATGTAACGGGTAATATCACTAATATATTAAACTGTATAAAAATTTGTACCACAACAAATCAACAAGTACTACGTAATTAGCTTACTTAGTAATAGTAAGTTAAAGTATTAGTGTAAGTACAACCATACTAAGTTAAAAAAACTTCTATAGAAATTTACTTACTGATCCAGTCTGTTTGCAATAGCTTCTGCAGTATGGCGTCCAGAAAAAGGTGACACACCAATAACAAACATCCGATGGTTAAAGTCTTCATTGATTAAAGGGAGGGTGATGGCTTGATAGGCGTCATTATTCCAACTTTGCCTAATGTCAGAAGAAATGGCGAATCCAGGACTTTTTGGCAACTCTTTTTCCAAAACTTGATCCACTTCTGCTTTTACGTTTTTGTAAACTAATGGCAACCTAAAAGAAGAAAAAACAAATGAAAAAACTATTGTTTATACTAATTTATAGTTATTTAAAAAAACTAACAAAAAAAAATTGGCGCGGACAGGTCTAGAAGCTAATGATTTTAAAGGGAGGTACTAATTTATTTAGAAACAACAATAATGCAATAATGGCGTCATGGGACTTATGGCGTTATTTTCATTGCAATTAAAACTAAGGGGTTTAAGATTTTAAGTTTGTTTTAAAACTTATACAAATTCTTTAAAGCTGTTCCTCTCTTAAACCAAATGAAACCATCCCAATATTATTTACTAACCAAAAGTACAACAAATTATATATCTTACTAATAACGTGAGTATGTTGTGGCAGACTTGATCAGCATCTTTGGGTTGAAATAAGCAATCAGATCCTGGAAACCTTCATGCTCAACAAGACTAAATGATAAGTTGCATCTGGCTAAGAACTTTGCAATATCCAAATCACCTCGAAGTTGATCTCTGTCTTGTGGTTTATATTTTAACCAAGCATCAGTCTTTATATTCTGATTGGCCTTTAATGGACTGCCCAGTTTTCTTGACTTTACTCTTCTGTCCATGACCAGAGGAACCTTGCCTCAATGATCCTTCTCATAGGACTTATCCTCGTCGTATACCTGTAAAATTAAAAAAAAGTTGTAAAATTTTTATATTACAATGTACACGCTTGAAAAGCGGCTAAAGCCTGTAATACATTGTAGTATTTAAATTTTGAACATACTAAATATAGGAATACTCAATTTAAAACTTTTTTTTCAAAACTGTCATATAATACCTGTTCTAGCTCATTAAAAGCAACATCAGCCTTCCTCTTCTTCTCTGTCTTGTCTTGTTCAATCTGGGAAAAATTAAGTGGATGCTTTCTAAAAAGATGGGACCTCATCCCAGAAGTGTTATGATCTGCAACCTTGACAACTGCCGGACAGAGCTTGCATTTTGCTTGGACGACTTTTTCACCAGTTGCACTTTGAGTCACCTCTTCTTCAAAGAAATTTATGATTTTCGTTCTTGGACGCAGCATGATGCTGGCAACTGACTTATAAGATCAAATTTCTAAACTAAATAAGAAAAAGAATCTTTTACTTCACTAAAAAAAAGTTAAATCTGGACAATAATTCTGTCAAACTTGTCACTTTGACTCCCTCTCAAAAACTAGCCTTTTCCCAAAAAATGATAAAGTTTTTTACTATAAAATTTCTATCGGACATTTCAAATAACTGATATTTCAAATTTTACAACAATATCAAGTTGCTAACAATATTTCAAAAATTGATCTTTTCTTTTACTATTTTGAACAACCTGTAGCAATAATAACTTTTGTTACCTAAGTTTAACCATATTTTAACTTAAAAAGTTTAATAACAAAGTAAAAATAGACATTTCGTACAAACTACTATATTGTAACAAATAAAATAAAACAATATTTATTATATCTTACCTTAAAAATTTAATAAATTTGATTATTTTTACAAAGCTTTTACTTTCTTTTTCAATGTTTTTTTGTGGAGAATTATTTAGACTTTCCCTGAGACACTAAAGAGTCACTGTTTTCCTTTTGAATTAGGTATTATTTTTCCCATCTGACTGCGAATCATATAATTTACAAACTACAATCCCTTTTTATACAGTTTTACAACCGCACCATTTTGACACATTAAATACATTAAGACCTTACATGCGTTAATATCTACATACATTAACACCGACACACATTATTACCTTACATATATTACCACGCTAATTGCATCTTGAAGACGATGTTCCCGACATTTTTGACTTTTGTTGATCAACAAAGTTTTCAGCTGACATCCTATTTAATTGGATGTCTAACTTGCGCTTCCGCAGTGAAGCAAATTTTTTGCCAGCCAGGTTTGTTTTGCCAGCCTGAAATGACGCACCTATAAAACAAAGCAAAACAAAAATGAAGTATTGTCAGTTTAAATAAAATGGGTACCGGCATTAAAAACTTTATATTCTTGCTTCACTTTTTCTTACGGAATTTATGTGAACATCTAGATAATATATACAATTAGGAAGGATTAACTTGAAAAACCGGTAAAGATAGGCAAAACGACATCTTACTCGACTTGTTTGTTTCGATTTATGATATATTTGAACTAAAATTTGGTATTTAAAAAAAAAAAATTGGAATATTGTAAAAAACATCGTTATTTTATATTTCATTATTTATCGGTATCTCTCGTTATTTTTATGTATTCCGATAAACCGATAAAAAAATAGCCGATATTATCGTTTCAACCGATAAATTTTCCGTCAGTTATCGTTTTAAACAATAAGTTATCGTATCATAGACAAACTCATATCGTTTGATATCGTTATCGTTTCAAAATATCGGTTCATCCGATATACCGATAACGATACGCAGACCCTTAGTTAAAACCTATCTTGGTTACGTTCTATTGGCATTAATTATTGTCAATTTTCTTAAGCTAACTTTGATTTGCTTATTAATAACTTCAGTTCTTAATAAGCAAATGATAATTTGTTTAGAAATTAAATAAGCAATCATTATATAAAAAATTGTTTGAAACCTCTTATATGCAAAATAAATAAGCAAAGATCTAAAACAGGCACTCAAAATTTCAAATTTCTCCATGATAACGCTCGACCCCAAGTGACTTAAACCATCACAAATTGTCTAAACCAAGCTGGAATTACAATAATTCACCACCCACCATACTCACAAGACTTAGCTCCATCCGATTATTGGCTATTCGACTTGATAAAAAAAATTTTTGATGACGATGCTGACGTAGAAAGTAAAAAAACTCGCATAACGAAGCTACTTCAAAGTATACCCAAAGAAGATTATAAAAAAACGTTTGACAAATGACTTGAACGGATGCAACTTTGTATAGATAATAATGGACAGTATTTTGAACATTTAATAAAATAAAATTAAAAAAAACTCTTTTTATTTTTTTTTTATAGGGGAGTTTTTCGAACTTTCCAAACGACCTAAGTATAAGTTTATTTTTATTTGTTTTAGTTTTTAAGAATTTTATGTATAATTTTTGTTCGATTTTAGATGACCTCCGCAAACCATTTGAAATCCAGGGCGATTTAATACTTTTAGCTTTGAGATTTGAACAAACTTTAGGGAAATTAGTATTGTAAATATCATAAAACATTTCATCTTGTTCGTAATATTCTTAAATCTTGTGATAAAAATAAATGTAATTTAGGCGTTTTTATTGATCTCAGCAAGGCTTTTGACACTGTAAATCATTATATTTTATTACCCAAATTAAAAAACTGCAGTATTAAACACTCGAACCTTAAATGGTTTAAAAACTACCTGTCAAATAGACAGCAATATATTTCTCATAGTTACGGAAAAACTAACAACATGAATATATCTTGTGGAGTATCACAAGGATCTATATATGGAATGATCTTATTTCTAGTAAACATCAATGATCTAAGCAAATCTTGTAATGTATTAGACACAATCTTGTTTGCAGATAATACTAATCTATTTTATGCTGACAATGATATCAAAATTTTATTTAAAACTTTAAACACAGAACTACTACACTTTGCTAAAATGGTTTAAAGCAAACAAGTTATCTCTAAATTTAACTAAAACAAAATATACTTCTTTCCATCGCTACCATCAACGAGATAAAGTTCAAATAAAACTTCCAAATCTTTGTATTAACATAACAATTGCGAAATAAAAAAAAAGAAGTACCATTAAAAATCTCTAGTAGTACTCCTTGACGAAAATGTAACATAGAGAAATCATACATACATACAATCATAAATACATATATTGAAGGTAATATATCAAGGAGCATTGACCTACTTTATAGGACAAAACCTTTTTTAAATTAGATATGTGCATAGAGGGGATGTGATATTTTAAGTAAGAATTTCAGCTTCTTTTTGTGATATATACAAAGAGTACACAGGGGGATGTGATATTCTAGATACCAAAAGCTTATCGTTTGCAATACTTTAAAAATTAAATTGAGGGATGTAATATTTTAGAAGTCTGCATAAGGGGATGTGATATTTTAAGTAAGAACTATAACTTCTTTTTGTGATACATACAGAAGTTACACGTGAGGGATACCAAATACTAATCATTTGAAATATTGTATATATTATTTACGAGGACGTAATATTTTAGAAGTCTCCAAAGGGGGATGTGATATTTTAAGTAAAACTTTCAATCAATCATTTATTTCACTTTATAAAGTAAATACAATGTTAAGATCAGTCACAAACAGTTATTTAACTGACAAAAACGTGACGACCTACAAATATTTATTTAAATTTGACAAAATGTATAACATATTACTAGTACATGAATATTATCAGTTAATATAACAATAATAATAATATTATAATTATTATTACTATTATAGTAATAATAAAAAACAAAAACAAAAAAAAACAAAAAACACTAAAAGTAATTTTAAAAAAAAAGGCATTAAAAAAAAGAAGCTAAAAAAAATAAATAACAGGCTTTTAGATGGAACGATAACAATACAGTAACAAGAGCATCAGCAATAGCATGTTAGTTAAGAAAAAAGGCAAAAACAACTTGAATTTTACAGATACAAAGGATAAGATCAAAACGACATTAAAAACAATTATTAAGATAAATAACACAGCAGAAGCTTTACTTATTATTTTTATCTTGGATAAATTCCTTGACTTTGTTGATGAAGAGAGCTCTACTTCCTTTTTTTTAGATACGTTGTCTTGATTTCAGAGGGAAGATAATTCCATGATTTAATGGATTTATATTTAATTGAATTAATGCCATACTTAAGTGTTTGCTTTAAAAGTATTACAAGATTGCTGCATGATGCTGATTTAAGATTATAGCAATGACTTTTATTAACAAATTTATAAAAACTATTGAAGCTTCTTGATAAGTTATTATGCAAACTGCCCCATACAAGTATGCAATTCAGTAGGAATATTAGATCTTTCAGGTTCATAATTTTTGAGAGACTGTAGAGGATTTTAAAGTCAAATCTATTAGATTGGAAATAAACTATTTTAAGTGATTGGTTTTGAAGGCTTTCTATGATCTTTGTATACTTTGACTGATTTTGCCCCCATACCTGACAACCATAAAGCAAATGCGAGTTAAATATAGCATACCGTATATGCCTCATCTTTGCCAACATTCCATTTGCACGGATGAGTTTAAGGGCAGTCTGCTTCAGTTGGTGTGTGAAGGAAAGATTTTCATCTTGACAAACAAGATTTAACTTTTGGCCACTGATTCTGAAACTTAAATTTTTATGAATTTGTAAAGAGTGTGGTTTAAATAGAACTATTTCAGTTTTTTTAGCATTTAGGGATATTTTATTTGATCTCAATCATTGAACCAAGTAGGCCAAGTCGTAATTAAGGTGTTGATTTATTTTTTTAAGTGATTTTTTAGTTATTAGGACATTAGTGTCATCAGCAAAATGATATGTTTTTGAGAACTTGGTGCATATGTTTAAGTCATTGATTTAGATAAAAAAAAAAGGAGAGGGTCAAAAATGGAACCTTGGGGAACACCAACAGATATTGATTTGGTATTAGAAGAGATATCAGAAATTGTAACAAATTGAGAACGGTTCAAGAGGTATGACTTAAACCATGAGTGAACAACTCCTCTGATACCATAATGATGTAACTTTAATAACAGAATTCCATAATCCACAGAGTCAAATGCCTTCTGTAATTCAATAAAAACCCCACAAGTAAAAGTGTTATTGTCTAAAGCTTTACGTATAGTTTCGGTTATGTCAATGAGTGCTTGGTTAGTACAATGTTTTTTGCGAAATCCGAACTGAAGCTTATATAGACAATTGTGCTGGCTTAAAAAACGTTCTAATTTCTTATACATAAATTTTTCCAGCAGTTTACTGATATTAGATTGTAGTGATATTGGTAAATAATTAAAATGATTAGTGTTTTAGCCTTTTTTTAAGATTGGAATAACCCTAGCAATTTTAAATAGGTCAGGATATGTTATGGATAACTTAGTTCTTTTGATGCTAAGATAAGTATATTTGTGGGAATGCTGTTAAGACCTGTGCTCTTTTTTGAATTCATTGTGGACAAATAATCTTTTACTTCTTATGGTGCAACTGGGGATATAAAAAATGAGTTTGGATTACGGTTTTTTAGAAAGCGGCTAAAGTTATGCGTAGAGGGTATGTTTTTTGATGATAGATTGTATGCAATTGAGGAGAAATAGTCATTAAATAAGTTAGCAATTTGCTTTTTGTCAGTAATAGTCTGATTATTTACAAGTAAACTTTCTATAGTATTATTATTATTTGCTTTTATATTTATTATGTTTTTTATTCCAATCCAAGCTTTTTTGAGGTTATTAGCGTTTTCATTAAAGTATTTAGAGTAATATATTTTTTTTTAAAACACGAGTTAGGTTGCTTATTTTGTTTCTGTAATATTTGAATTGGTTGAAGAGTTCCAGTTTTAAGAGCTCCTGTTTACATTTGATGTACTTTTTATGAAGTTTATTCTTTATATTTATGGAATTAATAATGCCAGCAGTTATCCATAGTTTGGATGAGGGTTTTTTTTCTTTAATGGTAGCCAGTACAAAAGGTGCATGATGGTCAAGTGCCTTGTTAATGAGTTCTAAAAATTTTGAGAGAGAATTATTGATACTTTTTTTGGCTTCTTTGGTTACAGGATCCCAATCTATTGTTGTGAGATTATCAAGAAATGCACTTTGATTAAAGTTTTTAAAGGAGCAACGGTATGTTTTGTTGTGAATAGATTTATTGGTTTTACATGGCAAGGCAATAAATTGGATAAGCTGATCAGCAAGAGGTACTTTTAGATTGTCTGATTTAAGATTTTGAGGGTAGAAGTTTACAAAAATATTATCAATAAGTGTTTTAGATTGTATAGTGATTCTTGTTGGTATAGTGATAAGTGGATAGAGAGAGTTAGAACACATAGAGTTAAGAAAAGCTGACACCTCATTAGATAGATAATATTTTAAAAGGTTGATATTAAAGTTGCCTAGAGGAATAATATTTTTGATTTTTATTGATAACTTGTCCAGTAGAGTTTGTAAGTAAATGTCATTGAATTCAGTGATGCACATACAAGGGTGACGATAGATGCATCCAACAATTATATTTTTTTCAGATGACAGATAAAGATTGACTCTAATTCTTTTGGTTTGTTGATTTGGAGATCAGTTCTCAACTTGTAGTCAAGACCTAATTTTATATATAAAAGAGTTCCTCCTTTATTAGAGTATGAAATGGTTTGCTCAAGTAGATAGCCTAAGTAAGGTGACCATACGTACGCGTTTGGTGCATACAGTAAGCGTTTGACGGTAGTTTTGCGAGTTTGGGGTTTGCACGCGTTTGTGTACGCGTTTATATATTTTAAAAAAATTGGAAAAAAATTCGTTATATTTTTGGACGTGAAAAAATATCTGACACTATTTGTACCCTCTTTTGAGGAATTAAAATTTAGGTGATCATGAAGAGACCACCTAAACTAGTGTATTACAAAATAATTTAATTAAGGTTTAATTAACCCTAATCCACAAATCTTTCCCTCGGGTGCATAACCTACTAAAACTTTAACTGTTGTATGACTTTTATAATCTGAATACATAATTTTGTGCATAAATAATTCAGATAGTGTATTAACTTTAAACTCTACACAATCAATGATACATTTTACAGTTGGGAACTTTTCCTTTATTCATTGCAGCCTTCCTAACTTGCTCCATACTAGGCCATTTACAGATTGATCCAAGTCTTATAAATAAAATTTATCCATGTATTTACATTATTTGAGACTGTTCCTCCTGAAGTACTGTATGAAATAAACAAATAACGAAGATCAAAGTTTCTGCGTAAACAAGTCTGTGTTAAATAATATGCATAAAGTGGCTTTAACACTCTTGGTTGTCCGGTGGATGAACTTATTTTTCTTTATTGGTTGTTATAAAAAATTATGCTTCTTCCATTTTCTCCAGGATCTAAAAATTCTTAAACAGTTTATTAATGGATAGAAATCCAGTACAAAATATACTGAATTTCCATCAATTAAAATTATTATACTATAATAGTATACTATACAATCCTTTACTATAATATGATCTGTAAAACAAATGCAACGCACACCTTGAAAATTATTACTTCTTTCTTCGTCAACCTTTAATATGTGGTTCTTCTTATACAATTCATTCATGCGCTTTTTAAATAATTTTTTTCATTATCTACTAATTCCCCTTCAGCAATATATATCGTAAAATCTACTTCCTCTAGTAGCGCTGACAATAATGTTGATAAGAGGAATCTACTTCATTTAGTGGCGGTAAAATGGTGTTGATGCAGACGGATCGTCATCAACATTATCAAGTTAAGGTCTGCATATTTTCCTTAAATATTGTCTGAATATTTGTGGTTTTCTGGATGTATCTGACACTGAAAATTTATTCCATGAATGCAATATTGGCCTAGAACCTTTTATAAGTCTTATCTTTGTACCGCATGGGGTTCTATGGATCATTAATTGCAATTAATGCTTTTGACATTATGGAGTAGATTATTTATCTTAAAATTATCTTTATTTTCTTATCTTTTTATTAAACTGCACCAAGTATTCCTTTCTTAGAAATGTGAAAAATATAGTATTTGTTGGAACTCTAATTCCATCAACAAAATCATAGCTATATGAAAAACATTCATAAGAAGCACATTGCAACCGAGACAATATCGCCGTTTTTAAACGTGGTTGATTTGTTTTGATTGTTACATAAACTGCCTCGTTTTAACGGAATGCTTTATGAAAAGCTCTATAACGTTTACCTTGTCCAGTTAATCTATTATTGTAGTATTCACAAGATTGCTACATACACATTTTATCAAAACAAGAACACAATAATTGCATTTTTTTCTTCATTTAACAATAGCTTAAATGATTTTTATCAATCAATTCCACTAAATACTCAGCGCAATTAAGATACTTTTCAAGAAATTGCGGTTAGTCGGATACTAGTTTAAACAATTAAGATATTTTCGCAATAAATCTGGTCCGCCAAATTAATGATTAGATTGTTTACGGGGAAAACATCAAAGATATCACTACGGGCTACACATAATTTTTAAAATTTATTAAAAATGTAATATGCCTATCAAGATTTTATGTTATATAGCTTTATATAATATAATTTTATATTTTGGAATCCTAAATTTAACTTTAAAAGGTCTTTGAAATCTCAAGTTCTTGAATGTTTTTTCAAGTGAGAACTTTGTGCAGGACTTATCTTAGCTATTGATTTTTCAAAAATTCCTTAAAGAAATAGAAGAAAAAGAGCCATAACTAACAGCATAAAACTTTTTTGTTTGCTTTTGGAGATAAATGGCTTCAAAATCTTTAAAAACGTTCTAACTCTTTTGATCTTTATTCGTTTTCAAATTAAGAACGTAATTTAACTTTATTTAAAATGGTTTAAAACGAGTTGACTGAGCAAAATCCCGAAGAAGTTCAAAATACAGACAGAATTAAAAACAGACAGAATTTAAGACTATAAAAGTCTTAAATTCTGAATATAAACAAAAAAAACGATTCAAAACTTCTTTTATTGTTAACAAACAGGCCCGTAGCAACCGGGTGGGCAGCAGGGGCATTCCCCCCCCCCTCCAACAATTTTTTCAATAAATAATTTGAAGAAATAGACTGAAAAAATGGCTGAAAAAAACAAAAAAGGTCCTTAAAACTATTTCAGGGTAGTACTGCCCTCCCAATATAATTTTTGTTCATACGGCCCTGGCATAATCTATTAGCTCAGCAATGACATGTACTTAAACTAAAACTTTTTAACAAAAGTGTAATTTTTAGTTATAAAAGTTTGTCCCTTTAGAACTGTTTCTGACTGTAAATTGAGACATTAAGTTCAATAATTCAGCATGTATCTCCAGATTGTAAAATTCTTGCAAGCATGTGAATAACCAAAATTTGATAAACCATAGGCTCACAAGAGTTGACACTCTAAAAATAGATATCAGATAATTCGGCTTTGTGTCTCATTTTACTAACTGTCAGTTACGACCTCACAATTTTAAAGGAATAATATATCAGCTTCTACATCAAGTGCAAAAAATGGAGGTGTTAATAGGCAAGACAAGATGATTTAGAACAAATATTGTGAAAAGACTATTATTTGTAGAGATTACTTTAACATATGGTATATTTCATAGGTTTTGCAATCTATTTAAAACATTGAAATTGAAATAAATTGTAAACGCATCCACATAAAAAATATAACGGTTACATAACGGTAAGTGAAACATTTAGCGTTATGATTTCCGTTATGTTAGTAAAAAATATGTCTTAGGCGTTATGTTCCCTAAAATTATTTTATATTTTTTTATATATGATAGGCGTTATGTTTTACCGTTATGTTAGTCAAATTACGTATTAACAAACATCATAAAAATATTTGTTTAAAAAGCAGCAATTTGTTTTCATGTTTTTTATTTTAAAGTTATATTTCTATAAACGCTAAACCAACTTTTAAATTAACATTGTTTATTATTGGGGGAGGGGATACCATCAAAATAAATAACTTGAGGTCCTCGTTTTTTGAAATTTGCCGATTGACTTGTCAAAAGGTCTTCATTTGCCGACTGACTAGTCTAAAAGGGTCAAATTTGCCGACTAAATAAACGAGAAATTCATTGATGAACAAAATCTTTAATGTATAAATAAATTACATTACGTATCATGTGCTGTAACGTAATGTAATTTATTTTTCTTTTCTTTTTACAGCAATTATTTAACATAATTAACTTTTAACTCTCCTTTAAGTCTCCGGTTCCTTTATTATTTTATCACAAAATTTAATTCTGTAATTTAATTTAATTTTTTTTTTAAATATAATTTTATTAAGTTTAAAAAAAATAAAAGAGAAAAGGATGCATGGGTGTGTGTTTATATACTTATATGTTTTGTACATCCTCGTTGATGTGTATGTCTATATATAGGTGTTCATGGATGTCTATGCACGTGTGCATAAGTATATATATATGTGTGTGTGTGTGTGTGTGTGTGTGTGTGTGTGTGTGTGTGTGTGTGTGTGTGTGTGTGTGTGTGTGTGTGTGTGTGTGTGTGTGTGTGTTTGTGTGTTTGTGTGTGTGTGTGTGTGTGTGTGTGTGTGTGTGTGTGTGTGTGTGTATTTGTGTATTTATATGAATCACTTAGTATATAATTATTAATCTCACGAGATAAAAAAAATCTTCTTACGGTACGGACCCTGGAGTAGTTTATTAAACAAGTTTTTAAAAAAGTACAGCGGATTTAAGATATAGAGTTGTGAAATACCGTTTTGCAATATTGGGGGTTGAATACAGCCTACTAATTATATGTTATCTGACAACCAGTTTTCGAATAACAAGTGTCATCTATTTACGATTTGTAAAAATGGTCGAGTCATTTGGACACTTTATAAATTAGGAGAACTATGCGTAATATTTACGGGAATCGGAAAACCCAACCAATTACTGAAAACTCTGCAACTAACAAAAGCACAAAGAAAAGTCCAAACAAATTACCACAAAGCATCAAAACACCGAACCAGTTTATTTCAATTTCAAATTCTACTAACACTGCGGTTTGAGTACGGATCATGCTACAATTTAAGCCAAAAATGAAGAAATAAACTAAAATTACGAATTTTGATTATTATTATTCTTAACATTATTTGTTGTGGGGTTTTAGCTAATCTATCAATTTCAATAAAATCAGTAGTAATTGTAAACAGAAAGAAATTTATTCTAAAAGACTGTTTTAATGATAACGTCTGTTTTAAAGATAATGTTAATTTACATATGTTTCAGAAAAAGAGAACTTAAAAACCTTGTTTTAAAATGATATCAATTATAATATCATATATAATCTATTTTATTAAATTTAAAGTTATTAAAAATCATATATTTATCACGTTTAATTTTAGCGGTGACAAGATCTAATGGTCTTCTTCAAGTATCCGCGTTCTTTGTTTTGTTTATTGAATATTGTTAAAGTTTTACTCTTTTTAACGAATTTTCTACCTGTAATTTTATTTCTTGTATATATTTGAATAAATATTGTAGTAAAGAACAAAAATCAAAAAAAATCAGAATGTAAAACGTGTTGATTTTTAAAACAAATGGAAAAATTAAATAATTATTGATCACAAAAGATATCAAAATATCTCTAAAATTAAGCAAAAATTAAATATCAAATATTTGAAAACCAAAACAGAGGAAACTAAAATTCTTTACAAAAATTATGCCAAAATTTTTGAAAGAAAAAGGAATAATTTTAAAAAATTGTATTACTCTAATTAACTTGCGATAAACAAGAATATTTCAAAATGCACCTGGGAGATTCTAAGAGAACTTACTGGCTTTTACATTATAAAAACGTGCACTCTACCGAAACCTGTGAGATTCTAAGAAAACTTACTGGCATTTATATTATAAAATCGTGCACTCTACCCAAAACTTTAAATATTTTCCTTCAATCCAACTATGATATTTGATGAATTGAACAAATACTTTGTATCAGTTGCCCCAAATTTAGCTAAAAATATTTCTTTTGTGATTAACAAAATAGATGATTATGACTTTCCGATATCGTCAACCTTAGCATCTTATAAACCTTCCTTTGAGGAATTCAAAAAAATGTTTTAAAATGCTTAAAATAAATAAATCCGTTGGTCACTATGGAATAAATAGTAATGTTGTCATCGACTCGTATGAACCCTTAAAAGATGTACGAATTAAAGTTTATCATTGTTTAATAAAACAGGGAATATTTCGAGACTATTTAAAAATAGCTAAAGTCACTCCAATTTTTAAGGAAGGCGATCCAACCAATGTTACAAATTATTGCCCAATTTATGTTCTTTAAGTTTTAGAAAGAATTCTCCATAAACTTATTTATAATCACCTTTCCTTAAATACTATACTATATATCAATCAATACGGGTTCAAAACAAATAACTCGATAGAACACGCAATACTCCAAATTACTAGCAGTATAGCTGAATCTTTTGAGAAGCCTCAATATACGTTGGGAATTTTCATAGATTTATCAAAAGCGTGTGACACTGTTGATCATCAAACTCTCCTTAAATAATAAAATACTATGGAATTATAGGTAATGTTTTAATACTTAAAAGTTATTTAAACAACCGTAAACAGTTTGTTTATAGGATCGAAACTGGTACAACTAATTTATTAAATATAACCTGTAGAGTCCCCTAGTTCTTTATACTCGAACCACTTCTCTTTTTAATTTACATCAAAGATCTCCCTAAAGCGTCAACTTTAATGACTATCATGTGTGCTGATAACATTAATCTCTTTTTATCGAATAAAAGTATTATCACATTATTTCAAAATATGAACATTGAATTAGTGAAAGTTTGTGAATGGTTTAAAATGAATAAATTGTCACTAAATGTCGATAAAACAAAACGGTCACTTTATCATCCGACTTCTAAAAAGAAACTACTGCCTCCCAACTTGCCCTCACTTTTTATAAACAAAATCCAAATAAAAAGAGAAATAATTAATTTTTTAGGTGTCTATGTTGATGAAAACTTTAGCTAGAAATATCACGTTAATTTTTTGTTCCACAAAATTGCTAAAAGTATAGGAGTAATGTATAAGGCTAGAAATGCTTTAAATGAACAAAGTTTAACACATAATTTTCTTTTATTCATTGTCATATAAACTATGCACACATTGCTTGGTGTAGTGTCAATAAAAGTAAAATCTTTACAAAATTTTTAATATATATCAGTTCAATGTTTTTAATACTCTTTATTTTACGTACAAATGTAAAATAGTTTCCTCCCCAGTTTCTTTCCATAATTTATATACCTTAAAAGATAAAAATAAATATAATTTGAGAAATGACAATTTGATTCGGCAACCATTTTATCAAACTAATTTTGGAAAAACAAACATTGTATTTCGCGGAGCTTCTCTTTGGGATAAAATAGTTTTAAAACATTTTGATATTTCTCGGGAATGGAGTTACCTCTCATTTAAGAATAAACTTAAAGAAATTATTCTGCCTTTGGATAATATATTTTTATATTTTTAAACGTTTAATAATTTCATGTATTATTTTATGTATTTATGCTGTCAAGTTTTTATAGGAATATACTACTATATTTGATTTTGCTTTATTGAGATCGTAAATTACGAGCGGTTCTCGATGACTAGACTTAATGTTCTTCTGTGAGTCTCCGCGTTCTTTTTATAAAATTAAATACCTGTTTAACTATTTTATCTTTTACTTAGATCTTATTGTAGGATTTTATTATTTAAATGTTAACGATTTTATTGTAAACAACAATTTACTAAAATATTTAGGAAAAGAACATTTAGTGATATTTAGAGAAAAAACTATTTAGTGAAAAGACTTTATTGTTTTGCACCAAGTATGTTTTGCAGCTAGTATGTGGATTGTATTTGTAGTTAAATAGCGTAAATGAAATAGAGTAAATGAAAAAAAATTAACTTCTACATTTTAAGCAGTGAACTAATGCTTCTTAAACTGAAATTTTTGCATCAGAATATGAGAAGACTGTCGAAGTAATTTACAAAATAATTATAAAATATATATAATGTGTAGTTGGACTTGTTTAAAGAAAAAATGGCGGCTGATACCTCAAAATATCTATGCTAGAGTTGACACAAACAAACTAAAATAGAGATAAATATTTCATCAAATTTATTTGCATACATTATATAAAAAGACATAATTTAACAAAATATATATTAATAAATAAAGTTCTTTAATAAACTTTTGACTAACAATTTAAATAACTCTGCAAATGTCAATGCGTTTTCTATTTTTGGACCGTATTTTTTGGTGCTTTACTGAAAATAGAAAAACTAAATGCTTAACTGTTTATTTTAACATCATAATTTTTTCACTTTTAAAGTCATTATTTTTTATCTTTACTATTGTGAACCATTCACAAATCGATTTAGCATATGAATATTTATCGAAGTGCTTTTTTATACTCATCGAAATGTTTTTTTACTCAATAAAGTCATTTACAATCAGCTCAACTACTTTATTTTTACTCAGCAGATTTCAACTTCAGGGATATGCAACTTCAGGGTTTTGTTTACAACTGCAACAATTTTGAGTTAAATAAGCACTCTAAATGTAACATAAAAATTTTATAATCAAATAATATTCGAATATATTCGTCTTCCGTTCTTTCTTTGAATTGGTCTATAATTGTTGCACATTTCATCACTATAATGGTTGACTTTTGAAGACCGAAGTTTTCGAAACACAGATAGCTGAAAATAATAAATGCTATATTTTACTTTACGATCCTAGTTTTATACATTAATTTTAGTTGTGGGTATATTTTATACATTAATTTTAGTTGTGGGTATATTTTACATTAATTTTAGTTGTGGGTATATTTTACATTAATTTTAGTTGTGGGTATATTTTATACATTAATTTTAGTTGTGGGTATATTTTACATTAATTTTAGTTGTGGGTATATTTTACATTAATTTTAGTTGTGGGTATATTTTACATTAATTTTAGTTGTGGGTATATTTTACATTAATTTTAGTTGTGGGTATATTTTACATAAAGATATGATAATAAGTAGCATCTTTTTTTTTTCAACTCAGAGTTTTTCCGTAAAATATACTAATTTCTTTTAGATATACCTGCATTTACCATATATTAATATATACTTATGATAGCACTATAAATCTTTCCATAATATCCCTGAGTTTATTAATATAATTTTAATGTTTTAAAATTCTAGTATATAAAAATAGTAAAACTAAAATAGTTAGTAAAAAACGATAAAGATTAATAATACGATAAGATAAAGATGATCTCTTTATCTTAAAGACAAATCTTGTATATTTAGCGAGGTTACAAAATAGTTCTTTAAAGTTTTATACTAATGTTAATGCCAAATGAGTATGCTTTTTACAAAAAAACAAACACTGCAAACAGAGATCTTCTTTCTTAACCTATTCACCTCCATTATATATATTCAGATAAGTACTCTGGAACAAAAACCTTACATCTGATTCAGTAACTGATAAATATGTTGCCATAACTATCCATGTAACAGATTCATAGCAACCAGGGGTTGACAAAGAGCCTTCATATGTGTAAAACCTATCAGCGCTTTTTGATTTCATAACATTTGGTATTAGGTTTTCTAATCGAAAGTTAAATTCTTCTTTAACTGCGACTGTATCATCTATATAAAGAAATTTGTTATCAAAATTTATTATTCAGCATTTAATAGAAATAAAAAAAAGGATTCGTCATAATAATATTATCAAGCATTGGTTCACTACACTTATTATTATCATTATTATTATTATTTTTAATTTACCCATTTATTTAACCATAAAGTTGAAAATTACAAATTTATCTATAATTTAAAAAAAAATTAGGTGTCACTCGTATCGTTCGGTTCGGTTTCACTCATATAGTTAAAAACTAGTCATTGGAGTCACCTTAAAATAAACAAATAAAGCAAAAAAAAACAAACAACAAAGTAATTATATAGATAGTGACCAAAAATAATAATAAATAAATAAAAAAAAACAATAGTGTTTAAAAAAGCAAGACTAATAACTTAAAAAAGACAAAGAGTGAATGAGCTGACATGAGAAGATAATGAATAAATAATAACACAACGTTTAACGATCACAAGGATCATAAAAAAAACGATATATTTAAATATTATGATATGACAAAAAATATGAACTCACTTGAATAATAACAACAAACATAAAAAGAAACAATAATAAAAATAATTAGTAACAATATTAAAAAAAAAAAAAACATGACAAAATAAACAATACAAAAATGTACACTTCAATATAAACGATGCACAAAATTACGACAGTATAAACAATACAGATATAGACGACAACGTAAAAAATACACAAAAATACGCGCCGATATAAGCGTGTTTTTTATTCACGAAAATACACGACGGTATAAATAACACTTGACAATATAAACAATGTAAACAACTTAAATAATTAAAACTTAAAAACTGTTCTTTTTGTTTTCTTTTAATAACTTATTTAAGTTTTTCATCTTCGAATTTATCACGAGCAATTTTCTATCAACTTTATTTAAGGTGTTTAGTTTATTTAATGTTTTTCTTCAATTTATTTCTTTAATATTTTCATTTTTTCACTTTATTAATTGTTTTTTTTTTAATCTTCTATTCTAAACAACTTTTATTTATTATTCATTTCTTCTCAATCTATTTTCACTATTTCGCTGTTTAAAAAAAAAAGATCAAATAATTAAAGATGATAAAAAAACTCATCACGATAATATTATCAAGGATTGCTTCACTGAAGGAAACGATCATATAGACAGTAAAAGTTTTTGGAAACACAAAAATTGCAGCATAACTAGTATATTCATAAAAACCATTTTCTTCAGTAATGTTTTACAGTCTTGCATTAGGGTAGACCGGGGCAGGTTGGCCCAGTCGAGTTTATTCAAAGACTATGCGCTTTAGCGAGCTGGGAATCTAGATGAAAGAATTATATTTATTGGATCATAGTTAAAAGTGTAGGGTCATTTTTACGATTTTTGATACATCAAAGTAAATTTTGAACAGTTTGTTTGACGTTAGAATGCTCACTGATGTTTGACAGTAATGAATTTTCTACGTTCGAAATTTAAAGCTTATAGTTTAGGAATTATTTTAATATATAATGTTGAATAATATTAGTTAATGGTTTAAGAATAAAAGCGTTTATACTCTAAACATATATAATGTTGAATAATATTAGTTAATAGTTTAAGAATAAAAGCGTTTATACTCTAAACACGGAGCAGGTTGGCCCAATGTAAACAGTAAAAGTTGGCCATGTGTTAAAGCCAATCCTCAACATTTTTTTGTTAATTAGATTGATTTCATTTCCGATAACAATATTTTGTGTTTTGAAATGGTTTGAAAATACAAAAACAAACCTGGGGTAAATACTAAGAATTAAATGAATAATAAATTTACGTTTATTAATATTTAGAGGGTTTTATACAAAAGTCCAACACACTTCAAATTCAATTTGTTTTTTTTAATAATAGTAAAAAATAAAATAAAATAAAAGTAATGAAAAAAAAGATGTTGTTGAAAATAAATTTCCCCCTGTCTTGTACCCCAACTCACCCCGATTGCGGGGCACGTTAGTCTATCAGACATAACCTAACAAAATCAATTTAAAATATTTTAAAAATTAATAGCAAACTTTTAATAATGTTATTTAAGAGCAGTCTAAGGTCTTGTCAAACTTTTTCCATAAAAAAATAAAATAAAACTTGAAAATCCAAAAAGTTACACGTTAAAAAAAAAGAAAGTGGACCAACGTACCCGGGTCTATCCTAACATATGTCAAAGCAAGACTTGCGCTATCTATTCTCAACAAAAATTCAGATTTTCTAACAGGCAATATTCCTGCCTTATAGAGAGTGCAGTTATGCGTATATACAAAATAAAGGAATTTAATAACGAAACTTTTATTTTAAGAAATGGTGACCAAATTAATTTCAAAATGGCTTTGTATAAACCTTAATTATTTATTTTAGAATTATTAAATAGAATAGATAGAAATATAAGAATATATGTTAATCACTGCTTTTTGAAACTTTCACTTTTGGAAGTATATTCAATTAGAAGAATTATTGATTTAAAAGTATATTTAATTTTGGAAGAGTTTAAGTTTACAAATGTATCATGTAGCTATATCACAATAAGTATTTGGATAACAACGTTATCGTTGAATATCGATATTATTTGGGAAACAAAAACTCAGTGATTTAAAGAGAAGTTGTTTTTAAAATTTTTACAAGTTTTTACAAAAAGTGTTTTAAAAAAAAAATTCAAAACAAATGAAATTGTTTTAGTTTCAGGAATTTGTCTGAAGGTAACTGATATGCCTTTACTTGAAACATTTTCACGTTATTATTTAAATATCGTCAATTAATTCTCGAGCATTTAAATATAAGTTAATTAAACATAATTATTCAATGAAACTAAAACTTACTGAATTATTTTCATGTCATGTCACATCTTTGAATAAACTTCAACAGAAGATAAGTAAATCAAAAAAAGGAAAAAATAAATTTTTCTAAAAATATACGATATAATTAGATTGTTAGCTAGTTTTTCGATCATTGTGGAAGTGTTTATCAGAAAGACGTCTATTTATTTTGTGTTTATCAAATTGTAAAACTTGTACCCAACATTTTAACTTTGGTAAGATTTATTTAACAATTGATATCAGTGTCGCTAGTTGCAAAAGAAGCTTCTCAAAACTTAAGTTGATAAAAAATTGTCTTCGCTCCGCATATAAATATGATTATAAAAACAAATTTTTTATTTTTCTTATATTTCTTATTATCTTAAATTTTTATTTGTACTTGCTATAACATATTGCTTATTTTGAAAGTTGTTTCAAAAGTGTTACTTTTTAACGAAACACTTTCTTAAATCAACATCCAAAACTTTTAGAAAAGATGGTACAATTTTAATTATTTTTATATTGATATAAAAATAATAGTTCCCGAATGCTAAATTTACTAATACTTAATAAAAGTTTTCTTAATCCGGTTAAAAACACATTAAAGGTTAAAAACATTAAAACTAAGAAATCTTTATAAAAAGTTCATCAATTTCAAGTTTAGATTTTTAAATTTTTAACTTTATAGGACGTTCAAATATAAAACCATTACAATGATTCAGTTTCTTGGCGTCCTATAACTCAAAAATAAAAAAATTTAAACTTAGCTTTACTTCAAAATAATAATGGTTTTGGGCTCAGTTTTTTATGTTTTATATTTTTTTGTTTTGTTTTAGGTGCCTCAAGAAGACCAAACGGACTTGTCGCTGAGCATCGCGTAAGAGGAAGTTTACGCCTCCTTCTTTACCGATGGCACAAAATATACCCAAAGCTCGCTTTGAACTCTAGATCTCTTGCTTCTAAAGCGAGCGCTATAACCACTGCGCCACAATCGCTTAAATTTCTGAACTGTTTATAGAGTATATATCATTAGTTCAAAAAACAAATTGATTTTTAAACTAATGTAATATACTCTATAATACCCCTGTCTCTTTCCTAAATTATATCCATTCAGTTCAGGTTTGGATTCAAAAGTTCTGCTCTCGCAATTTTTTTTGCTATTGGAGTTTTCTATTACCACCCCAGTTAATCTAACTCTCCACCTTTTTGTCTCTTGTGCCCTTAGTATAATCTGAAGAAACAAAAAAATAAGCATATTTTAGTAACAGGATTGTAAGGTTTTACCAGATATGAAATTACCTTCTTCTTCAATGTGTCTTAACAACTGTATAACTTGTGAAAGTGGTGTATCTGTGGTTTTGTTTGGTGACTCTATCTACAAAATCAATAATGTTGTTTTTATTTATCTTAGTTATTTACCTTACTAACACCAGAATATTTATTAACAATACTTTAAATCGAATTACTTCGAAAAGAACAGCTAAGACAGCGATGCCTCGATCAGCTTTAGCTGCGTCGGGAAAACTTTTGTATGTCGAATTGTCCCAGAACACTAAATGAATCTGTAAACAAGTAAGGCACAATTGAACAAGTACGGCACAATCTAGTGAAAATTCTACTAAAAATTCAGCTACTAAAAAAAAACATGACGTAAAAGATTAACTAAAAATAAATTTGTTACTTCTAAAGGAAATGCATTCCCATCAATTTGATGTTCAGATCCTGTACCCGAAGTGCATCCAAAGTGAAAATGAAGTTGTTTAAAGAAATAATCGTTAACAAGGTTTCCCCCAAACAATTTAATGGAGACATCGTTTGAAATTGAGAGCGTTGGAGCATGACCATTGTTTCTTAACGTCCCAATTAACGGTGAGTTAGGAGGATTTACTTTAAGCACAATATTTTTTACGGCAACATTGTCAATTAAATATTTAGTATCAATGTCTATTGGAGATTGCTTTCTTGCTGTGCAAGTCCAATCTACGTTTAGAAGATGCCAGGCTTGTGGTCCTGAAATTTACAAGAATCCTAATTATTATAAGCATTAGTTAAGAAATTAGTTTATTACTATTTAGTATCATAAATATTAGTGTAAAAAAATGTCTTATTAAATCTATAAACGATTTGTAAACAAATTTTTTAAATTGTTTTATCATGTTAACCATTTTTTTTAAATTCATTTATAATGTAAAAAATAAAGAACAGAAGTTGAGCGTTACCGAAGGGCGATTCTTTGTCATAAGAGAATGAGAAAAATGCTTTATTAACCGTAGGTAGCACTTGAGGCGGCGATGACTTATCTGCATGTCTACGACTAGTAACATTTGTCTGGTCATCATTATTTTCATCTTTTTCTTGTAGTAGTTCTTCCGAGCTTTTTATTACTATTTCTGAATCGTGATCATTTAAATGATGACTGTTAACAATTTCATCATCAGAAGATCTGTCTGTATCAATTCTTCTCAACTTGTATTTTGGCCGTACTTGCTTCTTTTGACTTTTTTTTTTGTCGAGACTAATATAATAATCAGGATTTGATGATTTAAACATTTCAACTTCCTGTTGTAAGTAAAATGGACTTCCGTGTTCAGGCATTTCATTAGGCATACTTTTACCTTTCAAATTTGTTTTAATCTGACTTGAATATTGATCTTCCAAAGCTTTCTCGGAAGATTCGGGTCCTAATTTTTGATAATAAGTATCTACATCTTTGATTTTTGACAAACGATCTGTCGGAGTTTCTCTAATTATAGTTAAAAGTTTATTTGGTTTAACAGAAGTATCATCCTTGTTTGCGTTATTTGCAATTTCTAAAATGTGTTTTAAATTTTCGTCCTGCTGGTTTATGTGCCGTTCTAACTCTGGCGGAGATACATCTCCCTTTTGCATTTCTAATAGTTGTTTATTTTCCAACAATCTACCGTCAAAAAAAGAATTTGTTGGTCTAGGATTTGCTAAAACTCCTGCTTCATATCTTTCTCGTTTTTTTGCATTTTCATAAGGATCCGAAAATAGTGTTGTTCGAGGTAAAATTGAGTTTAAGTTTGGTTCTACTGGTATGAAATGTTGATGTTCTGAAATTTTTTCAGGCATGTTTATGGGAACATCTTCGACAGTATCATCATCAACATCTAATGTTTGTTTTTGAAGAAATGGTACTTGTTTTGATCCCTTAGAAAGAAGCTTTACTAACGAAGAATCTTGCTCTTGTTGGTTGGCACAATAAGCTAAAAAAAAATAAATACGAAATTTGTTAAATTGTATTATTTTTAGACTTTTAACACAAAATAACATAACACGGTCAAAATTTCATAACATGGTCAAAATATCATAACACGGTCAAAATATCATAATACGGTCAAAGTATCATAACACGGTCAAAATATCATAGCACGGTCAAAATATCATAACACGGTCAAAATATCATAACACGGTCAAAATATCATAACACGGTCAAAATATCATAACACGGTCAAAGTATCATTACACGGTCAAAACAGCATAACACGATCAAAATATCATAACACAATAAAAAAAATATCATAAGAAGATAACCAAGGTATCGAAGATTTACCAATATATCATAAATTTGCATTACAAAAAATACAAGAATAATTTAAGAAACTTTGAGAGAGTTTTTTGTGAGAATTTGTAGAAGATTTATATAAACTTTTATTTTTCTTTATTTTTAATATTATTTTATTTTTTATTTTTTTATTTTTTATTTCATTTTATTATTTTATTATTTATATAAACTTATATATTTTTATTTATTTAGATAAACATTTAAATTATCAGTTCTAACTTTTTAAAATTTATAAATTTTTAAAAGTTAGAACTGATTAGAATGAAATTTCTGTTTTTACAAATTTAAACATTTTCTTCAACTTTATTTCCTTACCATAATTTATTTTTTTATTGAGTTTCTAACTTTATTATTATACCACAGTTAATCGTTATACCGAGTTTCTAAAACTTATATTTATAAAAAAAAAAAACGACACCTTACCTGATGCAAACAAAACAAAGAATAAACAAAACCAATCTTTTCCCATCTTTTCTCATACAACATTATATGCAATTAATTAAAAGTTGTTTATTTTAATTCAAATAATTGAATAAATTTTCACCTTGCCATCTATTATAATACCCAATGTTTGGTATCCTATCTTTAAACACAAAATTTTCAGCACAATTGTGTTATTGCCCATGCATGCAGTTTTAAAAACAGCCAATTAATCATTCAAACGGAACATTCGAATGAAACTATGTATAGTTGATGTCTTGTAGACTTCAATTACAATTTTAAAAAGGATTATAGTTCTTCTTCTGAGTATTGATGTAACACTTTTTGCCTTTACATAAGCAACATTTTTTTAATTTGGTAGAATTAGTTTTAGTTTATATGAACTAAGACTTGCTTAATAAAGATACAATAATAAAATTTTTGTTAAATTATCTTAAAATTGAATATAAACTCAATAGAAATATTAAAAACAAGTTATAAACAAATACACAAGTTCAACGCAACGTTATTTGCGCAAAATTCTCAGAATTGTATCACTAAACATGCTGTTTATTTATTTGTAATATTTATTCATTTCGGTTCCCGCTGCTTCTAAAAATTTTTTTGAAAAACCACAACTCTCACAATTGCCTCTAATAATGACTTTTAATCTATCGCAAATTAAACAAATTTTTATTCTTGAAATCTGCTCGTTTTTTAAAATGTTAATTTCTGCATTAAAAAAGTTTGGAATAAAAGAACAATTCAATTTTTGGAGCAGAGTGGTGAAAACGCACTCGATAATAGAAATTTTATGTTTATCGTTAAGAACACTTTTTTCTGAATAATTCAACGACAACCATTTTTCCATGTGAATAATCACTTCAAAAAAGACATTTTTAACGAATTCGCGTGGTATATCTTTTAAAACGGGATCACCTTTAATAATAATTAACACTGCGTGTAGCGATTCCATGCAAATATTAACTGGAAAGGTTTTTATGATCTCTACTTCATGGAGGTGATAAGATATATTCCATTCTAAACAAGGTTCGTTAGCCGTATGGAAATTTTTGATTGCAATAAAACAAGGTACGTTAGCTCCTAACCATTTTTTAACAAACGGTATGCAAAAAAGTGGAAGTATGATAGTTGGAATCCATTTTATGCTAAAATTTATTGTTTTACTATCATCACTGTTGCCAAGACAAATGGATGTTGAATTTGTATTTGAAATACCAACAGAATGCAGACTAAGCTTACATTTGTTATCTTTCCATTCTTTTGTTTGTTTGTAGAGCTGAACGGCTTTTGAGAGAGTCGTATGAAAGCTCGTAATAACGTTGTCCACGTTTAAATAATGTAATCCTTCGCATAATAATGAGACATTGTGTAAATATTCTTTTGTCTCTGCCTCAGCAACTATCTTTGCTAAAACCTTACCACTTTTGAAAATATAAACTGAAGGATTTTTTTTCCCAATATTCAAGCATGAAAAACATTCATAATTTGTTTCTCCAACCTTTTGAATACAAAAGTCATTAGCTAACTTGTTATCGATAAAACACATTTTTTTATAGATTTCCTTGACAACCGCAGTTATAACTTTCTCGTGCTTTTTTTCAATTCTTTTGTATAAACAAACCTGATCTAGTGCAGATTTAAACAACTTGTTAACGCAACATTTTCTTTTTTCTAAAGTGGTGTTTATGTGCTCCATATTTGCTGCAGAAACTGCAGTTAAATTTAATTCCAAAACTCAAGGCGGCCATTCACTATTACACCATTGAATTTATTCACTATTTGACCAATGAATCATGCATTGAATTTTAATTGATACTAAAAATAACTTTAAATAAGTGATTTTCGCTGATACCATTTAATAAAAAACATTCGTGATGGGGAAAATGCTAATAGTAAAGTAATGCATATAATAAAGAAAAATTAAAAGATTTGAGAGGATAAACACATATATTAAATTTTTCTATTAAGTTTACGAAATACTTTAAAGGAATAAAATTACATTACATACATTTATACAAATAAAAGAGGCTTTGACTCTTGCGTTCCTTTTTATTAACTATCGAACCAATTAGACTTTTGTCACATTTAAAAAATTACGTATTTCAATATTATTATCATTATTATTATTGTTGTTATTATTGTTATTGCTATTATTATTAATATATATATTGTAGAGACTTTATGCACTTATTTACATTTATATATTATTATTACTTATTTACTTTTATATATTATTAAATATTGTAGAGTTTTAGTACACAAATATCTCTTTTATTCGTATGCACAAAACTCCATGGAAGTTGGGGGGGGGGGGGATTTGGGTGTTTAAGAGACACAAGTTTCAAGTTTATTTGCTCCCAGATACCAGTTACTTTAATTTTATCCAAAAAATTCTTTCTTTTTATAACATACCCAAAACGAGGTTTGCATAAACACACCCAAGTTTAAGGTTTGCTCCACAATTTAAAATTATCTTCAAAAAAAGATGCAGTGGTTCTTAAACACGCTCAAGTTTAAGGTTTGCTCCGCAATGCATAGATATCTCCGAAAAAAAGATGCAGTCGTATTTAAAGCGCTCGCTTCATAAACAAGAGGTTCCAAGTTTGATTCCCACCACGTCCCTGCTAGTACCGCGCTTGTTTGAACTTTCAAAATGGCCTCGGGCCTTCACTACGAAGTTAATTTTTGGTTGACGACCAATTTTTTTATTACACATAGCGTTTTTTATCATTTTCTACGAAGATAACCAGTTTTTAGGCTAACAGTAGTGTTTTGGTAACTTAATTTATTTATAAAGTAAGTAAAATAAATAGAGAACATAATTTTATGAATGATGCAGATTTACTTAAAAATCAAATCAAATCAAAATCAAATCAAATCAATATATTTTCACTTTAATAATAACTATATATATATACAATCGTGCGGGACATTTACAAACAGTTATAAACTGATGACGTGTAAAGACCTATGATGGTATAAATTATAGCATAATAATAATAATGATAATAGTAATAAGTAATAATAATAACAATAATAGTAATAAATAGTAATAATAATATTTAATACAGTAATATAAAAAAGTATAATCTGTACATATATTTTACTATATATAGATATATATTTTACTATATATTTATCTATATATATAATAGTGATAATCATTAATAATAATGCAAAATAAAAAATATAAAAATCATAATAACATCAATAACAAAAAATATAACAGGTAAAAAGAAGGAAAGAAAATGGAGAGAAGTTTAACGACTTGGAAAGTCAATGAAGGAGAAGTCCTAGGAGAGTTTTGTTATGTACCAGAACTTTTTAAGCATAGTATTTTACAAGGAAATAGAAATATTGAATATGCATTAAAGTATAATAAAAATAATTAAAAAAGAAAAAAAATTTGTTATAAAGAATTAAGCGGTACAATTGCATAGAAAATAGTTTATTGTTTATTTATTACATGTTACATGGTTTAGTAACAGTGCCACAAATTTTGGAGCTATATAGACTTTACAGGATGATGAAAATGAGGGTATTTGGTTGTGACTAAATGAGCATTTATATATTTTTTTAGAGTTTTATATTTTTATTTTTATTTCATGAGTTTTATATTTTTATTTCTATTTTTTAGTTTTGTATTGTTATTGTTATTTTTTATTTTTATTTATGAGTTTTATACTTTTAATGTATTGAAAATTTAGTTATAGAGAATAGCTTGGGGGTGATTGCATAACTGATAGTTTATTGATTATTTTTATTAAGGATAAACTTTTTTACATGGGTTATAAAGGCATTTCTATTTGTCATTTTGGAGAATATTTTTTTAGTTTCAACTGGAAGAGAGATCCAACAGTGAACTAATTGACACTTGATTGACTTTATGCCATACTTATGTGTTGGTTTTAAAGGCATAGAGAGACTACAATAAAATAAAGACCTAAGTTTATAACTATGAATATCATTTGTGAATTTAAAGTAGCTAGTAAAGCAGCTGGGCGTATTATTGTGGACAATGTCCCATACAAGAGCACAGTTTGATAAGTAGATAAGTTCGTCAAGCTTTAAAATTTTAGAAAGATTATATAGTATGTCAGAACTAAAACTGTTAGGTTGAAAGTGAATTATTCTTAAGGATTTGTTCTGGAGATTTTTAAGGTTTTTTTTATAAATGGATGAACTTTTTCCCCTTATCTGACAACCATAGCGTAGATGGGAGTTAAAAATAGCATGCCAAATATTCACAAGGGTTTCGTAATTTACAAAATGCGTTATTTTGGTAAGCGTTCCATTTGCTCGACTTTTGTTTGATATGGATTTAATTTGTTGAATGAACAAAAGATTTTTATCTAATAATATGCCCAGATATTTTATTTTATCTACAATATTTAGTTTTTGACCACTAATTCTAAAATTAAGTTTTTTGGTAATTTTTTTTCCTTGAGGTTTAAATAGAACTAATTCAGTTTTTATGACATTTAAAGATATTTTGTTTGATCGCAACCATTGAACCAGTGATGCCAGGTCATAATTTAGGTACTTATTTAGCTTTTTTAAAGACTTATCTATAATCAGAAGGTTAGTGTTATTAGCAAAATGATGCATCTTTGAGTATTTAATTCAAGTGTTTAAATCATTTATGTAGATAAGGAAAAGAAGGGGACCAAGAGTTGAACCCTGAGGAACACCTATAGACGTAAACTTAGTAGTGGATGAGATATTACCAATAGTAACACTTTGTGGAGGATAGTTTAGATATGACTTAAACCAGTTCAGAGCAATTCCCCTTACACCATAATGATACAGCTTTGATAATAGAATTTCATGGTTGACAGTATCAAAAGCTTTCTGCAGATCAACAAACATTCCACCAAGCAAATTGTTTTTGATCCAAAGTCTCGCGTATGGTTTCAGTTATATCTATGAGTGCTTGGTTAGTAGAGTGTTTCTTTCGGAATCCAAATTGCAGACTATAAAAGCTATCTGATAGATTTAAAAAACTAAGTAGCCTGTTATTCATAAGCTTTTCAATTAGTTTACCTACATTTGAGAGTAAGGATATAGGCCGATACCCGCCTTAAAATGATTTAAGGGACCCTTAAGGGTCCCTTAAAGGTTAAGGGTATCTTAAGGGCTAATTTTAAAATTCGGAAAAAATAATATTTTACGGAATAATTCTGTAAAATTGCTATTGTAAAAGGTTTTCCAAAACTTCTTCGGTAATGAATTCGCTTATAAGTGATCAAAATCAAGTCAAATATTTGTAGCTATAATATGATTACAGTTTCATTATATCTATTAACGAGTTTAAATAATCCTAATAATTTTTCATATATTATGATAACAATAACAATTTTTTCAGTTTTTAAATTATTTGCTTTATTATGGCTTCACGAAATGAAAGAAGAAAACGTGAAAATGAAATGGATACTTTTATATCGAGATTGAAAGGTAATACAATCCAAATATGCAGAATATTGTTAATCTTGATAATCATATAAAGGAAATCTTTTCAGTTGTGATCTATATTAAAAGACTATATATATATATTTATTTTTATTTATTTATTTATGCTCCTTGAGATTCAACGCCATGTTGAATCTATTATGAGCACATGCTAATTACAGTTTCATAATAATCATAGAGATCAGAGTTTCATAATATCCATATGTTTATCAAGCTTGTTTTTGAAGATTTCCATACTTTTTACGGAAAAATCTAATTCTATTTTAAATGAACAAGTTTGAATTATTTTATTTTTTACATATTTGTTTTAGGAGAAACTGGCAATAATTTAACACAGTTTGAAACTTCAGCAGATAAAGAAAATGTTGCAATTGGCGAAGATTACTTTTATGAAAATGTATCTTCTATTTTTGATGAGGTGACTGGAATATGTGATTCAACTGAGGAGGAAAACAATGAAAGTAATTTTTAATTTTTTTATTTTTAATAAATGAAGTTTGTTTTAATTTTAAACAAAGTTGCATAGTTTTTGACAATACTACTCAGTAAATATAACACGTAGTATTGATTTTTGTAAGTAATTTTATCAAGTGCTGGTAGTTGATTAGATGTTGACTGTTAAACTGACCATTATAAACTAATGTCTATTATAAATTGCTATAGCAATTTATAATAGACATTAGTTTTTAACATATAAATTGCTATAGCAATTTGTATGTTTTTAAATTAAGAAAATGATTAAAAAGTTATCTTTTTTTTCTTCAGGTGAAGTTCCATCGGAAGAGAATCAGGAAAGTAACAAAGATTACAAGAGTAATTTCTCATCCCTGCATACAAAATTATTATACTTCTGCTTACTTTATAAACTCAGCAATAGTGCAATACTCTGTTTACTTACTATTTTAAACGAGGAAGGAGTTGATGTTCCTGATTCAGTTTATCTTTTTAAAAAACCTCAAGTTGCAAAGAAGGTTCAGGTGTTAAAGAATACTTTAAACTGCGGTGGAAATTTTGGTTACTTATCGATTTTTGAAAATTTATTTTACTGTATTCAAAATAGTCTAGTGGTATTCAAAACGCAATATGTAGATCTTAAAATCAAAATTGGAATTGATGGTATTCCAATATTCAAAAGCTCACCTGTGTGTATCTGGCCAATTTTATTCATTATGAGAAATGTTGGTTTTAATAAACCTCTTCCTATTGCTGTTTATTCTGGTTTATGCAAGCCAAATTTTTCTGGTTTTATTGAACAATTGCACAAAGAGCTAGTTTTGTTTAAATCCTATGTTAATGTATCTGGATTTTTTATTAAAATAACCAATGTTTTATTTATATGTGATGCTCCAGCAAGATCATTCTGTCAATGTGTGAAAGGTCACTCAGGATATAATGCATGCCCATACTGCAGGATTTTAGGTGTGTATGCTTCAAATAAATTAATATTTCCATTTGGTGTTACATATCCTTCTTGTACTGACTGTAACTATAAATCACTATCTGAATCGAACCAACTACTTTTATCTCCACTAGCTGAAGTTGCAAATTTAAGTTATGATTTTCCTCCTGAATATATGCACACTGTTTGTCTAGGTGTAATGAGAAGACTTGTTATATCATATTTTTCAAACAAATATGGCCGGTTTAACTGTCGGGTCAGTGAGAATCTGAAAGAACTGTTAGAACAAAGAGTTAAATTGTGGCATGGAGCTTTGCCATCTGAATTTCACAGGAAAATAAGATCTTTCCGTAATATTAATTATTTTAAAGCCACAGAGTTTCGAACTATTTTACTGTATACAGGCCCTCTTCTTTTTAAAGGTATCATTCCGTTAAACTACTATAATCATTTTTTGTATTTACATTTTGCTATGTATGTGTTTATTGGGACAACACACAAACACTATTATGACAATGCTACTTCTTGTATACAGCATTTTCTAAATGATTTAAAGGAACTTTTTACTGAAAGTGCTTATACCTTCAATGCACATATGCTATCGCATTTACCAGAATTCGTTCAGCGACTAGGACCATTAGATAAGTTTTCTGCTTTTCCTTTTGAAAATTATTTGTATTTAATAAAACAGCGTGTAAAAACTGGAACTTATGTATTTGAACAGTCCATTAACTCTGTTTTAACTATTAGAAGTTTATATTCCAATCCACCGAAAAAAAGTTTTGTTTTCTCCAATAAATACCCAATAATACTGCTCTTATTGTTTATCAATCGAACTTTGTTCCACTTATTATAACTTCAATTAGTGACAACCATATTGCTTCTGGATCCTTATTATTATTTAAATCAGATTTATATGTTCATCCTTATCCTTCCAGTTCAATTGGTATAGGCAGGTACATTCTTTCTAATATCAATGTAACTGATGTTAAGATTATTAATAAATGTATTTCTTTTATTGATGGCAATGAATACATTATTATACCATTTGCAAATAATGTTTTTAAAGGTTGACAATCAATGACTGTGTTATGATGTAATAATTATTTTGTTTTTATGTCATAAAAAATGTTATGATATATTAAAATATATTTTATACATTATATACATTATACATTATAAATAGAGTTTATTTACAATATTGTGAAAAGAGTTTGAGTCTATACTAATTTAATTCACATATATGTATATTTATGTACATGTATATATATAATATATATATATATATATATATATATATATATATATATATATATATATATATATATATATATATATATATATATATATATATATATATATATATATATATATATATATACAATTTAAATACAATTTTTAAATATTTAGAATAGTTATTTAAATGTCATCTACATTAGACTATGTGTGTCAAAAATATGTTTTAACTTATGGTTTACATGACAAATCAATTTCAATTGTTCATGTCGATGATGTCATTGGCTGGACTCAAGAGGAGTTTGAGAAACTCAAAATTTGTAAGAGAGTTAATGGTGAACAATGATGATAGTCTGAATAAGGTAAAATTATCATTTTTTGTTTAATTGATTAATTACAATTCATAGCTTTTTTATGTAAATCTATTGTATTATTAGGTTTTAGTTCTGCAATGTGCATCAAGTTATGAGGGGCTCAAAGAAACTTTAAAGTTTGTTTTTGAAATGAAAAGAAAAAAGCAAACAATAAGTTTTATACAAACTCATTTCAATCCGGTCCGTGGCCTAAACAGACAAAGAATAAAAAACTATTGGATACAGACTCTTCTGAGTCAATCAAAATATTTTAAATTACAGATTTGACAATTTGTTTAATACCCTTTTATCTATAGAAATATATTAATTTTTTAGGCACCACATAATCAAGATACTGCTGCTGAAGCAGTTGTTTTAAAGCCTCTGCCACCTCTTAAATCTCAAAAATTTCCTGCTACACACAAGGTAATTTTTGTTCGTTTAGCTTTTTCACGCAGCTGAATCAAATTTTTAGATATTCTTCATAGCCAATCAGAATATTTTGTATATTAGACAATTTATTTAATACTCTTTTATCTATATTTTTTAATTTTATTTTGGTTGCATAAAATTTGTGAACACTTCAGTTAATTACTTATATAATGTAACATATTCAAATAGTCGTTTGAATATACTAATTATAATGCCTAAAATACTTTTTTGCTGCTCTTTATACTTTTTATTCACAGTGGTAATTAACATATTTGGCTGCTTTTAAACTTTATAGCCACTACTAAAAACTCAAAATCCTGTTTCAAAAAAGATAGTTTTTAATTTTGCAAATTACATGTGTTATTCTACATATAAGATTTCTTTTTGAACACTTACAACAAGTTTCTACATTTTTAGAGTTAAAATGAAAATAATTTTCAAACATCATTAAATCTATATAAAGTAATTTATTATCATAAAGTACTTCTAAATTGATTGATTTTTAAAAGCATGCTTCATGTATTTTGAAGTTTTTAATTATTTACTTTATTGTTTTTGTCTTGATAAATTCATTTTATGAATTTAATTGAATTTATCAAGCACTTCTTATTTAATATGATGTATAATAAAATTTCTAATTTTATTTATATCATAATTTATGATTTATTTGTATTGATATTTTATTTATGGAAGGTTCCAAGCGTACAACTACATTTATCTACCCAACCAATTGTAAGTTTTTAAAATTTTGGATCTAGTTGTATTTAGATTAAAAAAAATTAATTATGTAAATTTCTTGTAATTTCTTATAGGTTTCAAATGTTTCACAAACAGATATTCAGTCAATTGTATGCAGTTAACTATTTATTTTTCATATATAAGGATTTTTTATAGATATATATATATATATATATATATATATATATATATATATATATATATATATATTTATTTATATATATATATTTATTTATATATATATGTATGTATGTATGTATAAATATTAACTTTAGTCAAGTCCTCATGATTTCTCTGATACAAGTTTATTGCGGATGAACGATAGTATGCTAGGTGTTTGTAGCCGTCTTAACATTGAACCATTTAGTGCACAAGGTTTAATATTTTTTAAATATTTTTAATTTTTTAAATATATGGCAGAAATATTATGTATTTTTATTGTGGTTGTCTTAACAGGACAGTTTCTTATGAATGCGTACATTTTATGTGAATTAACATCAATTCAGTCTAAATTAAATAATTTAGAACAGCGGCAGGGAAGATTGGAGGCACGTGTTTGCAGTGTTTCTATTGACCAGAATTCCTCAAATACCCAATTTCCTGTTTTTACATCTCTGCTGCAATATTCTGAAGTTGCTAAGCACCCCAAGGATATGGTAAATTTTTTTAATTCATTTATCATTATGCCAGTATATCTATGTTGTGTTTGATTGCCAAGAAGAATATCTCTTATGAAAGATTTTAATATTAATGAGATTATTAATTTATGTTGTTACCTGATCATTTTTAGTTGTCATGGATGAAGCTTGAAGGAGGATTGACAGCCAATGAGCATATTTCTCGTGTCTTGAATAAGTTGCTGGCACTTGAACTGCAGCAAAATATTAACAGGACTGGGAGTAATGGCAAGCATAAGTTTTTAGATAACCTGGAAAATCTGGTCAAAAGTGAGTTTAATTCAGATCTACTGTTAACATTTTTGTATAAATAGGAGTTTGTCTGTGAGTCAACATTTTTGACTCATAGTGTTTCATTTAAAATCAATAACAAAAAGTTTGATTTAAAGAGTCTAGATTTTAAAATTCTTAAAATACTTCTATAGATGTTAAAAATTGATTAATTATTGTGATAATAAGATTTACTTATTATAACAATTAATTTACTTGTATTAATTTATATAATAACTATTTATATAATAAGAACAGTTATATTATATTTATAATAAATTATATGGAATCATGGAGAATTTTATTTGATTCATGCATATCGAATCATGGAGAATCTTATATGATTCTATAAAACGTTCTGTTATACGTGTGAATCCATATTAACTATATTGTTTGAACATTTATTATTGTATTATTTAAATTAAATCATATTAAGTGATTGTTTTGTTATATTTTTAGCGTCAACTATTCGCTTTTTTCCCAGTACAACAACAAAAGAAATTGAATTAAAAGTGGCTAGATTTTTTAATAACGCCAGAGATCGCTGTGGTGGTCGACTACAGAGAGGTCTGAAAAAGACAGACGTTTTAATCGAGCAAGACATAGATTGCGCTAGTAACGAGGGTAGTGAGGTGGACAGTTACAACGATCCTCAACCAAAAAAACGGAAGACTTTTTTAAATAAATATTAGTATTGTGTTTTTAATAAATCTTTGTATGGATACTTTTATTATAAGTTGTAATGCTTTAAATAAATAATAATAATAAAACTATCAAAATCCATAAAAAGAAGAATCGCTTATAAAAAAAATCTTTTGAAGATTTATAATTATTTAACTATATAAATTATGTTAGTGTTTTTAATAATTTATTTAAAAAATAATAATTTAAAAAACAACCACGTTTCACTACTCACATTTTGAGTAGTGAACCGTGGTTTTTTTTTTGGTCGCTTAAGGGCTAGCCCTTAAGGGACCCTTAAATTCCGCGCGGACATTTTCGGAAGGGTCCCTTAAGGGCTAGCCCTTAAGGGACCCTTAAGTTTTTTTAAGGCGGGTAGTTACAAGGATCTTGTTTATAGCTGCTTTTAAAAATTGGAACAACTTCTGCAACTTTAAATAAGTCAGGGAATATCCCTGATTGAAAAGATTGATTTATTATAATACTCAAGGGGAAGCTCAATTCTTGAGATGCTTAGGTTATTATTCTTGAAGGAATGCTATTGGGCCCGGTGCTTTTTTTTGGATTAAAGAGGGAGATATAGTCATTTACTTCTTGAGAAGTAACTGGAGGTATAAAAAAAGTCAGGATTTTGGTTTTTTAGATATTGGCTGAAGTGAAATCTAGGAGGTATAATATCTTTAGCAAGGTTATCTGCAATTGAGAGAAATATTCATTAAATGTGTTTGCAATTATTTTCTTGTTAGTTATAGTTTTATTATTGATATTTAAACTATCTATATTATTGTTGTTCTTTGATTTATTATAAATGATACTCCTTATTCCTTTCCAGGTGTTTTTAAGGTTATTTAGATTTTCATTAAAGTAGGTTGAATAATATGTTTTTTTTGGAGTATCACAGTAGGTTACTAATTTGATTTCAATAATATTTGAATTTTTGAAAGTATTGTAGCTTTAAATTCTCATTTTCACATTTTATAAACTTCTTGTGCAATTTATTTTCAATTTGTATTGACGTAATGATTCTATTAGTAACCCAGGGCTTTGATAAAGATTTATTAGCTTTTTTGGTAGACATTTTGAAAGGGGCATGATCATCAAGTAATCTTTTAAGTGTATCCAAAACTTAGAAGTAGAGTTATTAGCACGATAGTTCCCTTGTTGGTTTATTGAAAGCCAATCAGTTTCTTTAAGGTCTTTAATAAAACTTTTTTTATCAAAATTTTTAAAACATCTACGATATAGTTTGGGATGAGACTGTTTTAAGTTCTTGCATGGAAAGGATATGAACTGAATAAGATGGTCAGCAAGGCACGCTGTTAGGTTCCCCAAATACTAAATCATGCGATTTAGTATTTGGGGTGTGAAAGTTTACAAATATATTATCTATGAGTGTCTTTGATTTTGGAGTAATTCTGGTTGGTTGAGTAATTAATGGGAAGAGAGAGAAAGAGCACATAAGATCTTGACAGTTAGAAACTCATTACAGGAGTCATATTTTAAAAGATTAATGTTGAAGTTTCCTAAAAGAACTATATTTTTATTCTCTAGTGATAACTTGTCGAGTAAGGTTTGTATGTAAGTGATATTAAACTCACTCGTGTTCATACATGGGTGGCAATAAATGCAACCTACAATAATATTTTTTCCTGATGGCAGTAAAATTTCAATAAAAAGAAGTCTCTCTTTGATTTGTTTATAGATTTGTAAGGCTTTTTACTTTTTTTTTGAGCGGTAAAATTTAAAACTTTTTATAATTTTGTTTATATTTTTTATCTTTTTATTACTTTTAACTGATCTTAGCCCTCAATTTTTTTTCTTGTTCAAAAATCACATCTCACCATTTCCATAAAGTGACACCATTTTAGTTAATGATCTATGTAATGTCTTCATGTTAAATAAATCATGTCTTTATCCCAGTGGGCACAGTACGTTTTTTAAACGTTTTTTGGACGTTTTTATTAGGTTTAAACCTAATAAAAACGTCCAAAAAACGTTTTGAAAACGTACTGTGCCCACTAGGATGTAAAAAAGTTAACTGTTGTTGCCAACAAGCTTTAACTTTATCTATTAAATAGTGTTTATATTCATTAACTAAATTAAAATAATAAATCAATAATAAACTGCATACAAAATTAAAGATGCTATTTAAAATTAAATAAAAAAACTAAGTTAACTGAATAACCGACAAAGTTGGTTATTCAGTACACTTACCTAGAATTTTTTCTTTTTGTTAGGTGGAGATCCATAAAAAGAATTTAAATATTTTTTGTGGGGTTTGTAGATATTTGGTTTAGAAAATAAACTACGCTGTTGGAACAAACCAAAAAAATAAAAATGAAAAAGTGTTCCATGCCATGCTGTCAGATGAGATAGAAAATGTTCATCCGAACAAATTTTGCTATGTTATAATACCATAAGTAATATTATCAAAAGACTGACAACGACAACACTTTATTTAAGTATGATTTTTAAACCTCATTATGATGAATATTATTTTCAGCAGGTATAAAAACTCAGTAAAAGTCTAAATTTTGCAAAATAACTTAAACAAAATAAAAAGCCTATTGATTGTCCTGGTATTGGTGAAAAAGTCTGGTAATTTTCAATGATTTCGTACTTTAAAAAAAACATGGTGACAGCACACGACTCAGAAACAGATATTGAAGAATTAAAAAATGAATTTAATCCTATTTACAACCTTGTCAGTACAATTTATGTAATAAAATACCAAAACAATCAGTAAATCTAAAAAATTGCGAACTCTTATTTTGTTTTTTCTGCCTAGTAGAAAATTTAAAGGTAAACAAACTCTATAAAACTTTATGTCCAAAATGTAAAGAGCTTATATTACCTAAAAATTTGGTGACCAAAGCAAACTCTTTTTTAAATATGTTAACTGTTGAGTGTAAATGTAAAAAAAAGTTCAACGTAATGAATGAATATGGTTTACATACTAATCTTTAGAGAGTATCTGTATTGATAAATCAATATCACAAACAGCCCCATTGTTATTGCCAAAAATATCTTCATTTGGTTCTAATTAGGCTTCATCGTCATCACCTTTATTAGCTTCAGTATCATCGTCAACATCAACAACATCATACTTATTTAATAAGAGATTCTGCAACTTATATTTCCGCAGTGGGTAATGGTATTCCAAGAATAGTTGAAGATACTGCACTCTATGCTCTTAAGCAAAAGATAGCTAAAGATGGTGGACAAGTAGTTGTGTTAAAAAGTGGAGGATCTTGAGTAAAAATGTTTTTTAATTTTAACTTTTAATTTTATTATAACTATAGATTAAATAGGTGTTATTTTTCATGGATCTATTTTTTTTAACCAGTTTTGTTTTTACTTACTCCAAAAGCTTAAGTAAGCAGTAACCATGCATCAAATACAACTATAAATATCAGAAATGCGTTTATTAAAAGACACATAAAAGTTATGTCTGGTACATCCAATAATGCAATTTTCTGTCTATAATCAAGGCTGCTAAATTCATTTCAAGCAGAGACAAAAGGTTAATATTGGATATTCGAAATATTGGATATTCTAAATACTGGAAGAGTAGTATTTGTGCCACCAACATGGTAGTAATGAAAGCGAATCTGTGCATATTTTATTTGAATATCTAATATTTTATTCTGTTGAGAAAGAAGTGTCAATTAAAATATTTCTATTGACCTGGTTTTACATAGTCATAAAATATATGGAACAAAAGAAGTTTCCTCAAGAAAGAAATTAAAAATTGCAATTTTCATACTACAAACATAATAAAAACATATTTGGTTTTAAATAGTTTTTGAGTTATGAGCAATACATAAATATTGCCTCTGTTATTTCAATTGTTGTTGTCTTTTTCTTACACACACACAGATTAGATATTGACTGTTCATATACAACATTCAAAATGTTATATCTATACAGTACCGTGTCCCAGCCCCTTCTTTTTGAAAATAACATGTCATTAGAGCACTAAAATCTTAAAAATTTACTATTTGGTATTATTAAAAAATCCTTAAATTCGCTCGTTGCCCCACCCTCTAATTGAGGTGTGTGAAGTAGCCTTGCCACGGTCTTTATATGTATCTAAATGTATAAATACTCAAACAATTTAAAGAAAACAATTTTAAAAACTAAAACGACAATTCCAAAGTAAGAATATCTCAATTTGAATGTTAGCAAAAGCAAAAAACAGATTACATCTTCGTTTGAGCTCATCACTTGCAGATAGGGCCTCCAAGTCTTTATATATTATATATAAGCCCCGCGCCTCAATTAGTAGTTTATTTTCTTATATATTTTTCCAAATACACGTATCCGAGTATTAGATACTTAAGAGCCATGTTCATAGCATATCGAGAGCTTGGAACCAGAACGATGTATGTACATTTTTCAACATTTTGAATCATACATCTTAAATCTAATTCTTCACAAAATTTTATTTATTTGATGTAATTTGACATAATATTATTATGTAATAATTAGAATTAAATCTTTGATGAATGAGTTCAAATCGCTTTTTCTCAAATTGTTGAAAAGTGTACATACGCCGTTCTGGCTCCAAGCCCTCGATATATTAAAAAACTACAGATTTTGCCAATATGAAATTTTGAGTTCGTAAATATTAAGTGAATAACGAAATGTCATAATATTAAAATTCAGCTTTTTAAAGTTATTGCTAAATGCATATTGAATAGATCATTTCATCATTTTATTTAATCAATGCCTAACTAGAAACCGAAGTTGATTTGGCAGAGGCGTAACTAAGGCGAAGTGTAAGTAGGGACACACTCCTTCCTGAAGACATGGGCATGTTTGTGGGGAAGAAGTAGGTATTGATTTAAGAATTTTTTATTAAGACCTTAATGGTAATTCGGCTAAATGTATAGCGGCTTTTCAGATTGATGTTATTTATCCTCTTGGCTTTGTCTGCTAAATTGTCTGCTATCGGTTAGCTAAGTTTCCGCTTAGCAAACAAATGGCAGAAAATTTAATGCATTAGTTTAGATCTTTTTTTCAATTTTAAATTAGATCACTTTTTATTCCTTTTTTTTTTTTTGCTACAAAGAACATGTATGCTTATAGATAAATATAAAACATGTTGATGTAATGCTTTAATCCTTTCGGCAACTGATGTATTTAAAAATATGCTATTAACTATAATAACCTTTTACATATTATATGTGTGTGTATGTATATATATATATATATATATATATATATATATATATATATATATATATATATATATATATATATATATATATATAAAATTTTATTCTTAAGGTCCTTTAAAATAAAAGTCCCTGGCCCCCGGCGTCTTCGGCTTTACCTAACTAGAATACTGTATGTGCAGAGACGTATTTAAGGGGTTCAGGGTGGCTTCGGCTCCAAGGCGTCAAGTTTTGACAGGGCACCTGTTTTCAGAATGCTAGAATTTTAGGAAATTGTAAAATAGTCATTTTACATTATTTCACGAAAATTTTTATATTATTATTATGTCCAAATCATAGACCTACTTATTGACCTACTAAATATCTCCAGTTTTTTTCTGCAACATTTGGTTCGCAGAAGAAAATTTTACTCAAAAGGCGATCAAATTAAACTTGAAAATTGTAAACTTGAAAATTGTCCCTTTCCTCTTTCCCCAACTTTCTTGGCCAGTCCTCCCCCAGAGTCGGACTGGCCAAGAAAGTTGGGGAAAGAGGAAAGGGATTTCCCCCGGGCGTGTGCCATGCCTAAAAATCCTGGACCCTTCTATAAATCAAGATGCAGAAGTAAAACACACAAAAAAGCAAATTAGTAATAACTATTTATTATTTATATGTATTAATTTTGAGTAAGAGACTAAAAAATTAATTTATTACAAATAAACATTAAATTTCGAGTTTTGATTGAGTATTTTGTTTATATTTTATATAAGCCGATGGCTTATATAAAATATATACGCAGTATATACACGCAAAATAACCTACTAATGACGGATTCAACAAGTTGCACTTTTCAGTCTAAAAACATCTTATTATTGGGTTTTTGGAAGCAACAGCAGTTTTCATGAAACATTCAAGTAAAATAATGAAATGTGGAAGAAACTGGGAGGTTTTATAGAAGATAAAGTCAAAAGGTTGCAGATAATTGGTGATACACAATGGACATCAAAGGATAAAACTCTGGAAGATGTAATAGGAAGTTGTTCTTTGTTGCTAGCAGATCAATTTGTACTTCTGATTCGTGTATTACACCACTTTGCTTTATGCAATGAATTTAATACCAAAGCTGCATACAAGTCTTTGAGTTTAATGAAAAACTGGATAAAATTTGAAACAGTATTGACAGCAATATTTATTCGTAGATTTTCAATATATGCACATCTGTTTCAAAATATTTACAAACGGATGGCTTGGATCTTCTAGTTGGCATGAAGATGATAGAAATCACTTTAAACCGCCTCATTTTAGCCCGTAAAAAATTTCCTGATATCCTTATGAAAGCTGAATTTTTTGCACGATTGGCTAATAATATTATATCTGATGCTAACAAAGATATCGAAGAAACTTTTGAATTGAGCACCCACAAAAAATAGCTCGCCAAAAAAGTAGATGCCTGGTAAAAATACGAATGATGATATTCTAATATGAATGTTGCATATAAAATGGCATTATGTCTCCTTTACATAAAATTAAAAAGTGAGCAAGCTTTTTCGAAGTTGAAGATTGTAAAAAATTGGCTTTTGTAGTCTTGAAGGTGAAGAGTACCTCGAATCACTTATTTTAATGAATGTTGGGAATGACATAAAAATAGTTTAAAATGAGGCTGTCCACAGCTATGCAAAATCATCAAAACTTCTTACTGATTACTTGTTATAATATAATACTGCAAATGCATACCTTTTTCTTACATTTTGATTATTAATTTCTATATTAATAATTAAAAAACTTGAAAATAGACTTGTATTTTTCCTAATACT
Source organism: Hydra vulgaris (assembly GCF_038396675.1). NCBI lineage: Eukaryota > Metazoa > Cnidaria > Hydrozoa > Anthoathecata > Hydridae > Hydra > Hydra vulgaris. Next base: position 27,535,395 of record NC_088931.1, on the reverse strand, counting down.
AATAAAGTTATTGGGAAAAACCATTTTAGAATGGTTATAATCTGCAGAAAATAAATTGGTGCAACATTACAATTTAGAAATGCTGTATTTTTAAAACCTTGCATATGGATTTATTTTCTTAAACGTGCTGAACAAATTGATGGATGAGTGCATGATCAAAGATATAGAAATTTGAATGCACATTATTAAAAAATGTTCATACTCTTATAACGAAAAAACTATGTGATCAAGGATTTTATTTATTTTTGCTAAATGTTTTGCTACCATGAGGGCCCCGTCTCTATCTCACCCTGGACCCTTTAAAGCCGGTCCGACTCTGCCTCCCGCCCATAAACGGTTGTAAAACATAGTCTTCAAACACCAAGGGTATGCTGACAAACTCGTGCTTTATGCGTTAGCAAAAACAAGATAAAGTTTCTTTAAAAATAATAAATTAAGTGGATAAATTAACATCAAAAGAATAAGACAATGGTTGTGGATAATTTAACATCAAAAAGTGGATAAGTTAACATCAAAAGAATAAGACAACGGTTGATCAATTGTCAGCCATTCAAGCAACAAGAAATAACACCAACCTAATTAAAATTCCGAAAATCCAACTTGAATTTGCTAAAAGTTCTTTCTATTACTCTGGTGCAAGTCTGAAACGATCTACCATTAGAAATTAGGAAAATCAACTCGTTGACTGAATTTAAAAATAAGTTAAAAATTTATTTTAAATAATGTTTTTTATAACATTTCTAATACCCTCATTATTTCAATTTATTATAATTTTTAATATATTCTATAACATGACTTACATTGATAACAGAATTGTAATAATTTCTGAAGAAATTTATCCTGTATAAATATTCGTCAAATAAAAAAATGAAAAAAAGACAACAATGTAATACTACTCCAATAGATGTAACTGGCCATGAAAAATGAAGTTAAATACAGCGGCATAAAGAAAATAGTATTATTAATTGATATTATTAATTATTCAACTGAACGATGATGCTATATTGAGAGCCGAATTTTTCAATAAATGTCCAAGTTAAGTTCCTTTCGTGATAATTATTAAAAAATTTATTAACCCAATCCCGAATCGGAAATTCGGGAATTCGTTTAACTTTTTTTTTTTCATAATGAATTGCTCACCGTAACATTTTGAAAGCGTTAAAATACGTTGAATTGAGAATTTGCTGGTTATCAATGATAACTTATCCCTTTCAATATGCTGGTTATCAGTGATAACTTATCACTTATAGTTAATTTAAAGTTATATAATATTGTGGATAAATATTTAACAAAAAACAAAAGTAGAAGATTGTATTTTGGCGATTTTTTGTTTTATTTTGTTCTAATTGTAGATTGTATATTTGTAAATTAAGATTAGTTAGGTATATTTAGATTAAGTTTTATTAAATTTGTTTTTATAAAGTGTATATGTTTATAGCTGTTTATATTAAGTTAAAATAAATTATATTTAACTTTTAGTATTTAAATTTTTTTATTTTCTATTAAATTAACAAAATAGCTGTTAAAAGTATATCTAGATTGTTTAAGGCTGATGGTTGCATCAAAATATATTTCACATTCTACAAGTTTAACCAGATTTATTATTAGTATTTCAATATATTGAATATAAGTATTCTTTTAATAAATTTTTTTACTAAAATAGACACTAAATATTGGACTGTTTGGATATTATTGATTGGACTGTTTGGATATTACTGGATATTGAACACTAATTATTGGACTGTTCAATAATACCAGCTCACTTTTCATTTAATTTCAGTATAATTTAATTTGATAGTTTTCTGTTCGATTCTTTTCAAGAGAAAGACTTGGTAGTTTTTTGTTTGTTAATGTATTGTGAAATAACATCCTACATGGTAGATCTGCAATGTTAGGTTTTTTAACTATTGTTCACTTAGGCCTCTGAGCTTAATTTTAAAGAAGAGAGTTGCTATTTTAATCGTAAAATTTGTCAGACTAACTGGCTGATTTCAGCTATCTGTTTACAAGTTGGCTGATTAATTTTACAAAAGGTTAATAAAAGAGTTAAAAGTTGGTTTTTTTCAATTTGATATCCATGTTATAATGCGAAAATATTTCTTATTGTAACATCTGTAATTTATAAATCCCTGTAAAATTCCTACAGAATTTGCCCATTAGAGAAATGTATGGATGGTTGCATTGTAAATAAATATCAAACCGGTGAATATGGCTATTGGGAATAATGGCTATTGGGAGCAAAACTTTTATTTGGCAGAATATAAAACTAATTAGATAGTGCAGAAATAGGCAGCAAAAATGATCCCATTTTGTAGATAAAGTGGCTGAATAATCAAAACAAAATGTTTTTATATAATGTTAAAAATTAAAGTGCTTATGTTTTTATTTTTGGGTGGGAGTTTTAGTACAGATCTAATAAGTGGCAGTTAATAACTTAATAAACAGGTAGGTAGAAATTTTTGATTTTCTTTTTATCAGTGAGTTTATATTTTAAATTTTTATGGCTGGTTTATACTGTAAATTTTGTTTTTGTTTTGAGATTTCTTTGTTGATAACAAAGTTTAATAAATTTTACTTATTATCAACATTCCATATCAAATCACCTAATGGTCCCCAGGGTATCACCTTAAATTTGCTTCAAATTTTGACCACCCACATTATTCATGAAAAAAATATAAACCTTAAAATTTCAGCTTGATTGACCAAACCTTTCAAAGGTTATGACTGATTTAATGTTGACAAAAGTCAAAAAAATTTACGTACCTGGAGCAGTAGATTTTTTTGATTTTTAATAGAGCATAACTTTGTAAATATTTCTACTTTTGTGTACTTAGAGCAACCACTTGTGGAAAAATTAAAACTGTGTTAAAAGTAAGTTTAAGACTTGCAAAATATCACTTTTTTTGAAAAATATAGTAAATTACATACACTTTGCAGGCATAGAAAATAGTGTAAACAGTTGAAATAAATTTAGAAACTTTTTACTGGTGAGGTTCTTTACATAGACAATCACCAAAAAAGAAATTGGTGCCCAAATACGGTTGACGCTGTTGAAAATGGTCTAGAATAGCCCCTGTCTATCTTATAACATAATTTTTGCATTTTGAGTGTGATGCTTTTTTTAGCTTTAAAGGATACCTAATAACGGAAGTTATATTATATTTCTAAAAAATAAAAATGACTATTTCTGCATGCACAAAACTTTTTATTTTTTGGTTCTTGCCATATTAAAAACTAAAATAATAAAATCTAGAAAACCTACTGTGCAGGTTTAAATTTTTAATACAAACTCTTGAAGTAATTAAAGTATTTTACACTCAACCATGTGAAAATTATATAATTATAATTATATTATACACATGAAATTAAACAAATACATATAAAATCATATCAAATAAATTAAGTTAAGTCACTGATAATGTTACTTTAGGGAAAACTGATTATATTTATTCAGGGAAAAATTAAAAATATACACCTAAGTGTATATAAGTAAAAAAGTAAAAAAGTGTACTAAGTGTATATAAGTATATAAGTGTCACCTAAGTGTATATAAGTATTTAAGTAAAAAAGTAAAAATGTCTCATTTTCACCTGGGGCTGGGGCCCTGCCCCAGCCCCAGGTGAAAATGAGACTTTTTTAAACCTGGCCCCGGCTAAACTATAAGATTTAGCAGAAGTTGATAGCCGGGGCTAGAAAAAAATTTATAATACTTTATATGATATAATTTTATGCTTACATTTACTATTTATTAATTACCTGCATATATTTATATATTTTCAAACTCTAATTTACTTCCAACAAGATTGCAAACAACCACTATTAAGTTATGAGTTACTTTAAAATAGAGAATAAGTAAAAATACTAGGAAATGCTTAACTGAAGACTTAAAAAATTGTAGGTTGCATATAAAAGAAAAACATGAAGATGGCTAGTAGTTGTAAGGTTTTTTGATGTGCTTGGAAAAGCACTTTTTATAAACTAAATATTGTTAAATATTATATATAGTTAATAAGATTAAGTGTTAGATTTACTATAGTTAATGACAGTGTTGAAGACTAACCAAAAGTCTCTAGAACCTAACATCTGATATAAGATACAAGATTTAGTAAACTGAGAATAACAGAGCTTAACATCAGATAAGACCTTTTTACAATAAAAGGACATTTGTTCTTAAGAGAGATGCTCTTGTTAAAAAGATGAAATAAATGATTAATAAAGCAACTGCTCAAGATGGTGAAAAATATGGAGTAGAATAAGGTTTGACTTAAAATTAAAAAGTAGGAATAAAAGCTTCTAAACTTTTAGTCCAGAAGGCATAAAAGCTTTTGAGACGGGCTTTATGCATTTATATTATAGATATAAACATATATGTTTGCTATTTATTTAGATGCTGGCTTACAATATCCTTTCATATTTATATAAACTTTAGTATTTATATGGTGTAGTATTTGCCGAAAGAGAAGATGATGATGATGATGATGATGATGATGATGATGATGATGATGATGATGATGATGATGATGATGATGATGATGATGATGATGATGATGATGATGATGATGATGATGATGATGGTAATGGTGATTATGATGATTATGGTAATGATGGTTATGATGATGATGGTAATGATGATTATGATCATGTTGATTTATATATATGCATATATATACAAATATAACATGAATTTTGAATTAAAAAATACTTTAGGATTTATAAATGTTTATGCAGCCCCAGTCACAAACCCGGCCCCGGCCCCGGTCAAATATCAACCCCGGTCATTTACTACTTCAATTATGTCATAAGACAGAGTATAGGTTTTTAAATTTTTTTTGGTGATTGTCTATATATAGAACCTTGCTAGTAAAAAGTTTTTTATGCCTTATTTTCTATGGCTACAAAGTGAATGTAATTTATCATATTTTTTGAAAAAAGTAATATTTTAACAGGCTGCCGCTAAAATAACTTTAATTATTTTAATTTTAATTTTTTCCACAACTCTAAGTACATAGAAGTAACAAAAAATTGACACAGCTTGTCTGTTGGTATTGAACTGTAGCACACTAAAGTTTCCAAAATTTTTTCTAATATTGGGTTATTTAGCAACTTGGAGGTACAAGAACTCAAAAATTGTTTAAAATCAATCAAAAACACCTGCAAAAATAGATATTTTGGGTGAAAAACTATAAATGTTGAGAATTTCAGGTGATCATCTATTTTATTTAAAAGAGTTATGATCTGTTAAAAATCAAAAAAATCTACTGTAAGCTGTATATATATATATATATATATATATATATATATATATATATATATATATATATATATATATATATATATATATATATATATATATATATATATATATATATACAGAGGGTGTTAGCCAGTCCAATGGCACCTCGTATACGACTGAATTCTCAATGAACAATAAAAAGAAATATTCCCAATATTGCAAAAACCTGGTGGCAAAAACTATTCCTGGCAAACACCCTGATATATGAGCTATAAAAGTTTTTACTGCTACTAAAAAATGTTTTATATTTTCTTATTGTAATAGCAATTAATGCAAATATTTTAAGATTTATTACAACAATTAAAATTTCTACAATTAAAGTGAATAATAATATATTAAAGTAATTATTGCATATAAATTATACAGTTCATTACATAAAATAAAAAGTGTTATGCAATAATTTCGAGTGTAATAATTTTATTTTTTATCAGTTCAATAATTTTATATTATATCGCTATAATTTAAAGTGTATTAATTTTATATTTATTAAATAGTCCAATCTAATCAAAAATATTTCGTGCCTTTTAAAAAACATTGCAGTTTATTATGCAACTAATTTTTTGTTTTATAAAAATGAATTTATGTTTTTCATTTTACTTATAATGATAATTATACTTTTGAGATAAAAAAATTATACTTTTGCGAGAGCCATAAATTGCTTTCGCAAACCATTTTAAGGGTTGATGTGGATATATATATATAGGTATATATATATATATATATATATATATATATATATATATATATATATATATATATATATATATATATATATATATATATATATATATATATAAAGGTTGATGTGGATATATATATATAGTATACATATATCTTGTTGTAGACCAGGATTAAATAACAAACTTCAAGCCTTTCCAGAAAATTCTTGCAGTTTTTAGTTGGCTCTTGCTGCTGCTGTTTTTACTTGAAATTTTACTTTCAAATCATGAGAAACTAGGTTTCTCATTATTTGTAAGTAAACTTCAAATAAATTCAAAAAAAAATTCAAAATAACTTTCAAATCATGAGAAACGTTGTTTCTTATGAAGTGAAAGTAAAATTTCAAGTAGAAGTATTACCAGATCATGTTTATTTTTGGTGCTTTCAAGTATTTGTCTGTTTCCCAATTGATCGAGCCTTGTGTAGTCTTGAGTCAATTTGTTGATTAGGCATATTTATTACTTTGCATTTTTCCATGTTCAATTCCATGAGCCATTTTTCAGACCAGGAAATAATGACCTATCATTGGTCATCTACTTTTGGAAAAAATTATGTTTTGATCCCCTAATATTAATTCTGGCTGATCAAATTTGATCAGCAAAAATTGCTAGGCAAGTTTAATATTAAAAAAATTTAAATACCTTCAAAAACAGAAAGTTAAAATTATTAAGTTAGAAACTAAATGTTTTTGAATATTAGAATTAACAAAGTTTTAAGACTGGCAATCAGCATTTATTGTGGATTATTAGGCTTTATTACAATAAAATACTTTTGGAACCATTTCCCATTATATATGTTTGTCTTTATTAACTCTCTCTCTCCCTTCCTCTCTCTCTCTCTCTCCCTCTCTCTCTCTCTCTCTCTCTCTCTCTCTCTCTCTCTTTCTATATATATATATATATATATATATATATATATATATATATATATATATATATATATATATATATATATATATATATATATATCACTACAAATATGTATATATATATATATATATATATATATATATATATATATATATATATATATATATATATATATATATATATATATGTAAATTATGTTAGTGTATTTTACAGATAGAGTGCTCAATGTTCTTAAAGAACAAAGCAATAATAAGTTAGTAAAAAACACTTATCTAACTTTTCTCCTCAACTTGAAGTTTCACCATTGCTGGATCATCAGGAAGAGAACTCTTCCTGATGATCCAGCAATGGTAGGGTTCCCATTCTCCTCTTTTTTGCGTAGGAGAGCGGGGCGCTAAACTAATTAAAATTGAAGTTTTCACAGCGTTCTCCTACGGAAAAAAGAGGAGAATGGGAACCCTAAGCAATGGTAAAACTTCAAGTTGAAGAAAAAAGTTAGATTAGTGTTTTTTACTAATTTATATATATATATATATAATATATATATATATATATATATATATATATATATATATATATATATGTATATATATATATATATATATATATAAATATATATATTCATGTTTGTAGTGAAGCTGTTTTGAAGTGCATATACAATCAAGAAAGTGCTTGATGAACTGAGTCAGAGCTATAATATAGTAGAAAACAAAACTTTGTGATTTTCACAACTTTATAAATTTGGTTTAACCTACCTGACAATAAAAGCATCTCTACCGATGTTGGCCAAATCTTTTTGCAATTAATAGATAAGCATTTCCCACTTTCAACCTCATTGCATAAACCATTCAATTGAAAAGTTAGTTACAGCTACTCAAACAACATTTCAATAATCATAAAACAACAAAAAAATAAATTCAAAAAGCATGTCTAAAAATTTCCCTTATAATTGCAAAAAAAAAAAAAGAAAAAGAAATCTGTCCAGAAAAACACGACAAAAAAATGTTTACTTTTTCATATGGAAAACTAATAATTTTACTTTGTAAAGATGCTGAAGAGCTACTTAATAAAAGAACAGTTGATTTCCAAATGTTGTCATGAAAATAAATTTCTATTTAAGCAACCACAAACCTAAAGATTCGATACACGCACTTATAACAATAGTTTTTTCTGTATAGTTTTACATAACTAGTTCAAATTGTATATAATTTTTTAATGAGAAAACTATATTTGTATTTCACCTGATGATTGCAATAGTATGAAACTTAAGTTGTAAAAATCATATAGTTTTGTTTTCTACTATATATATATATATATATATATATATATATATATATATATATATATATATATATATATATATATATATATATATATATATATATATATATATATATATATATTAAGGCGGGTCATACTTTTTTTTTTTTGTGGCTATAGCATAAAAAGTTGTTCTATTGGTCCAAAATCTAGGGACCATAAGATTTTTTAAATTTTAAGCTCAGTAAGTACTTGCAACTTGTAGTTGAAAATGTGGAAATAATGTGAAAAAGTATATCAATTTTATAAAGGCATATTCTTATTAGTGTTCACTGTGTTTAGTTTATATTACATTCGCTGGTACATGAAATGAGATTAGATAAGTCTAAGTAACCATAAATTAATCATACATTACCTTAACTCAACCAAAAGTAATCCTAGCATATCGTAAATTTACCCTCATCAAACCCTGTATTACGGTAATATATGTGTTTAACATGTTCTGTTTTATATTTTAGATTGTTTAAAAAAAGTGGTAATTGATTCTTGCTACAACAGGGTTTATTTCAATCAGTTGTTTATAATCAATCTTTTCTAATTGTTATATGATATTGTTTGGACAAGTTGGTTTCCATTGTATTGAGTATTAGTAAATGGCGTCCGTCAGCACAAGACTTGGGACTAAACACTCAGTTCTGGGGCAGCCTGCAGTTATAAAAAAAAATCAACTTCCTACATCTAGTGATGTTTACAGACTGTATGACTACTACTTAAAGCACAATAAATATGATTGTATGCAGAAGAGAGTGACAGCTGTAGCACATGAAGTTGTAAGTATCTACAACACTGCGAGTATCCCAGTAATTGACACAAAGAGTGTAGTCAATCGTATAAAGAAATTGATTGATAAAGTTAAGGGTCTTGCTAAATATCCCAGTTCTAAGAAGACATCCATCAACTACCTGTTTGAACAAGACTGTTTGAAATCATTACAAACTGTATTTGATGTATGTACTTGTAAATGTGTTGACAGCGGTATACAAGAGAATTCACAATGTATTTGTCCACTGTCGCATAAAATACCTCCAACAGAATGGTCTTTCTGGTTGGACCAAAAAACTGAAAGGAAAATGTATATAGGTGCTATAGATATAAAAGCTACAGGTATGTTGCAGAAGAAAGAAATGAGAGCAGTCAAACGTTTAAAATTTGAGCGCAATCAGAAAATAAAATATGAGACAAAAATAAATTATATCTACAATAACATGAGTGATGATGCTGATGATGATGGTGGTGAGGACGTAGAACTTCAACTAAATATGGGTGATGAAGTTCTTGATTATGAAATTTCCAGTGGTGAATCTGATGATGGTGTTGCAGCACCCAGAAACATGAAACAATATCCGGAGTTGTGCAAAGCTTTGGACAGATGCAAGATTAGTAACAGAGAAGCTTGTCTTGTAGTGAATGCAGTGCTAAAAGATATGAAGCTATTGTCGGCAGAAACTGCAATAGATCCTGCAAAACTTAGACGTCAGAGAGGTCTTTGGCGGCAGAAACAAGTTTCTAAGCATGCTGCCGAGATGCAAGAACTAATTTGTATTGGATTTGATGGGAAGAAAGACTTAACTTTTGTTGAGAAGTCTGGTATACGTAGAAGCATAAAGGAAGAACATTATGTTATTGTATCATTTCCAAACAATAACTATATTGATCATGTAATGCCAGAAACAGGTAAAGCAGTTGACGTTGCAAATGAGATATTATCGATAATTGCAAATACAAATTCAGCAAGTACGCTACTAGCAGTTGTTTGTGACGGTACAGTAACCAATACAGGCAAACGAAATGGTGTGATTCGAAAATTAGAGAAAGGCGTTGCAAGACCACTGCAATGGCTTGTTTGCCTGTTGCATGCTAATGAACTACCATTTCGGAAATACATTTCTGCTATTGATGGAGGATGTACAAGAGGTCCTAGTAGTTCCAGTGGTGTAATTATGAGTGCGCTAGACTTTGACCCCAAGGATTTACCAATTTCAAAGTTTAAAGCTATGTTAGGAAAAGTGGTTGAGATTAATGATGAGGTTAAGAACAGTCTAAGTACAGATCAAATATATCTTCTTAGAGCATGCTTAGCAGTGCAGCAAGGTTATACAAATAGTGATGAAATTAGGTCTTTACAGAACGCAATGCCAGGAAATTTAAACCATGCTAGGTGGCTGACAAAAGCCAACAGAATTTTGAGATTGTATATGTCAAAAGAAGTCTGTTCCCCATCACTATACAAAATTGTACGCTTTATAGTAAATGTTTACGCTCCTACATGGTTCAATATCAAGAGTCATCCTTCTTGCGCTGATGGTGCAAAGAACTTTTTTTACTTGCTGAAGCAGTGTCATGAGCTTGGAGCAGAAGATTGGAAAACATTAGAGCCTGTGTTGCAGAACAACAACCACTTTGCCCACAATCCGAAAACATTCTTCTTTCTGGTGTTTGTGACAATGATGATTCTGTGCGACATTTCTGTTGTGAAAAAATAATTAATTTGAGAAGTACTTCGTGTAGTTCTTCTGTGAGTGTTTTTGATAAGTCAAGTATCAAGCTAAACGCCAATGCTTTGACTTACGTTGATATGATTGACTGGACTACAGCTAACCTCACACCACCACCGTTGCTAGCAGCTATTGAAAGTGAAAAACTTCAACACTGTCAGTTTGATTTCATTTTTGGTATACCCTGTCACTCTCAGGCAGTTGAGCGTGCTATCCAAGATATCTCTGCAGCAAGCTCAATCGTTTTTGGGCATGAATCGCGACATGGAATGATTTTACAGTGTACTGCATCAAGAACAGAACTACCTAGTGTTAGCTGTAAATCAGACTTTTTGTAAATTACGTTTGATTATATTGTTTCATTGAACTAATGATATCTAGAACTTCACCATTTAAGTGAATTTTATGTTTCGACGTCGATAACACCCCCTTATCGTTGACAGGGCCGCAATTAAGGGGGTGCATCTTTTTTTTTAACTTTTTTTTATAGTAAGCAAAAAATGCTTATATAACCCCCAAAAAAATACTTTTTTGCGCTAGCCATGGATATGGCCTCTGTATCATATTAAGTGCTTGATGAATTTCTTATATTTTTAGCTATAAGCCATTAAAGGGTAAATCTTTGCGGTAAAGTTGCAAGTACAAGACACCTGTTGTTTTAAATGTTTTTGGCCTTTTTACAATAAGTAGCACCTAGAGCAACTTTTTAGACCATAGCCAGGTTAGCAACTCTAAAAAAAAAATAGTATGACCCGCCCTAATATATATATATATATATATATATATATATATATATATATATATATATATATATATATATATATATATATATATATATATATATATATATATATATATATATGTATATATATATATATATATATGTATATATATATATATATATATATGTATATATATATATATATGTATATATATATATATATATATATGTATATATATATATATATATATATATATGTATATATATATATATATGTATATATATATATATATATATATATATATATATATATATATATATATATGTATATATATATATGTATATATATATATGTATATATATATATGTATATATATATATGTATATATATATATATATATATACACATATATATATATATATGTATATATATATATACACACACACATATATATATGTATATATAGTTAATAAAGACAATAGATGTTGAAATGGGATGGTTGAAAAATGTGTTGTGCAGTGTGAAATGGATACTTGGTTACGATGATGAAATTGTTGAAAAAAAATCGATTGCTGCTACACCATTTGTGACTCACAAACCTAGGTAATGTTGTATTGAAGTTTCTTATAAATATCATTAGTAATTGTTGTTTTATCAATTGAATTTATTAAATGAATCCTAGATTACTAATATGTTCTGTTGTAGAATGCTATGTTCTATCAAATAACAAAGTTTTTTAAGCTGTATATTTATATTAAATGTATATAACTGAATGTCTTTAATTCAGGATACGGAGTCCCAAAAAGGACTCCAGATTTGAAAGTAACAAAAAGATTATTTCTTTCTGGTTTTTGGTATCCAAGAGCTCCAAAAATGGCTCATGGCTACTAGGCAAAAAAATTAAAAGTTTTAAGTTCAGATCAATCAATTTTTAAACATCTTTATGTATAATGGGGGCAAGGACTCAGAGACTCTAATCTAAAAACAGGAGGTACCAAGTCATGAAATCACATTAATTTTTTTTTTATTGTAGATCATAAGTCATTCAACAATTTTAGAGATGGACATAAGAGACCAAGAAAAAGAAGAGATTTAAAGCTATAATTCTTTTGGGACTTTGTATCCCTGGTTATAAATTATTTTGCCAACAAATTTTGATAAAATGTGTACAATATATATATATATATATATATATATATATATATATATATATATATATATATATATATATATATATATATATATATACATATATATATATATATATTCACGCATACATTTTTCAAAGTATTTATCGACTTTATTAAGGTTCTAATAAAAAAATTCTAAAAAAGTATAATCAACAGCATTTGTTTTGAAAAATTCATCATCAGGTATTTTCATATATTCACAAAATTTATTATATTTAGCTATGTGAGCATATATTTAACTAAATTAGTTTTGTAAAGTTTGTATTACTTATTTACAAAGTTGTAATGGTTATGGCTAAAGATTAAATAATGTAGTGTTATTGAGTCAATTTTAAAGTTAAAACTGTTCATTAGAAAACTTCTCTTTGAATAATTTTTAACTTTAAATGTCTAGAGACAGTTTTTAATGTAAAACACTTTCCAAGTATGATATTTAAATTGAGAAATACCAAGTACCGTTGAGTGGGGTTACTTTGATACCTGGGGTAACTTTGATAATTTTTTTGAAATTGCTTTTTCAGTATATTATCTTCAAAATATCTTTGTGATATTTTTTTATTATCTTTTCTATTTTCGGTTTCTTTGGTTTAAAATAAATAAACACTAATCAAAAATATACTAAGATTTCTTAAAATCGATTTGAAAGGTAAAATACATAACAAATGAAAAAATGAAGAAAGAAAAAAAAAAACTTTATAAAAAAGTGTATGAAAGTATAAAAAACATTTTCTAAACAATAATAAATACCTATAGATACATACCTACCTATCCGTAATATGTGGACCTACAAAAGGAAGGATAGGAATTGTGCTTATCGTTCACATTCAGAAACTCAGTTGTCAGCGTCCCTTCAATGTTGCTGGAAGGGTACTTTGAGTTTGCTGAAAGCATCTAAAACATTTATAATTCCATATGGGACATTGCACAATAGAATGAAAGGTTAACATGGAAAACAAGTTGGATATCCAGTTGTACTCTCTTTTTATTGCAAGAATTTCCTTTTGAAGGCAATAAACATTCTTTCTGATTGGAAAATGCCTGTTGATGGATTAACATGGATCACCTTTAGGGGTTTGTGGACGAACTGTGAATGCTTACTTTGATGAATTAGAATAGGCATTAGAAGGCATTGAGCCCTGTAACATTTATAACTATGACAAGACTAATCTTTCGGAAGATCCTGGCGCAAAATCAATCATGCTGACGAGGACTATTAAAGTAACCCCAAAATGCGGGGTTATATTGATAACTGTTTGGGCTTTAAAAAAAAATATAAGACAAGTTCTGATATTTCTTAAAAACATTTTTTCCTGTTAAGGAGAGATCATTTGGTATATATACCAAATGATCTCTCCTTAATATATTCAATATATTCAATATATTTGAATATATGAATATATATGAATATATTCATTATATGAATTATATGAAATAAATGAATTTATTTGAATTATATGAAATTATTGAATTATTATATGAAATTATATGAATTATATGAAATAAATGAATATATTCAATATATTTTAATATATTCAAATAAATATATTCAAACCAAAAACGACAGCAATTTATTAAAATTTTATCTCAATTTAAAAAAAAATATCACAAAAACCTATCAAAGTAACCCCGCTCGACGGTATAATAAGTTTTTTTAATGTACTTTACAACACTTTGACAATTAAAATCACAATCATCTTTTATTTTAAGGTAAGATTCATTGGATAAAAAGTTACTTAAAGGACCACAAATATTTGTGAAGGATAATTTGGTAATGATGGGTTTTTTTTGTTTAATATTTTTAGGTACTTTATTCGTGTTTTAAATTAATAAAGAACGTGACTAAATCATAGGTAGTGCATAACACTTTAAGCAACGAGCTATGAAATGGCCTCATTCTTGGTAATCAACCCAAAGTTAACAAATAACTTTTTATGTGGCCTTGACAAAAAAAAAATCCTACAAGGTGGCAAAAAATAAGGCATTTTGTACTAGACTACCAGTATTAGGTTGATCACGATGGTTATAATCTGATAATTACTGAACATATTGATGCAACATATTACTAGAACTAACTGCTGCAGCATATTACTGGAGCATTACTGGAGTGTATTACCATAACAAGTAATTGAAACGAATTACTGAAACAAATTACTAGAATATATTACTGAAACATATTTTTGGAACAATTGACTGGAACAAATTACTAGAACATATTACTGGAATATTTTACTGAAACATATTACCGGAGTGTATTACTAGAATGTTTTACTGGAACAATACTAGAATATAATGCTGAACCAAATTACTGGAATGAATTAAGTAAACAAACTGACTAGAACAAATTATATTTCTGAAAAAGCTGTATGCTGTAACATTCTCTGTGTTAATTTATCCTAATAAATAACATTTATTAGGATAAATTTGTTTAATTGCACTGAGAAATCTTAAAGCAAGGAACTGACAAATAAAATAAACACATTTATGATATATATATACATAAAAGAATGTTTTACAAAAAAAAAAAAAGTTAAATAGATTGATATTATTTTGAGTATTTTTATATTAATTTGAATATTATTTTTAATTAATTTGAAAATATTTATTTATTAAATATTAATTATAAATAAAAATATTAATTTATATTAATTGAGATTAATTGAGATTAATAAATAATAAAAAAATTAATATATATATAAAAAAAAAAATAGAAAAAAAACATTAATTGAATTAATTTGATTTAAATATATATTTAAATATTATTTTGAGTATTTTTGAATTTATGAGCCTGAAAAAACAGGATTTTGATAAAATTTGATAATACAGGAGTTTGTTAAAGTTATTCATCACAAGCCCTGATGAAGAAAAAAGACAGCTTTAAATTATTTTTGTTTTTTTAATTTGAATAACTTTATTTTACATTAAGCACCCAATATGTTGATGAGGATGGGGACGTTGCTGAAGAATTTTATGAAGAAGTTATTTCAAGTCATGGCTATCCATGGATGAAAAGAATTACAGAACGCCTTTGTTGGCAGGTAAATTTAAATCTAAGAAAATTAAAACAAATAAATAATAAAATTATTAGTGTTAAATTATTGTGTGTTTTTAGCATACTTATTTTGTTTTACATATGAGTTTTCATAATTAGAACAAATATATAATAGAATTGTTATTATTAAATTATTGCTGTGTATTTTCATCGTAATACCATTTTTCCAAGTAAAATACACACGCATGTGCATGCTAATATTTCATAAAATACACTCACCTTATTTAACTTTTGTTCCTATATGTGTGTTTGAATGTATTATGTGTGTGTATACTGAAAAGGTGTTATATAACACATGGTTAAAAAGTTTATCAACCTAAATAATAAAACAACTGCAATAAAATATTTGCATCTAAAAGAATTTTGTTATTTAGACCCTATATATGTTAGTTACCTAAGGATTTTGAGCTTGAAATTTCTTCTGAAAAATAAATTTTTTGGCCAAACTTCAGTTATCATTATTAAACCTCTTAAAAATCTACTTTTTAACTGAGAATCTACAGTTATAAGAAAAATAACTAGTAAATTTAGACTAACTTTTTATATTATGCTCATTTTCAATTTTATAAGATCATAGATGCTGTCAATCACATCATTCTTAAAAGAAGAGAGATCTAGTCGGAAATAAAGTTATTAATTCTTTTTTGATATTTTTTCATACGATGTTGCTTTCAGTTGCTTATTAAAATCACAAGTTCTTGTTAAGAGTCTTGTTAAGAATCACAAGTTCTTGTTAATCACAAGTTGTTGTTATTAAAATCACAAGTTGCTTATTAAAATCACAAGTATGATTTTTCTTCACCTTACAAAAACAACCAGACACCTTGTTTGTTATTGGTTGTCTTTCAGGGGCCATAATAGGTGCCATACATCGACCTCCCATGAACCTTTGTTGAAACCCATCTGAGGCTGTTTACATTTTTATGAGTACATTTAACTTGCTTTTTAATTCCTTGTGATTCATTGTATTCATAATAAATCTCATTGCATTCATATTTTCATTATTTTACTTCAAATGAGTCTTTTAAAACAAAGTACTGATAACAATGTGCTATATCGCAACAGATGCATCTGTTGAGACAAATGCATTTAGATGCAGTCTAGAGAAATTAATAACATAAATATTAAATAATGTGTTAATTGGGTGAAGAAACACCTTTTTCAAGTCTTTTTCTGTTTCTTACATTTATCATTTTTTTGTTTTCTTAGCTGTTATATTTTTAGCTTTTTAGTGTTATTGTTATTATTTTAGTGTTATCTTTTTGAAAACTACACTTTCATATGTAATGCAGTTTTACATGTTGTTTACTTGTTGTTTTTACATGTTGTTTTTATATGTTGTTTTTACATCTAAAAGTTTAATCTTAATTGCACCTTAAGATGTAATTGCAAAGAAATTATATGTAATTGGAAACTCATATAATTGTGAAAAACATAGTTTGAGTGAGTTGCATCACCCTTGCCATATGCTTACAAACGCACACACACCAATTATAGTAAGACGAAAATACCACAAAAAATACGTTCGATGTTTGGCGATAACTTAAAATATTAGGGTGTCAATGTAAACCATTTTTTATAAGTTTTGTTGAGAATTCAGATAATAAAAAAATAGCTCTTTTAAAACGGATGAACTGGAGACCACTCAATAAATAATTAATAAAGCATAAATTATTATTACCAAAAAGTTATTAGAATAAAATTAAACTTTAATAATGCTATTAAAATTATTGCGATGTTAAGTTAAACATCAATATGGGCGTCTTTCAAATTTAAATTGGTTGCATAATGGCTCATATTGTGTTGCGCAGCACATGTACAATCGCCCCCTATTATTTTTTGCAACAATATTTTCTAAATGTTGAGTCCGCTCAGATGGAATTCAATTTTCGTTTTTAACATTTTTTTAAGTTTGGAGCAGGTTGTTTCCACTGGTGATATTTGTGATTATTTTTCATCCTATCTGGTGGCTGTTTGCGATATGTTTTTTGATGCGCTAACATATTCAACTATTTATCATCTGATATTACTGTTCATTCTAGAAGGCTCTTTTTGTGCCTTTTTTAAAAGAAACAAAAATCTGCCTTTAAGGTTGTTATTTATGGTTGTTGTATTGATACTTATATTAAATTTCTTGGTTTTGATTGCTAAAAACATCATTTGGCAGTCATTTTCAATCAATGTTACCATTAAACATCCATACTTGAACAAGTATGTAATACTATGTTTTTTCTAAGTATTTAATACTATGTTTGTGACAGCATGTAACAAGTATAACGAACAAACACAAGATAATGTATAACAAAAACATAATAATTTTATTATTTTATATCATTAAGGCTAAGTCAAATTTCTCACATCAATTTAATAATAAATTAGTTACCAACTTATCAAAACACGTCCTAACAGATGATAAAAAAGAGCTTTTAAGTTTAGGATTAAATTTTGTTCCTTCAATTACAAATACGTCACTTAATATTCACATAATGGCTTTTGAAAGATTTAAAACAACCCTTCTCCAACAACTCTATTTTGGGACCGAAGAGATAACGAGGCATCCATTTCATAAAAAATCAAATTGGTCTCCCCCTATTATGAATAACAAAACTATTATAAGTTATCTTAACTTCGTAGAAAGTGGTATAACCGCACTTGTTTTTTCACAACTACCGAAAGATGAAAAAAATTTAACTCCTGAACTTATTCACGCACTAAACTCCCTTATGCTTAATCCCACAATTACCATAAAAAAGGCCGACAAGGGAGGGGGTATTTGTATTTTAGACAAAACGGACTATGAAGAGAAGATCTCTCTACTTTTATCAGATAAAAACACATATAAACTACTTTCAGAAGATCCAACAAAAAGTATAGCAAGAGATGTTAACAATCTTATTGACTATATGTTTCTTCATCATATGATTGATAAAAAAACATCGGAGTTCCTTCGTCCAAAAACATCTCTTTGTACACCCCTGTTTTATGGCCTTCCCAGAATTGATAAAATAGGCATTCCCTTAAGACCAATTGTTTCTGGTTGTGACGGACCAATCGACAACTTGTTGTTCTTTATCACAGAATTTATTCAGCTAGTTGCTGAACAACTACCAGCATACTTTAAAGACACAACACACCTCCTTAAACTCCTTCAATCTCATGTATTAGAAACCAACAATTATATTCTTGTAATGGCTGATGTTATATCTTTACATACAAACATTCCTCACCGTGAAGTTATTGACGACGTTAAATTTTATTTAAATAGAGCACCCCCATATAACGGACCCATAAAACGCCCACTTATTGACATATTAGAAACCATCCTAACCCACAGCAACTTTCAATTTTCAACTGATCACTTTTTACAATTAACAGGTACTACCATGGGAACACGTATGGCCCCACCCTATGCTAATTTATTTATGGGAAGAATTGATGAGAAAATAATTGACCAATTTTCAATGTGGATTTCTTTTTATAAAAGATTTATAGATGATATATTTTTTATTTTTCATGGGCCTCCTGAGAAACTAACACAAGTTTCGGAATTTATGAATGCCATCCACTCCACGATCAAATTTACTTTCAATAATTCTAACAATTCTAATAATTTTATGGATCTAACAATTATCAAAAAGCTAGATGGAAAGCTAGAAACAACAATATTCAAAAAGGCAACAGATAAAACAGCACTATTACATTATAATTCATTCCATCCCCCTCATCAAAAAAGCAACTTAATATATAGCCAAGCGTTAAGATACAATAAGATTATTTCGAACAATTACAACCTAATAAAAGAGCTACAACAACTAGCACAGATTTTAGTTATACCAGGCTACCCCCTCAAATTGAGAGGGGTTTAAACTACGAGGCTACCCTATTCAATCTAATTACAAAGGTTTTAAAAAAGCACTATAACATACACAACACGAACTTGTCTACAACAAATATAAAGAAGAAAGAGAAAAAGAGAAAATTTTACCGATAGTGACAACATTTGGAAAAGTTGGAAAACTTATAAATAAAATAATAAAAAAGCGCTGGAATATTGTGGAACAGGATACTGATCTTAAAAATATGGCCAACTCCACCTATTGCGAGTTACAAAAATATTAAATCGATCAAGAAATTTTTAATCCAAACGGCACATAAAAAAACATAAATGAAAATATATATATATATATATTTTTATTAAGTCACAGTTCCTAGGTGTTACTATTTAGGTGTTATAATATTATTGGTTTACCTTTATTTTTATTACATTATTTTTCTAGTTTTATCCATATTTGATTGTTTAGAATTAAACTTTTTATCGTGCATTTGTTATGGTCTGAAATATATGTTAATTCGGACCGTAGAGAAATCCTTATTTTAAAATATGTTTTCCCGCTGTTTACATTGATTTTGTATTTGGTATATTTCTCATGTTATTCTATTTAATTAAATACCAATTTAACCGAAAATTGTCTGTTTTTCTTTTATTGTATTTTTTACTAAAACATTATTTCATATAAGTTTTACTTTTTGTTAACCTCGGTTTAGTCATGTTCTTTGTTGATGAAGTTTTTTGTATCGTTTTTGTTGTGGTCTTAATAAAACGTTTAATTCGGACCATAGAGAAAACTCGTAGTTTATATATATATGTGTGTGTGTGTATGTATGTATATATGTATCATATATGTATATTGTATATATGTATGTATGTTTGTAGATGTACGGTTGTTTGTATATATATAAGTATATATATATATATATATATATATATATATATATATATATATATATATATATATATATATATATATATATATATGAGCAATTCTTTTTGACTAGCGGCTTTCGAAATGTTTTGTTGATGGACGTCTTTTTGTTGTTGTTTTGTTATGGTCTCAAATTTATGTTTAATTCGAACGTAAAGAAAACTTAACTTTTTCGGAAACTTTGATTTAGATATGGTCTCAAAGTTATCTTTAATTCGGACCGTTAAGAAGACTTTACTTCAAAACAATATTTTTCCCGCTTCGTACATCATTTTTATATCGCGACTAATATTATTGCTTTATCACCCAAAATAATTTTTTAACCACTTATTTGGCTAAAATTTATCTGGTCTTATTTTAGTATTTAGTTTATCTTATTACACTATTTTTTAATATATTATTTATCCGCTATTTTCATATTTTACCATTATCAAGGAACTTTTATGCTATATTATATTACATTCATTACTCAGCTTTGTTTTAATTTTCGCGTGCACAATTTTCGTCTTTTATTATTATTCAGAGAATTTCTTAAATACTTCACTACATTTTTAAATCTTTACATTTTGGTAGGCGATATATATATATATATATTGTACTTTTTCATATATTACTTGATTTTTAGTTATGATTTTAGGTTGCGCGGGTTGTTTCATTTTCTAACACTTAAGATTGGTTAACGAAATTCGAATGAAGTATCTATGACAGCGTTAGAGTTTTTTGAAGACTCTATTGTGTTTTATTTAATTTTAAAAGGGTTTTTAGTAGGGTATATTGCCATTTGATTGTTTTGGATTTATTTGTGCTGGAAGTACCTATATGGTTTAAATGGTCTAAGGGGTTAATTTGTTAGTATTTTCTGTTTACACACTTTAGTTGTTTTAGTTTTGTTTTTGGCGTTTTTACTTGAAATTTAATTTATTGTGCTTAGTTTTTTCTACCAGTGGTATGGTAAGTGATTTATTTTATTATTTTTATTTATATTGTGCAGTAGATCGACACTTTTTATCATATCAAAAAAATATTAGTGCTTTACAAATTTGGGTATGGTAGGGTTTAGCTACTTGTAGTGAATCCTTTTTTACTACAGTATGGAATAGGCGTAAGTTGAGGGGTAAAGCATAAGTGGCGATGACGTTTGTCTGACGGGATAAACTAGTTATAAGTGCTGATCCTCGTCGAAACGCCATTAATAATAGACGCGACTCTGAGAAGATGTTTATTACTTAATCACTACACAAATTATGTTTACACATTGGCATTAATGTCTTTTTTTTTTCCATTCCACAGTGGGCCAGAATGCACTTTTACTGGACAAAATTCATAACTAATTTAATATTAGAGCTATATTCACTAAAATTAGTATGAGTACTAATATGATGTCTGCGCTTTTTATGAAGGTAATATTTTTTTATTTCGTTGCTATGGATATCTTTATTTTGCTTAGCAACAACTTTCCTTAGTTACAAAGTGGTAAATTGATATTTGAATATCTTATCGGATTTTTGACCCACCTATATTGAATAAAAATTGAGTATTTAGGTAAATAATGTTTTAGGAATAATAAAAGCAAAAAATAGTGCAAGAAAACGTTATCAATTTTAAATTACATCAAAAAATTATAAAGCAATAATATCGTTTGAAGATTGTTTAAGTAATTGTAAAACATCTGAAGGAAATGCTTTATGATTTGTTTGGTGTGATGTTGATTTACGCAATGATGAAATAACAGGATCACTGGAAACTAGGAGTCTATTGATAAGATCAGTATTTGTTGCTTTTCTGGATGTTTTTCGGCTAAAATTTTCGCGATAAGATTTAAAGTCTTTATTTCTAGCCTCTTGAGCTTCCTCTGACATAAGTCCGATGGGTAATGTAAGGCTTTTAATTATGTCATGTCCATGTATCAATACTTTGTGAACTGATTGAGCCATGTAATACCATGGATAAAGGGACACATATAGTCTAAAAGTGCCAAAACAATAATCCTTGAACTTTAAGCAGTCTATTTCATATCCTGAAGAGAGCGTTACCAAGATAATGTAAAATCTGAATATAAGGTTTTGGTCAATACCTAGAATTTCAGCTGTTTGTTCTTATGCTGCAAAAGCACGCCTTGAGGTATTGCCATCATTACTTGTTCCAGAACCACCACTTTTAGGGAAATCAACAACAAGTCCCATTTTGTTCATAAAATCAGTCTGAATCTTTTGTTTAGCTACAGATGCCTTTTCTTTGTGTTCTTTAGATCTTGCTTGCAACTTTCTTGTTTCTTTTTTATATGCAATGTGCAATAACATCTCAAAAAATCGAATCCATGCATGAAGACTGGAAAGACCATATTTGAACTCTCTGTTAGTATAATCTATATTAAGGATATCAAGACTATTCATATTTTTTGGAGAGACACCACACACTGAACAGCATTGGTATGAGTTATTTTTTTCAGATAATATTGTTTGAACCTTCCCATCAATCATTGTAAGTTCAATAATACAATTCACTTCAATAGAAGATCGGCAAACCTCTAATAAAATCATACCCAAGCTTTCTATCTCACTTTTAATGTACTGATCTTCTTCAATCACAGATTCCTTGGATTCCATTTTGTATGCAAATCTTATGGGTCTACAATAGGCTGTGGAGGACGACTTTTGATTTCTCCAAATAGGCACCTTTTCGTTGCTGTTGTTAAATCCAGTCAAATCCAATGGGACAAGACAAGTAATAAATAATGATTCTTCACGCTTTAAATCTCTGTTAATGTCGGGTTCTGATAAAACTTGTTTATAAATGCTTTGGCCAGTAGCACCATCAAAACCAGCCTTACACGTTAGTGTCATTGTTTTTATTGCTTTGTCGTTCAATATCAAGTGCCTTAGCACAGGTTCCTGAACTGCACAGATTCTTTGCAAAGTATGAGTCATTAAATCTTTTAAAGGAACTGAAGCTGAATAGTCCTCCACTGTTATGTTTGCAGGATAACATTTCAATTTTGCATCTCTGACATCATTGTAAGCGGGGTAGATGTTATATTCTTTCTCCAAGGCTCCGCTTCTAATCAATTGATAGGAAGCTTTTGTCAGACTTACATCAATTATTAAAGCCAGTGCTTCGTCTGCTGAATATTTAGTTGCTTTATCTGTATTTGATATATTTAAAACATTCTTGGCAGCAATAACAACAGATTCATCTCTAAATTTTTTATTAGCAGCAAAAAATAATTCATTGGATGAATGAGATTCAATTAAACAAGATACACGGCGTTTTTTAGTTTTATTAGAACTATTATCAAATGCAACTGGTTTTCGACCACGTCTACTTGCAGTTGGTTCATTGTCTTTTTTTCTGACAATTAAATATTCATTAAGCCAGTTCACAAACTTCTTTTCAAAATTTTTCACAGTATAGTTTGCAGATTTCCACTTTTTTTTATACAAGTAAACAAATCGTTGAACAGCATGTCTAAAATCAACGTCTTTAAAATCAGCAAATTTTGGCTGAATAAATTTTAATATATCTTCAGTAATATTTTGTTTTGAAATACTAAGATTGTTTTTTTGGAGAAAATTATGAATGCCTAAGTTTAACAAAACCATATCTAAATAATTATTGTAACAAGTATTTTGTATTTAAAAGTAAAATGTTATAATATATATGCCGCCTGGACTACTAATACTTGTTAGTAATTAAGTTACTACAAGTGTTAGTAATTAAAATTAAAAGTAATTAAATTACTGTCAGTGTTAGTAATTAAATTACTAACAACTACCGAAAATATGTTGTTGCTATGTTATGCAAAGTAAGGTATCCATAGTAACCAAAAAAAGTTAACCTCATAAGAATTCTGAATCTCATTTTAATACATACCCCCAATATTGTGTATTTAGCGCAAGTAAAATACTGTTAAAACAACGTTAATGTAAAAATGAGATGTTGCTATGCAAAATTTAGTACCATAGCAACCAAGTTAAAACATACATAAAATCTGAACGGGGATTTAAGGGGACGAGCAATCAATTAAAACTCGATTGAAGCATCATATATTTATTAGTTATTGTGCGGCAAAAAATAAGTTTCTTAAGAAATTTTTTTTTTTAATCTGTGATTTTTAAAGTATAACTGAGATAACATGCTATAACAAATTTATTTCACACATTGGTTTTTCTTATCTCTAAATACTCTAGAATAACATGTACTAATTTTTTGTTTCAAAAACGTAGATGTAATTGAAATATAACACAACGTTGATGTCACCGTTAATTACTTATTTATAATTTTTATTTTTTTTTATTTTATCTCAATATTCAAATGCTTAGAGTCCTGGTAACTAAGGGATTTAATATAAATAAATTATCAATAGATTTCTCCTAATATATGTAGATACTAAAATTAAATAGGTTTTCAAGATTAGACAACTAAAATTTTTCCCATTTTGTCCACCTACTGGCCCACTGTGCATTCTGAGGCCTTTCATTGTTGTATGCATACTTTTTATTTTTTAATGTATTTTTTGTTTTATTTATTTTTTGTTTGGTGATATATTTTTTGTTTATCTTAGTTTATATTAGTATTTATATAACAATTTTTTTTTTTTTTTAATTTATTTTTGTTTGTTCTGTTTAGGTGCATTGTCTTTCTTTTTTATATTTTAAATATTCCTCTATTAATCTTTTATTTTGTCTTGACAACTGTCAAAATATACTTTGTTTGAAAAATTATTCTCCTTTAATCTAATGTACTTCATTTCTTCCCTCAGGCGTTTACTGCTCATGTGTGACCATTCGGGGAATTTTATATATGTCAGAATTATATATATGCCAAAGTTTATAAATAACAAAAAAATTTTATTATTTTAGTTATTTAAAAAATATTTTTTTAATTTTGAAAATTTTTTTTTTTGTCAGTTATTGTATTGATTCGAAAACAAAGATGCTATTGAAAAAAAAGCTTTTGTTTAATAAAAATGCTTTTGAATAATTGTAACTGGCGTAAAAGTATCCTCGGAAAATAAAGTTTTTGATATATCATAAAATCATTGATTCTGATAATGATTTTTAATTTCTCAAGAAAAAATGAACTGAATTGAATAATTATTTCTTTTTTTAATTTTAGGGTTTGGTAGCGCTTGAGTTTCCTCGTTTACACTATGATTTTCCGATTGTCATTTATCATAATTGAAAACTTTGATTTTATATTGAAGGTGGCGTTAAAAGTTATATTTTAACATGTTTTAAAATATATTTTAACGAAGTGCTATATCTATTATTTACAGTTGGTAAATGACGTTATAGTCAAATAATATATTAAGCAAGTGGCTGGCTAAGAATGTTTTAATATTTGGGATTTTGAATTAGATTAGATATATATAACGAAATGTGGACTGGTATAACGAAATGTAAACAATTATGTAAAATTTATTTTTGCTTTTTAGAATTGTATTCTAATTTACTTCAAATTTTCTTTTGATTAATATTTACAAAAGATACCTTCGACAAATCTACATTTTCCTGAATAAAGCATTTTTATAGTTGCTATTGGTTGCTTTTAATCATAAATGGAGTCTAGAAAAAATTGTATATTGCTTTTTCTTTCAAAGTTAAATCTTGATCAAAATAATACTTATTTTGTTTGGAAGGAATATTTAAAATAAAAAATAATTGGAATATAATTTTAATAAAAATTAAAAATATATCTATAAATTGGAAATAAATAAATGATTAAAGACCCCCCATCGTCCTTTGTACGCACCCGTGTGCTTTCAGAATCCCTCCTCCTCTTCCTCCTCTGCGTGCTTACGCATCATTTATTACAAAATTAACCCCTCACCCTTCCCTAAAGGCCGTTCTCGATTCAGAATTTTTTGCGCTTAAGCGGAAATTTAAGGCTATTCTCCATTCAGCTTTTTTTTAAAATTTTTTTTTAAACTTCACGCATGCGCGCACTGTAATATTAAAAAAAGTTGGTGGAAAATAATAATAAAAGTTGGAGGAAATGAAAGCTCAACAACGTTGAGCTTTTGAGCGGATAGTTATTTGTTCCAATATTATTATCCAATAAAAAACAAGAAAGCTATCACATGATACAAGAAATAATATTTTGTTTTAAACAAACTTCGAAAAATAAACAAGTATACTTGGATTAACAACTTTGCTATTTTATGATTATATTATGAAATATTAATGCTAAATTAGATATAGTAAACGGGTAAACAAAGTAATAATTATTTTAGGAATAATATAACTAGACTTTTATGATATTTTACTTTACAACTAATTTGTTTTTGAATTATAAAAAGGTATAAAAGCAAAATGGAAATTAATAACAATGGTGATTTGGCTAGAATTAATATGTCACCTGAACAACAAACATATATTTTATCTTTGCTTCAAAAACAAAACAATTCACAGCAACTGCTTTTGTCGCAACCAACAATTGAAACCTCACTTATATATTCTAAAGAGTTAACTGAAAAAAATGTAAATACAGCTCTAAAAAAAAAAATTAACTCCAACGATATAGACGAAATCGATAATGAAGAGTTTATTGAGTGTGTTAAAAAATACTCCTGTTTATGGAATACTGCATTATCTTCGCATAAAGATTATGATAAAAGAAAAAATGCTTGGGAAATGATTAATGAAAGTCTTGGTGGTGCTAGTCAGGTTAATAAATTTCTTGCAAGGGAAACTATAGAGAAAAGTTTTAGTTTTGGGCTGATTTATGTTTATAAATCTAATTTATAATTCTAATTAATTAATAGGAACTGATTATACTTATTTTAATGTATCATGGCACTCGAAGTAGTGCTTTTTTTAAGTTTTTTTGTTATACTTGATTTTTTGTTATTAAAACTCACTCTGTTCTAATTAACTTTATAGTTGAATCCCTAAAAAAGCTATGGAAAGGTTTACGAGAAAATTTTAAACGATGCAATGACAGACGAGAGAAAGCAACACGGTCAGGGGCAGCAGCATCTATACTGCCAACATGCAAATATTTTAAACAACTACAATTCTTGACAGATACAGTCTGTCCTCAAGACACAGATTCGAAATTAGATTCAATAGTTGAAGAAAACGTCAATATAGAGTTTCAAGTTGAACCAACTATATACACAAAAAATTTAGCTGAACAAGTCGGTTGCAGTTCCACCGATTTGCAGTTCAACACAAAAACTTGCTCAAGTCGCAATAAAAAAAAACATAAAGCAGTCAATGCTATTGATACCTTACTTGTTGAAAGTTTAAAACAATTAAATAAAGATGAAAATGAAACTGTTAACACAGATTCTGATGATTTATATTGTAGAAGTTTGTTTAGCAGGTTAAAAGAGCCTCCAAAAAAGAAAAATCGTTTGTCAAGAATAAGAATTGAAGAGGTTTTATTTACTTTAGAGTTTGAAGAATAATAACTTTTTAAACAAAACTTTTTATATAAAAATTATATAAACTTATTTATATTTATGATAAAAAACATCAAACTTTAAATTATTTTATTTTTTATTCCTTGCATACTGTGTCTGAATAATGTTATTTACTATTTTATATTTTTCTTTATCAAAAGGATTAGATGTACTGTTAACTATTCTATCTCGCCATAAAACTAAGCCCTCCTCCGAATTAAAGTAATCTTTAGAATTATTTCTTATAGATTTTGCTTTTTTGATAAAATTATGGGCTCCTTGACATTGAATTGATTTAAGTCCTTGATAATTATTTGTTTCTTTTCTCCATTGACCAGGAATACTCTCGTGTGAAGATTCTTGATCAACATAATGACTTGGGCAATATGAGAAATTATCTGTTTTTATTTGTATTTTCATTAGAAAGTTGTGCAGATCCATAGTTGCTTTTACAACAATTTTCACATTTTCAACTTTTAACACTATTGGTCTTCTAAATATTCGGAATCTGCTAGCCAATACCCCAAAAGAGTTCTCAACTACTCTTCTTCCTCTTGATAAGCGATAGTTAAACACAATTTCTGTTTTATCGAGATTAGTTCTTCTTGGATAAGGCCTCATCATATGCGGTTTTAATGCAAATGCCTCGTCTGCTAAAAAAGTGTAGGGAAATGTTATGGATTTCGAATAACCACTTATACATGATGGATCAGGAAAATTTAACAAACTATTGTCAATAGCGGATCCAACTTTGCTATAATTGTAAATACCATTGTCACTTTGACGCCCGGAGCCACCTATATCAACCAAAGTGAATTCATATTTTGCATTACACGTTGCTAAAAGTACAATGCTAAATGTTTTTTTGTAGTTAAAATATATTGAGCCACTTCGGGCTGGCGACTGAATAATTACTTGTTTACCATCTATTGCCCCAAGACAATGAGGAAAATTCCATCTTTCGTAGAACTCAGAAGATATTTCAAGCCATTCTTTTTGTGAAGATGGTGCTAACAAATATCCTTTTTTACAAATAACATTCCAAATTACTTTACATGTTTCTATGATAATTCTTCCGATAGTTGTAGGGCTCATTCTGAAACTTATTGCGATTGTTATCTGAGCATCGCCAGTAACAAGATATCTTAATGCTATGCATAGTCTTTCTTCAGCAGTTGCAACTGCCCGTCTTAGAGAAGATTTAGATAAAAATGGAGCAACCCATGATAGTAATATTTCAAAAGTTTGTGAACTCATGCGAAAACTCTGAAGGAAGTATACACTGTCAAATAGTTTTAAATCTTTTACTAATACATTAAAAAGACCTTTTCGTGAACGTTCCATAAAAATTCTACGCATCCACATATTATGTTTGCTGCGATTTCTCAATAAATACACTTTTTTAATATAAGCAACAAAGTTATTTTCTTTTTTAGTAGATTTCTTTTATTTAAAACCATTTTTTTTTTATAAAAAAACAAAACAACACAAAATTAAGCGCGGTAAATGGAGATTAAATTCCGCTTGAAGTTTTCCGCCCAAGAGCAAACTATAGCGCGTAAATTTTCGCCTAAACGCAAAAAATTCTGAATGGAGAACGGCCTATATTATATTACGCGCTATAGTTTGCTCTTGGACGGAAAACTTCAAGCGGAATTTAATCTCCAACTGCTGAAGCAACTGCTGAAGAAAGACTATGCATAGCATTAAGATATCTTGTTACTGGCGATGCTCAGATAACAATCGCAATAAGTTTCAGAATGAGCCCTACAACTATCGGAAGAATTATCATAGAAACATGTAAAGTAATTTGGAATGTTATTTGTAAAAAAGGATATTTGTTAGCACCATCTTCACAAAAAGAATGGCTTGAAATATCTTCTGAGTTCTACGAAAGATGGAATTTTCCTCATTGTCTTGGGGCAATAGATGGTAAACAAGTAATTATTCAGTCGCCAGCCCGAAGTGGCTCAATATATTTTAACTACAAAAAAACATTTAGCATTGTACTTTTAGCAACGTGTAATGCAAAATATGAATTCACTTTGGTTGATATAGGTGGCTCCGGGCGTCAAAGTGACAATGGTATTTACAATTATAGCAAAGTTGGATCCGCTATTGACAATAGTTTGTTAAATTTTCCTGATCCATCATGTATAAGTGGTTATTCGAAATCCATAACATTTCCCTACACTTTTTTAGCAGACGAGGCATTTGCATTAAAGCCGCATATGATGAGGCCTTATCCATGTCACCGTTATCATAATGAGCTACACATCAAACATAAATTCATCGCATTACGAGGAGATAGCAAGAATCCGGATGAGTCCATTTTAAAACACTTTTAGGTCGAATTTTCAAGAACTGATATTGATTACTCAAACTTTAATTTTTTTGAATGGCCTACTGACAATACAATAATAATGACCTACTACTCAAATCAGAAATATTTAATCAAGAAAGTTTATTTATGAAATGGGCTTATCAATGCCTTGATGAGAAAATAATTCGCTAGAAGACTGTCTTGAGTTAATTGAGTTAACTTTTATCTACCTTGGGGTAAAACTAACAGTGGGCAGAATGTTCAAAACTTACAGACCAGATGCAATTCACAATGCAACATTTATGTCACATTCTATATATATTTTAAAATCGAAACTCTTACCTGATAAATTTATTATGTCCAATGATGAGCAAACTATGATCCACCGTATGGCTAAGTTTATTAGCCTTTTTCTAAGATCTTTCGAGGATTTCCGTACTTTCTCCAATCAATAACTTCAAATTTTTTGTTACGATGAACTGGTAACAAGAAGAGTATTTAGATATTGCAACTGCTGTGATTTTTTCAATTAACCAACACCTTCGGTATTTAACAGAAGAGCTTGTTATTTTATCTTTAATAAATAAAAAATTGTCAAACTTTACCAGAACAATAATGATAGAGAAACTTTTTTTTACCCCAAAACCAAAAATATTTTTAGTTGGGAAACCAAAATTTCCCATATAAAAGTTCTTCAACCATTATTTATTTTTTAATTGGACAAGGTCTTTTTGATTTATTATTATTTAATTTATTAATAATTTTTTTATTTTTTATTATTATTATTTATTTAAATTGTTATTACTTTTTAATTGGAAAATATTTGAATATGGATTTTGTATTGTTTATTCAACAACTGTTTTGTGTTGTTGTTCAAAAACACAGAAAGCAAAACCCATCTTATTCGAAATCAAAACTAATTAATACTTTGAAGTATTTTTTATATTACAAGTATCTTTTTTATTAATTGTTATTATATTTTATCTTATATCTTAGAAATATTTTTTATCTTAAATTTTTATTAAGATTTTAAAAATAACAGGTTTTGGAGCTTTATATTTTAATACGACGAACTCTAGACATTAACCAATTTTTCTTAAAATTTGACCAAACGTTCATCTAATAACCCTTGATATATACACCAAGTAACGAAACATAAAATTAATTATTTTTTAAGTTATTTAAGCTTAAAGTTGAAAAAAGTGGAAAAAACGATGATTTCAAGATGGCGACCTCAAGTAAACATTTTAAAATTTTGAAAAATTTTCAGACTTGTTTTTTGCCCATTATTTACCCCGTTATGCATGTAACGTAGCCATTTTCGAAAAGTTTTCGGGAATGGAACACCCTAATGATATACCTATTTTTCATTAAATGCATGTACTTTTAAATTTTCCTAAAAAAAATGCCTAATTTTCTAAAACTTACGGAAACAAAGTATTAACGGACACACAAATTTGTCTCCGTTAATTTGTTGTTCCCGTAAGCATGCGTTTGTTCATAAACATGTCTCTGTAAGTGAAACGTACGGGGACATGTTTATGAATATTTATAGATATGATGATTTTACCTCTTCTTTACCCGTGTGACACAAATATAATATATTATTAGTCAGCATTGGACTTTCGTCGACATTAGTTTTCAATACATTTAAAAAAAAGTCGCCTTTAAAAATTGCATCTGGTATATAAGAAATGGGAATGAAAATGTTATCATTTAGAAATATAAACATTAGCTTTATACTAATCAAAATATTCGCTTTAAAAACACTTTTTTCAAACCTTAGGACTATTTATTGGAATTAAATGAATTACTATTACGATTTGTGTATTATATTAAATGTATTATTATTTATATAATAAAGTTGCTCATTTTTAATATATAAATGGTTGTCCGGAACCAACCTCCAAACAAGTGTCCGATACGACCCGATCATACTTCATAACAAGTAATAGTTTCAAAACCAGTGAATTAAAGTATTAAACAAATTTTTTTTTAATGTACTTTTAATAAAAATCTTTAATAAACAAAAAGTTATTAGTTTACATAAAAATTAGGTATGTTAATATGTGGATCAAATATGATGATACATCGCTCTTCTGGTGGTGGGAAACAATATCTTGCACTCTCAGCCAATCGCTTTGGCATGTCATAATAGATATTTTGCCTACGCCAAAATATCTATTATGGCATGCTACCCGATTTTCCCATATATATATATATATATATATATATATATATATATATATATATATATATATATATATATATATTACATTAATATATATATATATATATATATATATATATTACATTAATATATATATATATATATATATATATATATATATATATATATATATATATATATATATATTACATTAATATATATATATATATATATATATATATATATATATATATATATATATATATATTACATTAATATATATATATATATATATATATATATATATATATATATATATATATATATATATATATATGTATATATATATTTATATATATATATATATAAATAACTTTTAATTTTTAATATAAATGACAAAATTACAAAATTGTACCTCTATATACACTGAGGCATATTCGTTTAGACGCATCAATTTTTTTCTCTTTACCTTAATTTTTTTCTATGTAATGTTAACTGATATGCATGCAAGTTATTATCAAAATAATTGTTGTGTTGTGGGCTAATAAAAACCACAAAAAAAATTTTTCTATGTGTCTTTACTAACATGAGAGTATGTTTGATATACAAAAGCACATTTTTTAATTGGAATATATCTATAGACGCAATCAGGTTAATAACGGTAATTGTTGATTTTTAATCACTTTTACACAAATAAATTGATAAATTTTAGTGTAATTTGATCTTTTGCTTTGCCAGTATCATTTTTATTGCATTTTACGAAATGCCTAAAGGAAAGTATTTGACAGATGCTGAAAAAATACAAATTAATTTATATCGTGGCTCAGAAATCTCACCAGCACTCTCTATACGAGAAATAGCAAGAAAAATTGGAAGATCTGACCATGTTGTACAAAACTACATTGCAAAAGGTGACAATTACGGTGTAAAAAAAGCAACAAACGGCAACAAAGTATTAACAAATCGGCAAATTAATCGAATTCGCTTCTAAGCAACCAAAAATAAATTGAATGCAACACAAATAAAGGATAAATTATTATTGCCTGTCACCAATAAACATGTTGCACATATTCTACGTACAACACCAAACGTAAAGTGGAAGAAACCACACCAAAAACCAATGTTAAAAAAACACCATAAAATTGCTAGATTACAGTTTGCTAAAAACCATATGCATTGGACTCATGAGTGGCAAAACGTAATATTTTCAGATGAAAAAAAGTTCAATTTAGATGGTCCGGACTCTTACAGTTGTTATTGGCATGATCTAAGAAGAATAGATGACCCACAAACAAAACGAAATTATGGAGGAGGAAGTTTAATGGTTTGGGGTGGATTTTCTTATTCAGGAAAATTGACTCTGTGTTGTGGTTTACCTAAAATGAACTCGATAAAGTATACAGAAATGTTGGATGATGTTCTCATAACTTATACGGATGAAAACATGGACGATAATGCCATATTTCAGCAAGATAATGCTGCAATTCACACATCTAGGCATTCTATGAAATGGCTTAAAGACCACAATATTCCGGTTCTCGAATGGCCAGCTTGTAGCCCGGACTTAAATCCAATCGAGAACGTGTGGGGAATGCTATCAAGAAAAGTTTATGACGCTAAAGCAGCCGGACACCAATTTAAAACTGTTACTGAGTTAAAGTGTAAAATCCTTGAAGCATGGTGCGAGTTGGATCAAACTACACTTCAACGACTAGTGGAGTCAATGAAAGGCAGAATTTTTGAGGTGATCCAGGGTAATGGAGGACATACGCATTACTAATTTCCATTTTTTATTGTCAAAAATATGACTGCGTCTATAGATATATTCCAATTAAAAAAGTACTTTTGTATATCAAACATACTCTCATGTTAATAAAGACACATAGAAAAATTTATTGTGAGATTTTTATTAGCCCACAACACAACAATTATTTTGATAATAACTTGCATGCATATCAGTTGACAATTCATAGAAAAAAATTAAGACAAAGAGAAAAAAATTGATGCGTCTAAACGAATATGCCTCAGTGTATGGCATTTGATTTACTATAATAGTTGTTGTTATCATATTTCACTTTTAACTTATTTTATAATAGAATGTTAATATTTTAGAAAAATAAAAACATGATAAATACTTTTTTGCTTACGAATACTTTATTTGTATCCCCCTCCCCAAAACAAACATATGCTTTTTATTATTTTTATTTTTCATCTAATTTTTTTACTTTTCTTTTAAAGTTCAAGTTTATTACTAAACTATAATAATAAACTCAAGTTCTAAACAAATTTTCAAACAATTTTGAATATGATTCTTTTTTAAACGCCTAAAATTTTAGAGTTAAAGTCAGCCGGAATGTAATAATGTAAATACAAATTCCTTTTCAAAAATCAAGATAAACAAACAAACTATCTTTGGCATTCAAATTTTGTTTTATTAATAATTTTGTTAAACATTTTGCCATCACATTTATTTAAAGGTAATTAGGATTTTTTCCTATATAATTATTGCCAAATGTCCATGGATTAGCTTTATGACGGCTTATTCTGTTGAAATGTTGTGGTTAAAAGAAAATTGATATTGTTCACACTTACAAAATAAATTGGTTAATGCCAACAATGAAACAACAATTGATTGCGAAAAGGATGCAAATTTAGAACATATTCTTTATAATTAATTGCATCAATTTCGCAATGTTGACAAAAACGCTTTATACACTGTGCCGATATCCCATTAACTAGGCCGGTGCCGAGTGAAAAACATATTATTTGTTTGTAATATTATGTATTCAGTAACATTATGAAAAAACTAAATTTAAAAAAATATCATTTTTTTAATATAATCTTTTGGAAGTATTGATTAATAGTTTCAAAGAATGCATTATTTCAAAACGACTCAATTGTCTCGTCCTAATGAATTTTGTACAAAAAACTT
Source organism: Hydra vulgaris (assembly GCF_038396675.1). NCBI lineage: Eukaryota > Metazoa > Cnidaria > Hydrozoa > Anthoathecata > Hydridae > Hydra > Hydra vulgaris. Next base: position 27,500,144 of record NC_088931.1, on the reverse strand, counting down.
TTATAGCTTTAAAAAAAAAATCTTACTAACTTATTTCTAGTTATGTTGTTACAAAAATCATGATAACAATATAAAAAATTTTGAAACACAGATTATCCGTATCATTCAATAATTTAGGTTTTTTTCTTATCAAAGGCTTACTCTTGTTATATTTAGTTCAAGGATACGCAGTTTCAAACAAAGAGATTACAGTCCAATCATTAAAGTGAGTTGTTTATAATCAGTAGATACTCTGGTTTTTTAATCTTTTGATTGTTGATGAAAGTAGCTGTAGTTAACTATAATAATGTAACATTAGATATCAATCAAATAAATAAATTGTAAAAGAAAAATACTTTGTATGCTATAAAACTAAAAAGCCTTGATCAACTATTATAATTAGAAATTTTATCAACTTCTCCATTCTTTAAATACTTTTTTTCAATCTTAACTAAAGCTTGTTCGTCGAAAATGGCAGCAACAATATTCCATAATAAGATAATACTTTATCGCTATGCTTTGCTATTATTACGGTTTGATTAAATTAGATTTAGGACGTTTGACGACAAGTTAATTAATATCAATCAAAGCGGCTTAAAAATTTAAAACTATTTATAAACGTCATTTTAATAACATGTTTGTTACATGTCCTGTGTGTCACTTAAATACAGAACACCTTGTATGATAAAATATATTAGCTTCCTTTTTTTCAAAGCATCAAATCTGTTACTAGGAAATAAAAACAAACAAATTTACTTTAGGATTTGAAAGAGGCTTAATAAGCTTGGCAAGTAAGTTTCGTGAGAAAGTTTGCACAGAACAGCGTCATTTGAAAAACTACACTTTTATTCAAGTAAACAAAACTGGGTATATGCTACAACGGTATAAATACATAGTAGATAGTATACAGGTATATATATTTTAATACTGTTAAAAAGAGTTCTTAGCATCAAAACTTTTTTATTTCAATAAAAGCATGACAATAAACAACGAAATTGGACGAAGGCTAAATGAAATTGTCGAAGAGTTGGAACACTGGTATAATAGTCAAGAAAACTTCTCTCCCACGCCATTTCAGTTTCCCGCAAGCTCAGCTTGTACATCAACAAACTTGAGGAGTATAGAAGAAAAACAATTTATATTTGAAATTAAAGAAAACAATTTACTTCAAAATTTAGAACCTGGTTTATCAAGAACAAGACTTGATTTGCAGCACTGCAATAATATTATAACAAGTAGTGACGTTTTCCCGCCGAAAACTCTTTATAAAGACAATACAAATTTTAAAAGTAACTTTATACGCAATCAAGTAAAATACAAAGATGATGAAAATGGGATATCTTTAGTGAAAAAAAAAGCTTATAACTTTCTACAGAAACTCTCTGATTCAAGTCTAATGAGTAAATTGTCAAACTCTCAAAGCATAAACAAAGAATTTTCACAAATTGCATATAAGTTAACAGATAAAAACAATTCTGTTGATTGGCTTGCACATAAATTAACAGATATAAATGAACAATCTACAGATTGGTTTGCTACAATTGACATAACTGTTGATCAGTTTGGTCATTATGATAAAAACTCTTTGAAGGCGAAAATAGAAAAGTGTACTGCCGAATACATCAAAGTTAGGATACCTAGCGATACGGACGTCAATTTGAGTGATTGTGGGACTCTAAAAAGTCCGACCATTACTGAATATTTTGTTTGAAAATTTTTGCTGAAATTTTTTCTTCTTAAAAATATATTTAAATTGAAAAGAATATTTAACCATTTTAAATTATTTATTGTATTTTTACTTACTTTTTTTTATTTTTTATAACAATTTGATGAATTTAAACTTTTTTTGAAATGAACTTTAAAAAAAAATGATGTTTAAGGTAAGATTTTTTTGTTTAGTAAGAAAAAATAACATTTGAACAAAACATTTACTGCGCGTAACTGTTTTCATGATGGTATATGTCTACAAGATTGTTTATTAACAAATTTGATCAAACTTTATTAACAAATTTATGACAAATAATAAAGTTAATTAAGTTTGAAGTTTTTCAAAAATTTGAATGAAAGAAATAATAGTTTGCTAATAAATTTTAATATAAAAAAATTCAATAATAAAAAACGAAAATCTATTTATAAAATGTATAATGTATTGGTCTATAAATATCAAAAATAAAGTTGTAAACCTTTCTCGCTGGTAATTCGAGGTGCTCAAGGTTTTACATACTTTGTAAAAAGACTGCAACGTAAAACAATAATTGACCGGTTTAAAATGTAGTCTTCATATTAATCTAAAAAGAATGTTGCCATTTTAAGTCTAAACTTATTTAAAATAAAAGCAAGGTCTCCTCGAAAGCCTCAATCTAATTGACTGAGGTGTATAGGGATATCTAAACACTAATTTTGAAATCAGTATTTTGAATATACAAATTGTTTTTTTGATGGTTATGTTTTAATTTGGTATATATGCAGAACATCAACCTTATGCAGTATTTCAGCCTTCTAAATATGTTTTTTTAGGTTGAATTATTTTTTGGTTTATCTCTTTGATGTAGCCTAGATCATGTTTTATTTTGGAATTTGAAAAACAAAATTTTTTTTTTCAAAATTAAAAAAAAAAACTCGACATAAAAAGTCTTGATCATTTTTCATTTAAATAAGTGATTGTTATTTCTATGTAACAATATTCATAGTCTATGAATCATAGACATCTTGAGTTTTGTATTACCAAAACAGTCTGCAACGTTTTGGTTTTCCTCAATTTTGCAACAACAAAATTTGACGAAATCGCTAAAACATTTTTTTGTATGTGTCCCATATCTAATACTTAGTCAAGTTTTATTACTGCGTCACTTATTGTCGCCATCATGCTCAAATTTAATAACTGCAAAAAATTTTACAAATTTTTCGTATAATTCAGTTTAAAAGATCATATCAGTTAATTTAAATCTTTTCTTTTTTAAATTTCTTTTTTATAATTTATTTTGTCTCAAAATTCAGCTAAAGCATATGACTAAATGTTAAAATACAAATAAAATGACAAATAGTAAAAAAAGAATAAATATAAAGTTTTTACATTTTTAAAATAGTTTAACGAAGAGTTTTTTAAATCAACCTCTTGATGCACTTAAAAAACAAATAAACATTTCAAAAGTTTGTCAATCAAAAAACAGTTTGTCTTTTTAACACTGTATTAAACTATATATAGTTTAAAACAGTTTTAAAAATCAGTTCATATATATATATATATATATATATATATATATATATATATATATATATATATATATATATATATATATATATATATATATATATATATATATATATATATATGTATATATATATATATATATATATATGTATATATATATATATATATATATATATATAGTAATATTAATTTATAATGTAATATTTGAATATATATATATATATATATATATATATATATATATATATATATATATATATATGTATATATATATATATATATATATATATATATATGTTTATATATATATATATATATATATATATAATTGAATATCATCAGTTCGTATATATATATACGAACTGATATCATTAGAAACAAATGATCTGCAAAAAATTACAAACTTTTATTGAAAATCATTAAAAATCAAAAAGTTTATTTAGTTAATTAAAACTCCTCCATAAAAAAAGGTTTTTTTAATATTAAAAAAGAAAAACTATATTTTTTAAAGTTACATTTTAGTATATATATATATTTTTTAAATGAAATTAATATTTAGGTTTTATTTATAAGTCACAGTTATCGTAATTGGTTTTTTTTTTTTTTTTAATAAAAGCATCATTTACTGAGTTTAGAATTACAAATATTTTTCCTATTGCATAGAAATAAATTTTTTCAATACGAGTAACCGTGGTGCAGTGGTTAGAGTTCTGGCTCAGAATCAAGAGGTCCAAAGTTCGTTGCCGGTTATGGCCGGATAGCGACATTGGTGAAGAAGGAGGCGTAAACTTCCTTGTTAAATGCTTTCACCGTGCTCTGTGTAAAGACCGTAATGACTTCTTTGAGCATGTCCACAAAAAATAATGTCAAAAGTTTGCGATAATTAAAAAAAAAAAAATCTTAAGATTAGAATAATTTGAATAATTAAAATTTGAATAATTAAAGTTTGATTAAAAAACTGGTTTAAATAAAACTGGTTTAAATAATTTTCAAGTTTAGTGAAGCTTTTTTTTTTTTTTTTATAAAATATTAAAAGACCGTGTTTAAAATTTTGATTAAATATTTGCACTGCAGGTGGTCCAAATTGATGGGTACATGAATGGTTATCATTTATAATTATTTTGATTCTGTGACAACTCTTATGATTTTTAAGTTAACATATATAGTTATTTTGACCGTGTGACAACTCAATAGGTATGATTGAAATAGGTATACTTAAATAAACACTTCAAACCACTTTAAACCATATATATATTTTTTGTTTTGCTTATAATTTTCTATTTTATTAAATTTAGATTGAGTGATCTTTAAGTCCTAATTTTTTTTCTACTAAAATGTCAAAATATTTAAGAAACTTGCTATTTCAAAAAGATATTTGGCAATAAAAAAACATTTAGCACTAGTGTTAAACTAATTAGTTTAAAAATAAAATAAAAATAAAAAGTAAAAAAAAAATCTTTAGTGGTGATCTAGCCGGTCAATAATCAAGACTACTTTTGGTCAGTCACAAATTTAATAAACTAATGCCAAGCCGACAAAATCTTTGGGTATAAAGAGTGATTTATAAGGAAATTTTGATAAAAACTGAAGGAATTTTGTATATAAAATCATATAATATACATATACAAATATATATATATATATATATATATATATATATATATATATATATATATATATATATATATATATATATATATATATATATATATATATACATATATATATATATATATATTTATATACAGTATATATTTATATAAAGTATATATTTATATAAAGTATATAAAAAGTATTTAAAAAAAGACAATAAAAAAGTACAACACTTTGATTTAATTTTGTTATTGTTTTGCTATTGTCTGTTTGTTTTTTATAATTTTTTATAATAATAATAATAATAATAATAATTTTTTTTTTAACATTACGTTTGTATTTGTTTGTCTTTTTTATCTCTAGTTTTTTGTCGTTACAAAAATGCGAAATCAAGTCAAACTCAAAAGCTGTAACAGATATATTAACAACGAACGGCGTAGATGTTTGCTGTTTATTCTATAGTTATTGCTGTTGATCATATAGAGAAAAAATTTAAAAATTTATGATTGAAATTTAAACTTTGTTTTTATTGCGCTAAACAATGCACCCAGAATTTAAAAACCTAAAACAGAATGTTTGGCGTATGATAATGTGGCGGTATTGTATTGCAAAAGTTACTTTGTGTTAAAAGAACTCATTCAAGCACAGTTATTGAGTTCTTGATTGTGCAAAAGTTGTTATCAAAGCTGCAGTTTATGTGTCTAAACAAAAAACTGAAAAATCTCAAAACATTCAAATTCAAAAGAAAGGCCACAAAAACAGTCGACTTAAAAATTACAACTGTAGACAAGGGCGGATCCATAGTGGGGCAACGGAGCGATCCACCCTCCTCCCTTAAATATTTCGAAAAAATCGTTTTTTAAAATTTATATATTTAACGCTGCCTGTTAAGAAAACAAAAGAAAGTTAAAAAGATTGTTAAAAGGTGATATGAAATTTTAATAAAGTTGTAAATTTATACAAGACGTAATTTCCTAGGACAACTGTGTTTTTAAATTGGCAAGTAAAATAAACCGTTTTTATTGATGAATACTTCAGCGAAGAAACTATTAAAATTCGCAAGGATTTCTTTTTGATGAATTTGTGCAAGCCAAAAATTCATTAATGTAAAGGAAAACTATGCAAATATTATATATAGCCGCTAAAAAAATAAAACCTGACGAATTCTTATATGCAAAATAATATATAACCGTTAAAACCTGACGACTTTTAATATACAAAAAAGTAATGCTTTTTATACGAGACAAAGATGATATTTTTTTCTTTTACTTTTACCTTGCAAAAAGTTTTACATTTGGTGAATAAGCAAAAAAGACAGATCAAACTTAAAATAAACAAACATATTGAAACTTTGTGTATAGAAAATTTAAATAAAACCGGTAAGCCTTTCTTAACCTTGTTTTATCGACCGCCATGTAGCAAGCAAATTAACTTAACATTACTTTGAACTTAGCCTTTGAACTATTATGTCACAATGGGTAAACTAAATAAGCATATGTTTTTATGCCGGTGATTTAAATATGGATGTGTTACGAAAAGATTGCATACAAAAATTTTTATTTGAGTTTAACATTATACCTAGGGTTTTTCAACTTGCGCTTATTACAAAAACTACTTCTTGAAATATTCATTTTGTGTTTTTATTGATTTTTCTCATCATTTTCCTATCATTTTTATTGCACGCGGATTTTATTCTTATCACAACAGTAAACAAAACTCGTAACTAGACCTTTGTTTAAAAAATTTAGATTAATTAAAAAAGAAATTTTACAAAGAGTAAAACACACTTTAATAGTAAAATACGCTTTAACACTCTTGTAAAACACACTTTAATAGTAGAACATACTTTAATACTGTAGTAAAACACACTTTAACAGAAAAACACGCATTAACACTCTTGTAAAACACATTTTAACAGTAAAACACGCTTTAACAAAAAAAATACTCATTAATAATGATGTAAAACATATTTTAACAGTAAAGCTCGAATTAACAGCAAAACGCACAATATCACTGTTGTAAAATACCCTTTAGGAGTAAAACACACATTAAAACAGTTGTAAAATACACTATAACAATAAAACACACATTAATACTGTTGTAAAATACACTTTAAATAGTTAAACACGCTTTAAAAGTAAAACACGCATTAACATTGTACACACATTAGAACAAGCACATTATGACACACTTTAACAGTTAAATTGACAAACAGTTATATAACAGTTATATAAACAAATGCTTTGTTTGTATATGGCTAAAACACTTTTTGTAATAACAACGTAGTTTTAATTTAGAAATTTAAATATATATAAAATATTAAAAACTCATTCTGGAAGTAAAAGAGATTGTTTGCTTGTAATCAGTACACACTCATAAAAAAAGGTAATTTAACATAAGTAACCATCTGGTTCTTTCACGGCTGTTTCAAACAAGCTTTACGGCTTCTTGTTAATTTATGAAAATATTCACTCAAGAGTTGCTGAAACTTTTATAACTTTTGAAATATTTGAAAAAAAATTGTTCTCTAAAAAAAAAAAAAACACCAATAAAATGTTTTATCTTATGACATTTAACGAATAAATTAAAAAACTTTTTAATAATCACGACAAATGTTAAATTCGGCTGAATTTTAGTAATTTGGTATTACTTTTTATCAAAAAAAAATTTAGAAAAAATGTATTTTTATAATAGTACAAAAATATAGACATTTTTGTACTATTATAAAAACAAAAAAAACTTACTTAAATGTTAAAAGTCAACTAAAACAGACTTTATTTAAGTCACTTGGCAATATAATTATTTAATGGCACTTGGATCAAAATAACTTTTTTTCACAAAAAAAGATATTGCGTGTTTAAATTTACTAATAGCTATATTGACAATCTAAAGTCTTACACTCCTTCAACAATAACTTATACAGTTTCAACACTATTCCTAACATAGTATGCAAACAGGTGGCACTACATTATCCCACTACATTATAAGTTATTATGGGGAAAATCACAGGAGCAATGATTGATTTACAAAACTTACCTAGAGCTCTTAATTTTCCACCTTGTCTAAAGGCAAAATATATTTTAAGGAAAATATATTTTCTGGAAAGCACTTTCTAGAAAATATATTTTCCTCCTTAAGATGCTACAATTAGCAGGTGTGTAAGGCATAGAGGCATGGTTTCTAAGAGAATTCAATTCAACTAGGTCTATAGAATTAGGAAAGCTAGCAGCTGAACCCTGGTGTCCCAGAACATCATCAATGAAATGAAAATCCCTATCTAAGAACAACTTAGTTATTTTGCCTTTCAGCTTAAAATCTGACAACTGAATTCTTTTAATATCGTTGGCATAATGCCCAAGAATCGAGGAAGTATTCTCACGACAGTCTGACTCCTGATACATACAAAACAATTGAACATCATATACAGACCCTGATGATTTAGAATTGACAACTTCAAAATGGAACTTCATATACTTTCCACCATTATCCCCAACAAAAGGAACCATACTCCTTTGCCAAAACCTACATCAGAATTCATGTGGTTACGAACGGGAAAACTGTAAAAAACCTCTTCAATATAATTTGTCAAATTCTTGATCATCAGTACAGATACTAAACAAGGTGCTTCATTCGCAGATGGATAAGCAACATGTATTTCACAGTAACATGTTCTTTACTGACATGCATTGTCCGCATTTCTTGTTCTTGTTTTATCTTGGGCTTAGATGGAAGAATTCTTGCACTAAGATTACTCAGAAAAAATCTTAGCCTATGGATTCAGCCACGGGCATCCTTAATTAAGTCTGCAGCTCTATAGCATCAGAAACACTTAACTGTATAACTAAGCCTAAATTATTTGCAACACAACGAAATATAGACTTTTCACAAAACAACATAGATAAATCACTTTCTAAATCTGATCAAGTTTATAATCGAAGGAATATTAAAGTAAGTTTAGATCGTCTAGGTACAGCATGTCAACCAAACTCAGAACATGGCTTACTACGACATAACTTAATATAAGTATACTTTTTACCAACTATTGGCTTTTTAACTGATAAAGTATGTGGATTACTTAACTTAAATCCACAGAATAATTCAGAAAAACCAATGTTGTCATAGCCTAGATAGGGGTTAATAACAACTAAATCCTTATCACAGCTTAAAAAACGTCTGTAAATTTGGCAACTATTTTTGTTTATATCACTAGTTTTTACATTATTTTTTCAAGTTTAATGTTTTTTAACAATCATACATTTTTGGCACGAGCATATGCAAATTTACCTTGTGCTGTTTTAATTTTTTTTTTAATAAGTTGAAACTGCTCCTCCTCTTTTAGCCTAATACTCATAGTCTCTAATTAAGAACTTAAAGAGTTACAATGTGTGTTGAAAGCCTTGTTTTAGAGCTTAAATCTATAATAATTATCTTTATATGCCCCATATTTTTTTTATTTTTAAAAGTTAATTGGTCAACTAGACTCAGTAGCTCCTGATTCTTATTCAAAATAAAAAACTCTTTTTTTTTTTTAGAAGAAGAAGCTCGCGACAGTTACATATTAAAAAATGCTTCGTTTTTTAAAGAAGCTTCATAATTATTTTTATAATGATTTTTTTGGCGTACTAACTTTCGGCACATCTGGTCAAATTCCTCACTACGAGGCAAATTAAAATCTATTGGCAAGATATAGCTCATAAAACTATATAATTTTTTTCTTTATTTAAAAGACTGACATTAAAATTGGAATAGTTTTGTGAGTGATTTTATTGCTGTTAATTATTCGCTTAACTAAAGGAAAGTTAAATCGATCTTTCCCATCCAACAAATAGTTGCAAAATTCCCCTCTCTGCAGAATACATAGTTATAAAACAAACATTGACGTTGCAATACCAATATAATACAAACAACTTAATTAAAATAATATTATTTGACAAACAGATGCCATAGATATAATAGGATTAACAAACTTATCTGAAAATTCCGCGAAACTTTGTTTATTTTATACTTCAGAATTTGTCAAAAAGTAGTTCTGTTGAAATTCCTTAGATAATTGCTTGGGACGTAAACACATGTAAGGTTACGTCATCGCTTTTTAATGTAATAAAAATTAACACTAAAACTGAAAATATTTGTTGCTAAACATGTTAAGTTTAAAAAGATATTGTATAACATAACTAGAGTTACAGAAAATAGGTTTTTATCTTGATATGCATAAAAAATTAACATTTCAATAACTTACGTTACTGATTAAAAAGCACAGTAGTAACGTAAAAATATGATAAAATAGACACTCATTGATAAGTGTTCCGAATTTCAACCGTTAAGCATGTAGCTATGCAGAGCCGACAACACCCGGGAGGCCGGTGTCGTCGGCTCTGCATAGCTAAATGCCCCTTCCCCCCACCCCACCCCACATATTTTCTAAAGTTAATTTTTTTTAAGAAAAATCTAGATATGGAGGACTCTTTTTACAAATTGATGATTGTGCTCCCCTCCCCCCCCCCCCTTCCTACCACTTCGAAAACCGTGTCGTCGGCCCTGCTATGTTATACAATCTTAGTTGGCCCAAGACAGGTTTTAAGTGAAAATCACAAAAAACAGAAAAGTGATCCCAAATCATTAGCAACATTTTAACAACATTTTATTATAGTCCGTTTAATGTAAATATTTATTTATCAAGGAAAGATAGATCTTTTATATTTTTTTATTTGAAGATGAAAACGTTTATAGAAAAAATTACTATTATTTTAAATTTAGTGAATTTTTATACTTATTAAGAGAACATTTTTTTTTTATTAACTCAAAAATTTATGTTACTTCAAGCTCGCTTTTATATTGAATGAAACAACCGTGCTTTACTGTCAACAACTCTAATCAGGAATAATATAATTCTAATCAGGAATAATATAAATCGACCAAATAATTCTTGAAGACAAAGATGATTATAACATTACTAGTAATTTGGTTTATTAAAACTTTTAGTAAAAGAGATAGCTACTGTGAAAACAAGGATTTAGTTGAGAGCTACACTTATCATGCATTTAAAGTTCTTGTTAATGGGATCAAACATCCGAATCTTACAAGAGTCCTATTGCTTATAAGTGAAATAAGAAAAATTACAAAATACTTTCACAAAAGGTTCTTTGCCACTAATTAAATGTTGATAGCATTTAGAGAAGACTATAGAATTCATAGAGCTATAAAATCCTTTACTTTATTATTTGCTACTATTCTGCTACCTCGTATTTTTTTAAAAGCTTACAAAAATATTAGAAATATTTTGCGTGGTATATATACTAGCGTTTGTAAAGGATTTAGGACGTAAATAGTCATGGAAAAAGCAAGAAAAAGGAAGCAGAAAAGTGAAGAAACTATGACCTGTTCAGTTTCTGTTGGTGGTTAATGGCAGAAGAGAGGACACATTTCAGTTAATATCCGAATGAAATTTTTGTATCAAGAAAATATTTGAAACAGCTATTTGTTCTGCATTATTTATTTTAATAATGGTAAATCTGTTTTAAGACCAATAATACAAAAACTTGGGTTTCCAGTTTCACAGTTTATTCTTAATGTGTTTAGCGAAAGTTATTTAGAGCGCATAAAGAGCATTCATAAAATTTATCAACCAAAGGCGTAAATGCTAGAAGAAAATTAAAAGCCGCTAGAAATGGATTTCAACATAAAGAAAAGGAGTTTGAAGAGACTCATATTTTGCAGGCCAATAAATTATTATAATATTAATGAATTCATAGTATTTTTGTCAGTTTAACTTTATTTTTGTGTTTTTCTCAGAGTTTAATATTTAGCAATTTTGTTAACTTTAAAACATGATATTTCAAGATCAACAAGCTTTTAGGTTGAAATTTTCACAGTACATTTTTTATTCTTTATTTATAATGGCAGGAGTTGAACCAAAACTGATGTTTTACATCTAAAAGTTGTCATTTTATGGCACTTTTTAAGAGAATTTCCAATTGAAAATACTATCAATGAGTAAAAAATATCAATATTTTTTAGTTTTTTAAATATTTTGTTTACTAAATGCCATCAAAATACCATTTTTTCAGTAATAATTGAGACAAAAAGACTTACTATCTACTTTTTGAATTAAATTTTATCAAAAAATTATACTTTCAATTTAAAAAAAAATTAGAAAATTGTTGTATATTGTCTCATTCTGAATTTTTTTGTTATTGGTATATACCATCAGTTAATATTTTTTTAATATTTACTTGGTTTCCAGTAACAACAACTGGGTTTCTAAAAACTTAATTGGGTTTGATAAACTTCTTTAAAAAGTGACAAATATTAAATGTAAAGTTATAGTCATTAAAATAACAGTTAAAATGGAATTGTTATAAAAAGTAATTAATCTTTCTAATCAAAATAATGTTTAAAACCTGTTTCTCAAAGAAAACCAAGTTGGCCGCAAAGTACAATGAGAATCGAAAAGACTAAATACTTTGATGAAGTATATTTCATATTTTTCTAAATCTTGCACATTGGGTCTAGAGCAACACAGTCTGGGCTACCAGCCCAGACTGTGTTGCTCTAGACCCAATGTGCCTCTAGACCCATCTTACTTTTATTTTCTATTATAAAAAGTGAAAAAAAAATTTCATAACTTTATTTCATAACATTATTATCATGATTGCGACATAACTTTTAGTGAGCAAAAAAAATTTCTTAGTTCAAATGTTACCATGGCATTAACATGAAAAAAAAATGATGAAAAAACTTTTCTAAAAATAAAAATTACCAAATTCAAGTAAAAAAAAAACTTTCAGTGCTAAATATTAAACTCTTTTCCAATTTTCATAAATCTAATAAAAACCGAAAATAACGTTTTTCAAAAACACTTTTTTAATGGAATCAAATAAAAATCACCTTTGTGAAATATACAATAGAGAAATTTTGGATTTCCAGAATATTTACGTCATATTATGAATAATAATTTCTTTAGTTGAGGTAGAAATATTAATGAATATCTTTCCTTGACCTGATTCGATTAATTAATCTTTCAGGGACAAATTATAATAGTCAAGGAAACTGTAGCCTATGTGAAGTCAATCGGAAAAACATTGAAAACATCGAAGTGGTTTGTCATCAAGTAAGTTGGTTTTCTACATTTTGGAAATGAACCTCCTTTATTCAAGCAATCATCAATTGCATAAACTTTCATTGTCTTCATTTATACTGGAAAACGAAATTCGAAGTGCATCATTATAGATGCTCTTCTTTCATTCTATTTCTCGGCTCAGTTTTAACATGCTTCATTTTTGTGCAAAATACTTTTCATCACTGATTGTTGTACAAAAACATTTTTTGTAAGCAATTCCATTTTGTCAATACAAAAATGGCCTTTAAAATTGCTATAACTTGCAGCATATTTTTGTTTAAAAATTTTAAATATGGCTACTGTTTAAAATAGACACTTATGCAATGTTTTATTGCATTAACCTGAACCCCTTTCTACTCCGCCAAATACCTAATAACCAGGTCGCCACACTCCACAATGATAGTTGCTATGAAAAAGCTCTAATTCATCTTTTCCACAACAATCAGAATACCCTCATTGTTTATTTTACAAACTCTTGACAGAAGTTTCCAAATTTACACATTTTTTTATAGTTATTAAGGTGCTCCCAAAAGTCTATACGTCTTATCGCAGAGCACCGCGGAAAAGTATTTAACTAGAAAGTTCACACCTCCTTTGCTTACCAATGTCGCTTATTGGGCTAGAGCCGGCGTTGAACTTCGGATCTCTTGGTTCTGAGCCATTACTCTAACCACTGCAACAATGCTGCGCAAATATATATCTCTGCTCCAATAATAAATAAAGTGTATAATCTGGTTCATTAACAAATTACTCCTGATAAAAAACGATCCATCGCGTGAATTTTATCTAAACTTAAAATATATAAATACTTAATGAAGATTTAAAAAACATTGATGCGTTTAAAAATTTTTTTGAAATATCTGATTAATTTATTCTTTAATAGCTTGTTAACTTCACACAAGGTTTAAAACAAATGATTAATAGCGTGATAGAACTATTTATATATTTTTGTTTATAGTCTTTATTCTATCAAGTACTCGTGCTTTTATTAAAAGGTTGTCGCGGACGTACCAGAGGCGAAGGATTTATTTCATCAGCTCGGTTTCTACAAAATCAATAGAAGTTATCATTGGTCGGGAAATAGAATATTTTGACAAAATGGTCCTTTGTTTAAAACATTGTAACCACGTGATAAAGTGAGTGCAAAAATTTTTTTACCGAGTGAAGTCTTTAGTTTCATTCACTTCTCTTAATTCTACTTGCTAGATATTTTATTATAACTTCTATTGACTATGGTTTCTATGGCTACAATCAAGGCATTCGAGTGCAGGTATTTACAATGTCATGTCTAAATCGAATGGGAAAAGAAACAATAGTAGCAATCAAAATGAAAAAATGGGGAAAAGTTTGGAATAAAATAATTTTTTGAAGCCATTTCAACCCATTTTAAATGGTTTGAGTTTTTTTCTTAAATTACTAAGTTAATTGCAACTGACACAACAACTGCAGCAAAATTGAAAACGTTGGTTTTGTTTTTGCATAAATTTACGCTCTCTTTAGAACAAGAAACCTTTCCTGATAAACTTAAAGTTGCAAGAGTAATACCTATACTAAAATCAGGAGGTAAGATTAGTGTCTCCAATTACAGACCTATCACCATGCTATCATGCTTTTAAAAATTATTAGAACAAATCATGTATAAAAGATTGTATTACTTTTTAAATGAAAACAATTTTCTTTGTAATAAGCAATTCGGGTTTAAAACTAGGCACTCTGCTGATCAATCTTGTTCATGATATCTTAAAACAGTTTGATGAAAATAAATGTACATTAGGTGTATTTATTGATCTCGGTAAGGCTTTTGACACAGTCTAAAACTATAAATAGAAAACTATGGTAATAAACATATAAATATTGTGTGATTTAAAAGTTATTTGTCAAATAAAAAGCAATTTAATTCTTATAATGAAGGTTAAACGACCAATATGAACATAACATGTGTGGGTTCCTCAGGGATCTATATTGGGAACACTCCTTTTTCATATTTATATTAATAATTTAAGCAAAGCTTGTACTGAAGTAGATATAATTCTATCTGCAGATGACACAAATCTATTTTATGCTCATAATGATATAAATATTCTGTTTAAGACCTATTAAATCTTTCTGAATGGTTTAATGCAAACAAATTATCATTAAATGTAACTAAAACGAAATACGCTTTTTTTCATCGTTTTTATGATCAAGTTTAAATTCCTTTAAAACTTCCAAAACTTTGTATTACCAATGAGAACATAAAAAGAGAATTCACATTGAAATTACTCGGGGTACTTCTTGATGATGATGTGACGTAGAAAGATCACGTACATTATCTCCAAAATAAAATATCAAAGAACATTATCCTATTTTGTAAAGCAAAACCTTTTTTAAAACTAGTTTGCTTTAAACTTTTATATTTCTTGTTCACTCATGACCATCTTAATTACCCAAACATTGCTTGGTGCATTACAAAATTAAAAAAAACAAAACAGAATCATTTCCAATATGGACCGTTTTACAAATTCCCAAGCATTATTTGTCAAGTCAAATATAATGAATGTCTACCAAACACCATCTTCTTATGTTTATGTTCAAAATTAATAAAAATATATCTTCTGAAATATTTTACCCGCTATTCAAAGTAAATCAGAACCAGATTCTCAAATAACAGTTACATTCAACCCAAAAGTTATTTTGCGGCGACTAATGGTTAACTAATGGTTGCTACTGATAAACTTACCCAACAGTTGGAGGTTTGTCAT
This sequence comes from Hydra vulgaris, assembly GCF_038396675.1. Lineage (NCBI taxonomy): Eukaryota > Metazoa > Cnidaria > Hydrozoa > Anthoathecata > Hydridae > Hydra > Hydra vulgaris. The sequence goes on along the minus strand of NC_088931.1, from coordinate 27,484,501 downwards.
TTTTAATAAAAAATACTTTCAGAAAATGAAAATGCTTTAAACATTTTTTAATTTAATGAATTTATTTACATTTAAAAAAGATTGAATAAAAATAATTTATTTTTATTTATAACATTAATTTCATTTATTTTTATTTATAACATTAATTTGTTTCAAGACTCCTTATAAAATATTAATACAAAAGAGATGAAAAATGAATAATAAAAAAAAGAAATAAGAATGAATGTGAATAACAAACAAACAAACAGTTTAATAATAAAATAAGCATGAATATTCATATGAAATAATCTAAATGACGTATTAAATAAAAACAATAAACAAAAAAAAAACAAGAAAAAAAGTATGAATTAAATATGAATAACTAGAAAATAAGGGAGAAATATTTTTAGTATTTATATGTATTTTAAAGAAAGATAATAAATTGAGATTGTAAGATTGTTTGACAGAGGTGGTGCATTTGTTTTTATACAGCTGTGTTGCATCTGATTAAATAAAGCCGTGGTGCACCTGACTAATTAGAGCTGTGTTGCATCTGGCTAGACTGCTAGCTTTTAAAACCGTTCTGACCATATAAACGACTTGGTGAGGAAAGTGTCATTTTTTTAAAATCATTTACTTAAAATAATTTGTTTTAAATATATTTACAAAGTATTATATGAATTTAAAATAATAATGGTAAAAATTTTGTTTTTTCAATATTTAGAAATATTTCTAAATATTGAAACTACTTACTTTGCATTTTAAGGCGATACACACACACACACACACACACACACACACACACACACACACACACACACACACACACACACACATACACACACATATATATCTATACACTTTTTTGGATAAATTTGACCAACGTAACATCCAAAATTGAATTAGCAGAGCGCAATTTAAAGAAAAATGTATAAAAAAAAATGTTGAAGGTTTTAAAAAAGTGTCATTGGATAAAAAGTTGTATAGAGAGGGAGGAGAAAGTTATTTTAGGAGAGGATTTTAGTTCTTAAAATAATTTATTTTTTTGTTTTTATATTTTTGCATCTTGTTTTTTGACAAGATTCACAATAATTAACTTAAATTACTTTTAGGGTTTGTTCATTTGCTATAAATAAAAATACGAATCTGCTTTTAAGCTGGCTCACCACTAAAAAAAAAAACTTCCTCAATTTCATTATTTCTAATTAAATATTTGAGAACAAAATAAGTATATAGAGAAAGTTTTATATCACAACAATTTATTATGAAAATTGCAAATATATGTAAAAAAAGCTTGCAAAATAAGTCATTTTGAATCCAGTTTAAAAAAATGGTAACTTATAAACTATTAAAAACTAGGGCCTAATATTTTATAAAACGTTTTATATTCATAAAATGAAGGGCCTGCATTAAAATTATTGCCAAAACTTTCAGTAAATATGTAGTCTTTGATTTTTTAGGGGGAAAAGTCAAACATTGGAGAGTCGGCTAATGAAATAAAACGGAAAAATGTCAATAACTCACAAAGTACTTTAATTTTAACACCAGTTTTGCTTCAGGCCCTTTATCTATATTTAGGTCTTCTATTATATGAAGAACAAACCCTAAAAATTTGAAGCAAAAGCCTCCAGTCATTTATAAGTTACGATTTTTCAAAAATTACAAAATGCACTAAAAAGCAAAAGCTAAAAAATATCAATAAACATTTTATAACTTAAAAAAAAATATCAAAAACTTCCAGATGAGTTAGGCTTATTAGTTTCTAGTTGTTGTTCTTATTAATGGCTTTTAATTGAAATCTCCTACTTTTTCTTCTACTTTTTCTTCTTTAAAGTATTCTTTTTATTTATTTTGGAAATGCGTTTTTAATCCTTAAAAATTGAGGACGCTGAGGGTTTTACACCACTCTCAAGGCTGAGGTGACTCATTGCTCTCAGAACACCAGCAGTTTTCTCAATAAAAAATAACACAGCTGAGTTCACTCCCAACTCAAATGAAGGATTGTGAATAAAAATGTTTTTTGGGCATCTGAACCATTTAACATTGTTGAGACATTCATTAGATTTCTTTTTTTGACCAAGGACGTATTAATAGATCCGCGCTGTCAATCGTTATAAATAGCAATAGAAAAACAATAGAAAACATTTGAATCACGAGAAAATACTTTTATATAAATATACATCAAAATTACAACTGCCTTGGCTATATATATATATATATATATATATATATATATATATATATATATATATATATATATATATATATATATATATATATAAGTAGAAAATCACTTAACAAAAATTTTTTCCATTTAACACTGTGTTTCATCAACAAAGATTCATCAGAAATTTGACCCTCATATATATATATATATATGTATATATATATATATATATATATATATATATATATATATATATATATATATATATATATATATATATATATATGAGGGGCTCAGCGGAAAAGTGATCTAAGCCACAATTACTTCATTTTTAGTATATTGGGAAAGCCTTTGAGGATCATTTTAAAAACAACAAAAAAAATTATGATTATCTGAAGGATAGTATTTATTATAAAGAAAGGGAAAAAATACACTGGTGTATCTTCAAAAAAACCACAACTATCTCTATACAATGTTAAATGGGTCACAGTTTCTGGAATGTGTTGAAAAACATGCTCTCGGATACACGAACCTATCTCTTGAGTACCCCTGGATGCTTGTTCCTCACTCCATACAAACATAAACTCTATCTTTAAGTTTTCATCATGGATTCCAAGATTGTAAGTCCACATATGATTTTATAGTAGGCTTTTTCTGTACTAAGCACTGGTGTCAGTAGAGTTTTTTGTAGGTCGAAAACTAATACCCTCTTGTTTGGATTTGTATGTGCATCTAGTGTATTTTCTTTCATTTTTTTCATTTACCTTAACAGCCATTTCTTGATGAATAATAAGGTCCCTCCTAACATGTGCTCTTTTCTTTACCCTCTAAAAGATACTTTTTTTATTATTAAATAGATCACATTTTTGACATGTATCTGATTGCGGATGGTGAAAATATAAATTGAATTTTGTATTGAATATGTGTCAAAATACAAAAATTGAAAGTGAGGTGCGATCATTTTCATTGCAATTGCAAACATTTTTCTTGAACATTGTCGACATTCCTAAAGTTGGAGGCAAATAATTTCTGTACTGGTTGTCCCTTTTTGGCCATAGTCGGATTGGTACATTGGAAATAAGTGAATAAATCTTAGAAGATATTCGGTATCTTCATCACTACTTTTATTTTGTGGAGCCAATTACCACTGCGGTTTTTGATTGGTGTACCATGAATTCCTAAAACAACAAACTAAATGACCCTAGATGGTTTAATGCTAGGCCTAACACTAATGTGTTATGCAATCGGTCTTAGACTATAACAATAGGGACTAAAATATTCCTTGTATGAACCTATTTATTGTAAGACAATTTGTACATACCATCAACTCCTGTTAATATAGATATAGGTCTTGCGTTTTCTTCATCATATTGCTGGATTTTTACGAAAACATTTTTTTTGACATCAAAGTTTTTTACAAATAATTCTTATTAAACAAAGCTTGCAAATCAATTAGAATATTTTCAAACACATGAGACATTCTTAAATATATAAAATGTATTTATATTTTGGTGTTTAACTTTTGTTGCAGAGTTTACTTTCTTTTATTTACACTAGCTATTAGAACCAATCAAAACACGTTGCAGTGAGACTAATCAGAAAAATTAGAACCAATCAAAACACGTCGCGGTGAGACTAATCAGAAAAATTAGTGCAATAAATTTACTCACAATATACTAAAGTTATGTCAAAATAGATTTCAGAAACATTTACAGCTATGTTGAATTGATATCAAAAAAAAAAAAAGAAATCCAAAAAACCAAATATTGATGAAAATTAAGATTTATTTAGTGGTGAGATTTATCTGGAGGTACCTTAATAAAAAGTCACTTTTTTAAAGTAAAAGCGAACCACCTTAAAACAATTGCAAAGTTTAAAATAACTAGTAATTTTACTGCGCTTATGGGATTTTAAGCCTGGTTATTTCAGTAACAATATACCCTCATATATTTTCATATCCAATATATATATTTATACAATATATATATTTATACTTGAAGCATTAAATATATATGAAATCAATTTACATCAAATTTTAGTCTTTATGTATAGAATTAAGTTAGGATTGTCTCCAAAAATATTTGAATCCTATTTTAATGAAATCTGTCATAAATACACTACCAGATTCTCGAAAAATAATTTTGTTATTCCAAAATATAGTTTGATATTGAGCTCATACTCAATTAAGTATCGTGGACCAAATCTATGGAAAACATTTACAGACATTGCTGATAAAATGATAACCTATCTAGATCGATTTAAAAAGGAATCTAAACAGTACTACTTATTTATGAATTACGCTATGATTGATTTTAAACGTTTCTTTTAAATAAAGTTAAACTCAAATATAAAAATTAGGATAATTAAAAAAAAAATTTATTATCGAAATCCATATAAAAAAGTGTATTAATGATATTACCTCAGAATGGTATATGTATGCGGGTAATATTTATTTGTTCTTCTGCTACTGTAGAAAGTGTAAGCAGTTTAACAGTTACTATTTGCTACTTTATGTATAAAAACTTATATAAAACAATACGATAAATTATCTTCTAGTTTTTATATTTACGTCTTTACAATAAAATATTTGTAAATTACGATTTTATCAAATTGGTGTTCGGTGATAAGACATTATGTCTTCTTCTTGCTTCAGCTATTTATTTTATTGCGTATTTATGAATATCAAAACTGTATTTATAGTTAAAGACGAAACAAAATAATATATATATATATATATATATATATATATATATATATATATATATATATATATATATATATATATATATATATATATATATAATTCAATATACCCTAATATATTTCTGTGACTTGATGAATTGATATATTTTCAGACTTGATGTTTTAAAATTTTGAAATTTTTTCATATATAATGTTTTTACAAAAATTAATTTTTTTTGAATTGTACTTGGTAATGTCAAAAATTCTAATCATATATATAATAATCATATATATAATATATGTAAATAAATTAAAAAACACACGCAAAAAACAAAAACGCAAACAAAAAAAACAATTTTCACAAAAAAACACGCAAAAAATTATAGAAACTATTTGTCGTCACCTAGGACTATCTACGAAAGAAAAAAACTTAATTTATTTTTTCAGTTTTTAAAAGTTTTTCAAATATTTAGAAAAATTTAAAAACGTTTTTAAAAAGTGACAATCTCAAGTTAAAGAAACAAATCCTTCTGAGCTCCTGGTATGAAGACTAACTCTATTGTGACAATTAAAGCACAATTTGATTCTGCGTGTTTTATCGTCGTACTGATCGAGATATATGCCGGCATCAATTCAATCTTTATTATATATTTTCGAAACTTTATTACTTTATTGTAATTTATATGTAAGACGCTTTGAACAAAAAGCTCAAAATAAATAAACTATAACTGTTAAAGTTAAGAAACATCCTTGCAAAACGATTCGTTGTTTTCGACTTAATTATTGATATTCATCAAATCTTCTCTTATTGCTACTTTTTATTGGTTCTTTTATAAATCTGTTGATTGTTATAATGAACTGAACAAAGGCGATGTTGTATTTGTTCATGTTTCACTCTTGGTCATCTAAGTTGTCCAGCTTGATTTCCTTATAGAACAAAAACTTGTCTTGCTTAAGTTACCTAAAAATAACTATTAATGACATCGAATTTCGACGACAAATAGGGAACATCGACAATGTTTTATTCAACATTGATTTATCATGATGTCGTATTCCTCTGGAGAAGAGTTTAAACTAAAAAAGTTCATTCCGCAGTTGCTACGTGACTCCATGCTCCGCGCCTTTATGTCTTGCGAAGGTATTAAAATACCATGAGAACTGTATTTAAAAATAGGAGAACTACTGTAATTCTTAAGAGAATTTTTTGACCGAACATTATCGAAAGGGTTTGATTGGTTCGGAAACAAAGTTTTATGTCTATAGTTTGGTTGTTTTCTATTTAACGAGAGTTGAGGTATTTTAAGGGATTCGCTCTTATAGTTTATTAGAATGTCATTTCTTTTAGGAATGCTGCTTACTTCAGTATTCTGATTTAGTATTCTACTATCATGAAAACCATTGCTCAAAATTTTTCTTTGACTTATAGGTTTTGTAAAACTTTCTTTTCTGGTTCGTTTTTCAAGAAGCTCGTCCCAATTAACTAAAAAGAATGCATTCTTAAAACTGCGGTAAAGTTTTCACGAACGAAAAAACCTTTTTTCTAAATTCAAGAAACAACGACTTACCGCTCTCGTCATCAGTATTTGTTGACCGACTAATTTTTTCAAATTTTTTTGTTTCTTGTCTTAATCTCCTTTGAAAACTGCTTCTAAAGTAAGTTGTGTCTTGGTGGTGGCAGCAAAGCATGTTAAGGTTTAACGAATTTGCTAGAAGATAATAATAATAAAAAGTTAAATTTTAAGATATATAGCGCGTAATTAACAGCAAAAAGTTTTATTCAAATAATTTTAAAGCGTAAATCAGGATTAGGAGTCATAGATTTCTATTTGGATTTGTTTCCAGGTAGAGGAGGATAAAAAAAATGTATTAGTTACTTTTGTTTTCTTTATTCTTAAATAATATTATTCATTTTGCAGAGAGTTGTAATATTTGTGTCGTTTTGTTGTGATCAATTGATAAGTAACGATAACAGTTTTCTGCAAGTAGTGACGTCATGATAAATAATTAAAACAGTTTACAATTTACAATCAGTTACAGTTTACGATTAAATATAATTTATAAAAATTAGCTGTTAAATATAAAAATTGTAATATAAAAAGAATTATAAAGATATTGTTACCAAATTTCGAACTTGAAAGAATGCTGTTTATTTCTTCCATTGCGTTTGAGAGCGCTGTAAACACTGTTGAAACTAGACTTAAACCCACTGATAAGTATAATGCTCGTAAAAACCAAATAGCTTTTTCTTCTTTTGAATCTGGTGCTTTTCCACGGTTTGGTACAAGGTCCCCAAAACCTATGGTTGACATAGCTATAAAGCAATAATATATACTGTCAATATAAGTCCAACTTTCGGTGCTCCAGTACAAGAAACCGCCAAGAAATAACATGCAAACCATTAGAGCAATGGATACAAGCATGACTTTTATGTTTATATTTTTGAGTTTATGTTTTTTTGTAAACCTATTATTGCAATAACGTAGAAAAGTATATATAGAAACAGTTATATGCTCGCCAACTGATGCCAATGCTAAGATATTTAGCGGTATGCCAATAAGAGCAAATAAAATTAAAAAGACTCTCCCTTCTTGTGTTTGGGGAGTAATATGCCCGTAACCTAAACAAAGAAAAGATATTATAAGAATCCTTTCTAAGTTATTATATATTTCAAAAATATAAAATAATATTATTATTTTAACCAATTGTTGTTGTGACTGTTGAGGCAAAATAAAGTGATTGATAATAATCCCATTCGCGCTGCGAGTTTCTTTTCTCTACAATCATTTGTTGAATTTGATGTTCAAGTACTTCCAATGTTTTTAGAGATATATTATGATTTTTTACAAGATTGTCTTTACTTGCTATTACTAAATCGTTCCAGTATCTTGTTTGATTGTCATTCTTTTCAAGCGCTTGAAAAACTAATGCTCCGAGCAGTAGGTATGATATTATAACTATGCCACGAATAATAAGTATCTTTATTGACGGTTGAAAAGGACCACGATCTAACTCTAACTTTTTAATTGTAGCGCTATATTGATGTCGGGATTTTGGGTACCCTAAAAAAATATTTTGGGTGCTTTAAAAAAATTTTGCATCAAAGAAAAGGTATAATGTGCTTAACACTTAGGGAACATGTTGAGACATTATTCAAACGGAAGCACTTTTTTCCCTTTATTGTGAGGTAAAAAAAGTAAAAAATAATGGGACTTTTAAAAATTCTACCTTTTCTTGCAAATTTCTGTGCAAACCACATCACTATAACCATACTGTAAATGACATATTTTATTGTTATAACCTCTTTGGCATTCGAAAAGTGGACTTTTTTTTTATACAATATTAAATCGATAACAGTATTTTATTTTTGTCCACACTTTTTAATGTTTGTTTTCATTCTGTGGATATGTATAAGTGTAAAAATATATTTTATTTATGGAACAGTTTTAAAACAAAAAAGAAATACAAATTAAAAATTAATTATTAATTACTTAAAACCTAAAACTGTTCTGAATAATTTTTCAAAGAATGGATCGTAAAAATGTGTTTTTATAGTTAACATGAAAAGCAGCCAATCAACGTAAAATTGACGCAAGAAGAGTAAACATTGTTTTTCTTTTTAATAAACAACATATTTTATAAATATTTTGCTTGTTGACATACGCGACATCTAAAATCTATGCATTTTTAACAGCCCTGCAATAAAACTTTTTAAAGTTTTAAACTGTAGGGAAAGCAAAAAAAAAAAGTAATGGCTTTTTTAAATTTATTGTTTAAGAAAAATAGGCTTTTTAAAATAAATTAATAAAAAGCCGAAAGCTTAAACTTATATCAAAACTATACTTTATATGTAACAAGACGAGTGTATCATCTAATTTTGTATTTCCTTTTTTTATTGATTTTTTAATTTTATTTTTTATTTTAGTGCCTGATTTTGATTTGATAATAACATAAAAATTGAAACTATTTTAATTTCTGAAAAAAGTCATCTATATTATATATCACATAACACATGTAATATATATATATATATATATATATATATATATATATATATATATATATATATATATATATATATATATATATATATATATATATATATATATATATATATATATATATATATATATATATATATATATATATATATATATATATATATATATATATATATATATATATATATATAGTATAAGCTTTATATACGTTTGACTATTTAAAAACAGAACGCGCTGAATTTAGGGTAATTTGTTAAATTTGAAAGCACCGCATGAGAATTTTAGAAATAAAATATTTTATGGTATCAAAAATCAATTAGTTTGAAACTGTTTTATAATTTATGAGAGATTGTTTAATTCATAGTAAAATCAAATAAAATCTTTTATAGCATTTTTAATTTATGTAAATTTAATAAATTTTATTAAAACTTTTTTAAACAGTTTTTATATTTTTATTTAGATAAATTCCTACAATTCCTAATAATTTTTGCGTGTGTGTTTGTGTGCGTGTGTGTGTGTGTGTGTGTGTGTGTGTGTGTGAGTGTGTGTGCGGCTTTTTAAATGCTCCAGGAAGTTTTAACTTAATTAATCTCAGAGTATCGCGGAAGAGCATTTAACTAAGAATTTCACGCCTCCTTCCTTACCAATATCGCTTATCTGGCCACTTTAAATGACAATGGTTTGTGTTCACCTTAAATGGTAACAACTTTTGTCAACCTTAAATGGTTTTTCTTCTTTCGAATTATTTTGATTTGATCATTTTATGATATTTAAAGTAAACATTGTGATAATGTCCATTATGAATCCAAATATAATGCCCATAATGTCCAAAATAAAAGACACTTGTTCGTTTTATTTTACCCAAATACTGAGGGTGAGTTATAGTCGTAAATAAATCGGCATTACTAAACCTACACTTGTAACTAAACGTGCGGTAGTAAATAAACTGTATATAAAACCATGATTTATGTCATAGTATATAAAATTTTAAATGTATACATAGTTTACTCATGTAATTCAAATCCTCAAGAGATCTTAAATTATTTTCTTTTTACAAGTGTTTTCGAGTTATTGGAGTTTATTTCTAAACATTAAAGCCTGAAGAAACAGTAAAATTTGTTAGAGATAAATGATTTTTCGAATTATAGGGGTTCGAATTACAAGAGCTCGACTATATTTGCAATGACGGAAGAAATACCGTGACAGACACTGTCACGTGAAAGGCACAAAATAAACAGCATTTTACTGAGTGCATAAGAAATAATAAAATAACAGCACTAACTAAATTTAAAAATAATTTAAATATTTATAAAGATTTTTTTTTTACATTTTTTTAAAAAAAAGCAATCGAAGTTTAAAAGAAAATATAATTTAATTTTGAACTGTTCATAAGATATTTACAATGTTTGGATAAATATAAAAGAAATATATAAAGATATATGGAAACTAAAATAAATGTAATTGCAGAAACTATACTGAATTTACTTACTTAAAAAATAATCATTACGAATACAAATTTAAAATCTTTGTTGCAATTTTGTTTTGTTTTTTTTAAAAAAACAACCATTCTAAATTTAATCAATCAAATGCATTATGAGTTAAAGCCACACAAACGTAACAAATTAAACATTAAAAACTTGTAGAAGGAGGAAATGCCTGCATCCCTCCATGTAACATGGGAAGAATATACGAGATATTATATTATTAAAGCTAAAACAGTGCCTAAATATTTTGGGTTCAATAATAACAAAACTGATTTAAATGCTGTTTAAATTGATTGTAAACTTTTCGAAACTTTTGTTATTAAATTTAGTAAAATACTAGGCGTTGCAAAAAATACCTCGATTTATCAATAATTTTGTTATTAAAGTAAGAATGTTTGTTTTTAAGCAGATAAATAAAAAATTGAGAAAAAAAGTGTTTATAGAATAGTTTTGTATGGTACTGTTTTATATTCTATAAGTAGTATATATAGTAAGAGTAACTCCAAGTTTTTTTGGATTAAAAAGCCATAAAAAAATGTTTTGAAATGCAGCTGGTTAAAGTAAATGTAATTTTTGTAAAAAAGTATTCAGGAGTTAGTTTAATTGCGTGAAAAGTAAGTTGAATTGCAAGTAAGAAAATATGTTGCAAGTAAGAAAATATGTTGCAAGTAAGAAAATATGTTGCAAGTAAGTAAATAGATTAAGTGGCAAGTAAGAATTGAGTGAGAAAATTTTTATTAGTTTCATTGGGCAAAATACTTAGGGCATCTCGTCTCAGGGCTTGAGTCTGTTTTTTCTAAGAAAGTATAATTTCTTGTGTTTCTTGAAATGCAAAAACAAGGTTGTTTTTTTTTTTAGCTTATTATGTTTTCTCTTGTATATAAAAAAAGTTGTTAAAAACGTAAGATATTCTAAAGTATTTTTTACATGCTTTAAATTTTTTTAAGACGTCACATTGCTCCCTACCCTAAACTGAAAGATTTCTATAAAAAATAAAAAAAGTTAAATACCAAACTTATCCAAAGAAAAAACAAATAAAATGCAAAAAAAAAAAAAAAAGTAAGCAGCTATTACAAACACTATTAACAGAACTTTTAAATAAATACTTTACAAAAATAAATAAGTTTTATTCTCAATTTTTGGATAACAAAGACTAACGTTTGGATAACAAAGATTAACGTTGAATAGAATAATAAGCACAACAAAATCTTTAATTTTAAAACAAGATTTAATAAAAAAGCAATTTCTTAATAAATATGCAGTAACCAAAACAACCAAAGTAACTAAAAGTTAGTAAAAAATCAATGAGCCATTAATAGATTAAAAATCTACATCCGACGCCTTAAGATAGACTTAACGCTGAGACATTAAAAAAAAAACAGCTATAAAAACTTCCACCCAGGGTTTATTATTTTATTGATTTTATATATTTTGTTTTATATGTAAGTACTTTTACTAAAGAGCTTTGCATTAAAATATTCTGAGCAGAACTTGAAAAAATGACTTTGTGAAATTGAAAAGTTTAAATATAGGCACTTTATTATTATATTTTATTATACTAATGTTTTTATCTTGATGAATATTTTAATGATTTTTATTGTCTCGTCACATACAAGAACAGCGTTTATCAAATGCAGGGACCTAACTACAAACTGCACTAACTTTTGATTGTATCGTAAAGCTGATATGAAAAATTTCTTTCGCATTTTTATAAGATAAAAAAATTGTTTACATGCAAGAATGTCTGAATTTTCTAATAAAATGTTACAGGTTGCATATGCAAAATACACTTTTTTTATTGATTTATTAAAATCTCATTAAAGACCATATAGATAGATACATGCATACATACATACATACATACATACATACATACATACATACATACATACATACATACATACATACATACATACATACATACATACATACATACATACATACATACATACATACATACATACATACATACATACATACATACATACATACATACATACATACATACATACATACATACATACATACATACATACATACATACATACATACATACATACATACATACATACATACATACATACATACATACATACATACATACATACATACATACATACATACATACATACATACATACATACATACATACATACATACATACATACATACATACATACATACATACATACATACATACATACATACATACATGCATGCATACATACATACATACATACAAACATACATACATACATACATACATACATACATACATACATACATACATACATACATACATACATACATACATATATATATATATATATATATATATATATATATATATATATATATATATATATATATATATATATATATATGTATATATATATATTAGGAGTGTACCGGAATGGATACTTCAAATTCCAGCCAGAACCGGACTTGGCGGAATTGTTAGTAAGTTCTTTATTTAATTAAAACTGTCTTGAAGTTCCGAGTTCCAATCTTGAAGGTAAAAAATTACATGAATATAGTTCTTGTTCCAGTTGGAACAAGAATTATATTAATGTAATTTTTTACCTTCAAGATTGAAAGTGAAAGCCTGCACCTCGGCATCGTGACTATATAATTCTTGTTTCATTTAAATTTAATATCTTGTTTCTTATAAATTTATGTATTGAAAGTTTTAACCTGTATAATATTTTTGTTTAAATTATGATCTATATTTTTTAACTATTTAAAATTTAAGTAACATTTAAAATGAAACTATTCTCAGAAGCAGGAAACTTTTTTGATGAAAAAAGAGCTAGTTTGTTGGCCCAAAAATGGATAGTTGTTGCCCAAAAAAAATGGATAGCAGTTCATTTTGCACCACAACATTCCCATACTTTTAGAAATCCTTTTATAATTGATTACTGCATATATAACTACATTGTGTTCATTAATAAATTTCTATTTTTTCCATAGGTTTATTTATAGTTCTTCATTGCCGTGTTGGACAATGATTTTTTGATTTAATTTACACAGTCTGTGTCACATGTCTTTAAAAAAAAGGTAAAAAGTAAATTCCTGCATCCCGGCCTGTATTTCTGTATTTATAAATTGTAATTGTGGTCGAAAGCGGAATGAACTAAAAGTCACAAATTCGGTACATCCCTAACATAAATATGTAAATCTATATATATGTAAATTATGTTAGTGTATTTTACAAATAGAGTGCTCAATGTTCTTAAAGAACAGAGCAATAATAAATTAGTAAAAAACACTTATCTAACTTTTATCTTCGACTTGAAGTTTCACCATTGCTGGATCATCAGGAACTCTTCCTGATGACCCAGCATTGGTTAAACTTCAAGTCGAAGATAAAAGTTAGATAAGTGTTTTTTACTAATTTAAATATATATATATATATATATATATATATATATATATATATATATATATATATATATATATATATATATATACATATATATATATATATATATATATATATATATATATATATATATATATATATATATATATATATATATATATATATATATATATATATATATATATATATATATATATATATATTAGAAACTTTTATATTATATATTTAAGTTGGTTTTTGTGTTACAAAATCAAAGTTTTTATTAAAATTAAACAATATTAAAAAAAGTTTTAATACCCCGAATTATTTGGTACTCCAAGACGCTAAATCGTTTAACGTTTAGTTTTTGTAAAGTTTTAAAGATTATATTTATCAAGTTTATATGAAGGCTGCGGCGTATCCTAAAGATGAGGTGAATACATTCCATATTGGGCAGACTTTTTTTGGGGGCAACCTTTTATATTAAATTTTAGTTGTAAAAAGAAACATGTTTATGTTTGGTTCATAAGCTCTATTGATAAGACTGAATTTTTACGAAATGTAAGTTATACTATATTATCGAAATATTTTAATCATAATTAAGTCAAGAGAAAAATGTTTAAAATCGTTTTAAACTTAAAATTGCTTATTTTACTAAAAATTATTTTTATGTAAAACACAAAGATGAAAATATTCAAATTTTTCAATTAATAAATGTTTCTTGAGGTGTAAACAGTTTTGAAATCACACATTTTTAAGTAGATGCTTTAATTTTAAAATTTAGTTATAAGGGAAGTTAGATCGGTGGATCGGATTGCTTTATTTTTTAAATTGAGCAAAAGTTAAAATATGTACTTTATTGTTTTCAAGGCGAATTGATTTAGATATATGTCCTTCATGATAAGAAATCACTAAAACCAAAATGTTTATTATCTAACGGCTCACATAAAGGTTTAGAGTGAGTTGTGTTACCTGATTCACTGTGCCCCAGTACTGAGGCCCAGTCAATAAATAAACAGAGCCGATAATTAATGATAGTGAGGGGTATAGCCAAATAACTTTGAGGCTGAGGGAGTAAAGACATTGTACACTATACTTTTGGCATAGTTTGTTAATTCGATTAGTATAAAATCGAAAAAATAGACACTCTGAAAATTGAGAAGAAAAAAAAGGAATTTTATTGATAATAAAACTTCTAATATTTGAAAATTAAAAATTTTTTTAAATATTATTATTTATATAAAAATTATAAATATTATTATTTATAACTAATAAATTCATTATCATATAGTTTGTTTGTTAAAAATGCATGAACTTAATCTTTAAGATCATTAATGGGTTATAGTGAATCAACTATTCACCATACGCTAATTCACTGTGCCCCACCGTAGCAAATCAAGTTTAAGTCTAATTTCTTGGGACATGAATGTTATTAAAGGAAAAGTTAAACCACTGAAAGGAAACATAAATATCAATAATCTGAATGAAAAACTTCATTTTTTAAAATTATTTCAACCATGATCTCCATAACAAACATAAGGAAGGTAAGAAAATTTACTTTAGTTAGCTAAAAACAAAAATTATCTACCAAAAACCGATAGTCAAAAATTATGTGGTAACAACTATGAATAAAGATTGCTGATATATGAGCACATAAAATAATTAAATTATCAAGATGAACAAAATTCTAATTTTTGAGAAAATTCCTTTAATTCACTGTTCCCCTCAATCCACTGTACCCCAGCTTCCCAATTTTCGTAGTTTAAGTATATTTTTATAACATTTATTATTTAAAAAACATTTTATTATATATTATTTAATTTATTTGTAGAATAAAACGAATTAAAGAAAGTGGAGCAAAAAAAGTTATGAACCAACTTCTTGATCTTTTGGTATTCCCAGTGGGCACACAACGTGTTTAAGACGTTTAAAACACATATTAAAATGTAGTAACACGTATTTTTAACGTCTTGTGTCTGTTTGGCTGTTGCCTCAAATGCTAGTAAAAAAGCAACTTCTTCTAATGTTTTCAAAGAAGGAAAAACCTGCCGTATATTGGCAAAGAAGTAAAAAAGTTGCTTAAGTTTTAAGGTAACGAGTTGCTGTAAAAAATTTTTTCCACGATATATTCCTGACACAACAGGAGTTTTTCTGGTGCGTAATGGTCAATTTGAAATTTAAAATTTAAACAACGACTTCATGTGAACAAAACGCCCTGGTAATTCAACCACAATCAATGGTGAAACAATAAAGCTTAACCATTAAACAAAATTTTTTCAAATTTCTTTTAATGGTGAAAAGCTGTTTGCGAAAAAGATTACCAAAACATTTTTTTGCTGCGCATTTGTTTCGTGTGTTTTTTTTAAATAATAAACACGGAAAACGGTTTTTCCAATTGGCAGAAACCTTATCTCAAAAAATAATTTAACACAAGTTGAACTCTTTGCACATTTAAGCATTTTTTCCATCGGTAAAGAATTTCCCAATCGATAGAATTATTTATAAGATCTAAAATGACGCAATTTAATTATTTTCACAATTGAACGAATTAGAAATAAGGGGTCGTCGATAAATTACGCAACGCTAAGAATCACTGAAATAAAAGCAAAAAAGATCAAAAGCTCTTCTTCGCTAAGCTCTAAATTAAATAAAAAACCCAAATAGAACTTTAAGGTTAATGAAACGCGCCGCGTAAAAGAGTTTAAAATCTCCTACTTCTGTTTTATTAATTTTTTTTTTTTAATTTAAGTTGTGTAATTTATGGACAATCCCTAAGATCTGAACATAACACAATTTTCGATAAACTACAATAACAGAATATTAACGAAGAAATAAAAATAAAATAAAATAATAATTAAAATAAGATAAAAAGAAAGTTTTATTAAGAACACTTAATTTATTTCGACGTTTAAGAAAATTTACACTGTACAAATGTATAACAAAATCAATGGCTGGGGCGAAAAGAAGGCAGCAATATCCCATAACACCGCGCCCTATTTAAAACAAACTTTGCAAATTCGTAACACAAAATAAAAACAAAACAAAAAAAATCAATAAAAGCAGAAATCACAACAGTAAGAAGTTTAAAAATAAGAAATTAAAAAAAAAAAAAAATAACAAACACTATTTCAAAAATTACTATGCCTAATATACTGAAATATAGATTATAATTCTGAATAAATATATTAAAAACAACAACTAAATTTTAACAAAATCAATAAACAGATTAAAAATGTATAAAGAGTTACTATTTTTATGTTTCTACTAGATAGTTAGTTTTTTTTTGTATATGATCCCGCATAGTTTTATAATAAATAATTGAATGTTGGATTATTTACAAAAAGATTCTCTATATATAGATTAAATAAATGCAAAAAATAAAACTTTCAGAGTTAACTTTAAGAAGGAAAATTTTAATAAAAAATATTTCCATAGAAATTGTGATAAAGACATTCATATTTTTAATAAATGAGACAGAGAGTTGTATGAATAAATGAGGCTGAGAGTTGTACGAATAAATGAGGCTGAGAGTTGTATAAAATATGAATTGTCACTAAAGAAAAAGCAATTCAGTGATTAAAACGCGATTAAGTACTCATGGCTTTTTATGAAATAGATAGTGTTTTCCTCTTTTAGAAGTTATTTAGCTAAATTAGCTTTATAAATTATTATCCAGACTCTTTAATAATAATAAGTAAATTAATTTTAATATTAGTAAAAAGGTAAAATTTTAAGTAATATTAGTAAAAAAGTACAAATTATATTTTGGAGTTCCATATATAACACCTTCAGGCTTTGTGCAAATTCCTAACTTAAGTATGTTCATGCTTATGTAATTTGACAATGTTTTGCAAAAACTTGCGTTAATTAGAGACTGAGCACAAAGTACCTCAAAAAGTTAGCATCCCCCCCCCCAACCTTAAATATGAGAGCAATTAGTTAATGGTATATCTTTTTTAGCATATTATATTAAACTTAAATCCATTACAAATTTTAAAATTCGTTCAATAATCTTTAAGTATTCAAAAGTTATGATTACGTGAAGTTCACAAACATTTTAGAGAATGAAAAAAAAACCTGCAGATGAATTTAAGTCTAACATCATATGCTAAAAAAAATGCATTTCATTAACTAATTGCCATAACATTTAGGGTTGAGGGGCTAACTTTTGTGAATATTTTTGCTAACAGGTTCTAATCATCGCAAATTTTTACAAAATTATCTAATTTGAAAGATGCTTAGACATACTTAAGTTTGAGGTTTGCACACTGCCTAAAAGTGTTAAGAAACTTCAAAAGCGCACCTAATTATATTATAACTAATTTACTTATTATTATAAATAATTCTAGGTAAGTTATAATTTATAAAGATAATTTACCTAAATAACTTCTAAAAGAGAAAAACAAAACCTGAAATATAAAAAACCATGAGAACTAAATGACGTATTAACTTTTAACTACCGATGCGCTTTTTCTTTAGTGACAATTCATAATTGATAAATCTAGAGCAAAACAAAATTTGGCTATTCAATGTCATTGTGAAAGTGTTGTTTTATTTTTTATCTAGTAAACGCTAATGCAAAACATAAATATGTTATGCATTAGCGCATCTCTTTGTTATAGAAATGGTTTTGCAAATAATTTAACCATAAATGAGATTGATAGACGTTTAACCTTTTTGTTTGCATTTTTATCCGTAACTAATTTTTAATATTAGATAGGTTTTTATAAGCTAATATAGCATAAAAAAGAAAAGGAGGGGGGGGGGCATTGAATTGAGTAATACTCCATAATTTTTTTCTTTTTTTTTCTTTAAGCATTTAACTAGTATTGACAGAAAGTAAAACATCACATCAACAAGTGGATGAAGAAAAAATCTGAATAACTACCTCCAAAAAATGTTAAAAAAATATTGTAGTATTATTAAAAGTAAAAGTTGTATGAATAAATGTTTAAAGAATGATTTATACATGCAACAAATTCTGCATTTGAATTTATTAATTTAATGCAAGTTTGAGCTCCTCTGTTTATTCCTCCAATAAAGGCAGCATTATTATGTCATTATTATGCCAGTTCTATGCTTTAAATATATCTAAACTATTATTTTCTGATTTCAATAGTTTTTCCATTAGTTTTGACAACATCAACAAACAGTTCTACAATTTTAACTTTGCTTTCGTTGATAACAACAGATTTAATAGCTTGACTGATTTGATCTTGGTAAAAAAAATCTGGAATTTTGTAAAATTACATCATTAGAAAATTATTAATCTTGTTACATTATTAGAAAATTGAAAAAAATATAAATAATAATAAACGTTCACTTAATAATTATATAACGGTGACAGATTTTCAGGTCAAATTGCAGTTGTCGAATTTTTGAAAAACTAAACTGTTCGTTATGAAGATTATTATTTCTTAAAATCTGTTTTATAAATAATACGCTCCTGAATGGTGAAAAAGCAGCTTAGTATGGAAATTAGTATGTAATAAACTTTAAAAAATTTATTTAACTACACAAATAAATTTTTTCTTGTTTTAACTGATCAGGAAAAATGCTATTTAAAAAAAAAAAAATTAAAATTTTAAGAGTCTTTTTGTCATTCACAAACTTTAAAAAAAAAACTTAAAAAGTTTTTTATAAAACATTCAGTGAACTATGTTTTATAAAACATTCAGTGAACTATGTTAGTTGTCTGAACCATGAAATACTTTTAAATATTTTAAATAGCTCATTAAAATATTTAATCAATATCTTAAACATATAAACAACTTTAGAGAAACAAGTAACTGTATACAATCATAAATAAAGTTGCGACTGAAAATAAAGGTTTATTGTCTTCATAAAAGTTTCGAAAATTTAAAAAAAGAAATAACTATTCTCTAGTTATTATAAATTTTGAAGAAAAAAATGGGTCCGTCCAAATGCAGCAAACTTTTGCTAATAAAATTTTTGTCTCGACTTTCAGAAGAAATGTTTATTTGAAATTTGAAAGCTTAAAAAGTGGAAACAGATAGATAGTATTCGGAAGAATTAAAAAAGCTTGTTCTAAATGTTCAGTTTTATTCAACACGTGTTTACAAATATTTAAGAACAGTTTTTAAGATGCTTCCAATAAGTTTAGATATTATCTGCAATCCATTTAGATATTATCTGCAAATTTTGACCCTGGTTTATATTATGCCCTGTTTATTGAATAAAAATGAGTAAATTAAGTATGAGTAATTAAAAACAATGCAGTGTTCTGGGATGCAGCTAAATAATGGATTCTATGCGCATCAAAACAATCTGGAAAATTACTGGATTTGTAGATTATAGAGGAATTACCGTGGAATCTGATGACAGTATAGCAACACAAGAGTTTGTAATTTTGCTTGATATTTTGGAAAGTTATTGGAAACATCCAGTTGGTTATGTGGTTGTTCATTGGTTGACGGGCAAAATTTAAAAGCTTTAGTTCAAACCTGTTTATAAAAATGAAAAAAAAAAGTAACTTATAAAAATGAATTTAACAATATTCAGATATCATTCAATTTAAATCTTCAATGAGGCAAGTACTGAGTCACAACAGTACTGTTTCTAGCAGAAATACAAACTGTTCAATTGTGCATCTGATCTCAACTTTTCAATCTGAAATAGTCACGTTGTAGAACTTCACTACAAGATCTGCTATCAAGTTCAGCGAACAGCCGTTTCTCATTGTTTTGCAAACTAGTTACGGAGAGCAGAAGCATCTTGCAACAAGCTTTATTATGGGTTAATATTCTAGGGTCTAATGTTTGTGGTTGTAACATCATATAGAGTGCACAATGTGTGCCCAAGCATTATCAACGACAGGAATTATACCTTCAGACTATGACTGCCTTGGTTATGTTAAAATGTTACTTATACGACACAGACACAGCTTTTTTGTGCAATAAAAATAGAGGAAAATTATTTTTTGTTTATGTAGCGATTTTAAAGTGTTGAAACCTGTGACAAAGCGCTTTATACAAGCATATAAAACATCGCTTAAGGCTAAAATTAAACAACAATTACAGTTAGTCATAACATTTTATCTTGAGTTGTTTTTACACAAGTTTTTGCCTAATGTTAATATTTTTTGATGCTGAATGATCATTTATCAAAAAGTTTTATTTTTAAATTTATTAACGCTTAGAGCTTTATGTTATTTACAGTGCGTCCTAAAGTTTAAGGACAGTCAGTTATTTCACTATAAATTTTAAGCCGAGCATTCAATATTCTTGAAATTTTCACTGAATATACCTAATAATATTATTTGTTTAAAAGTAAAAAAAATTTTTTAAATTAACATTTAATTATGCAATTAAAAAAAATGTAGTGCATGTTAAACAACCTGATGGTAATCACCTGATGGTAATGTTGTAAAATTTTAAAATTTTATGAATATTAACTACAAAAGCAATAGCAAAAAAAAAAAAATTATTTTTTGGGGGGAATCCTAGCATTAACATATTAAAGTACAAAGAACTGCTGTGGTGTTACTTAAAACTTCTTCAACTACTTCATTGACGTATCCAGAAATTATTCGGGTAAACCAGCACATGGTATTTTCGCGAACGTTCTAAAGACTTTTTTTTTTTTTTTACGTGGGTACCGCTTTAATTATCACAATTTACGCTAACTTATTGACAAGAGAGTATCTTATATCGCGCGGTTAGAATTATTTCTTTCAATCTCCACTTTTTGAAAAATTTGAGTTATTTATTGTGTCAAGTACATCTAATTAATGTTTTTATACTATACTGAAATCTAATTTATAATCAAAAATGTTGCGTAGAAAACATTAGTTATAAAAATGCTTTTATATTTATTAAATTATTTTATCTCAAAATTCAAAATTGTGGAGATAGAATAAACTAGTTCTAACATCGCGATATATAGTTGTATCTTATACATTATATACTGCCTTTACTTTTCGGAACGCAAAGAAATTATGCAAAAATTAAATCCGTTATTATTATATCATAAACTTTTGCTGCTTTAATGTTGTCTGTTCTGCTTTTTCTGTATACCATTAACTGAATAATATTGAATAAACTATATTTAGTTTGACCACGTTTAAAAATTCGAAAAAAAAATTATTTATAGTCATGAGCACCGATTTGTATTATACACTTATATGGGGCGATTTCGCTAATGTAAAAAGAGTCAAATCTTTATTATATTTTGTCGAATTAAGCACATTCTGTGCACATGTTGATGCAAAATCAGAATTCACATGCCCATACATGACAACAAATGCACTGGAGCTAGTCTTCTAATGAAACCATCCATTACACACCGCACACACAGCAGTGAATTGTTTTTTGATGTTTCTATTATAAGCTTTTAATGTACTCGGTAGCATTTGGTTTAATATTAATTTTTCAACTATGGGACTTCCTCTTCTTTGAGCCATATGCTTTTATTTGATTGGGAAAGAATTCCTTTTCTTTCTTCTATTTTAAACATGAATCACCCTACGATTATACCTCTTACAACTACCTTAGAGCTGACTGGGACTCATTTCGTTATTTTCTTCGTGACGGCCTTTTGATAGACATATTTCGTCTTCCTGCTAACAAATTTGCCTCATACATAACTTCATGAATTCAGGCTGGCATGGAATCTTTTATTCCCTCTCGACAATTCCAGGTCAAGCCTCACTCTTCTACATGCTTTTCCACACATTGTGCAGCTGCAATTTCCAATCGAAACCGTTACTCCCATATCTATCAGCAAAATAATTCTCTAGAAAACAGACGGCTGTATATTAATGCTAGGAACCATTGTAAAAAGGTTTTTTCCAACGCCAAAGCCCGCTATTCTCAGGTCATGAAATCTCGTATATCCTCGCAAAAATTAGACTCTCGTGACATCTGAAGAATCTTTAATAGTATAAATAATAAGGACAAACCTGCTACTCCACCTCTCTGATATGGTTCAGACTTTGTCACCTCACCTAAAGAAAAAGCTGTATTGTTTGCTAAGAACTTTTCATCAATATCATCTCTTGATTTCACTAGTTGCGTTCTATCTGATATAGCCGTCAAACAGGTTGATTAATTGCTTGACATTTGTATTAGTCCAGCTTCTGGATCTAAAGGGACTTCCTACTAAGACTCTCTGGAGAACACTTCTGTCTTGCAAAAGTGTTCTCCGGAGCTGTCGTCTATATTTTTTCCAGCATCTACACTCACTTTGGGTGCTCAATAACTTCTTCAATTTCAAAACCAGACTGGGCTTTCAAACAGAGAGATGAATAAGCTTTTTTTAACACTTAACAAAGTAGCTCCTCTGCAAGATTTCCTGTCTTGATACTTCTACAGCTTGTGGCCCGGACAACATACCTGTTATTGTCTTGCAGAAGTGTTCTCCGGAGCTATCGTCTATACTCTCAAAACTATTCAATAAGTGCTTATCAGAGTCTTATTTTCCAGCCTGCTGGAAAGCTACATCTGTTATCCATATCTTCAAAAATTCTGGAGAGCGATCTGATTTGTCAAACTACCGTCCCATTAGTCTTTTTTCTATCATAAGCTAGGTTTTTGAATCATTAATTAACAAATATCAAATCTCTCATCTTGAATCTAATAACTTACTTTCTGATCATCAATATGGATTTCGATCTTCTCGTTCTACAGCTGGTTTGCTAACAGTAATAACCAATAGGTTTTATCGTGCATTAGATAAAGGTGGAGAGATTAAGGCCATTGCTCTTGGCATTTCAAAAGCTTTTGATAAAGTTTGACATGCTGGTCTTCTCCATAAGCTTTCTTATGGTGTATCTGGTTACATCTTTAAGTTTATTGAATCCTCCCTTTCCAATCGTAGTATAAAAGTTGTCATCGATGAACAGCCTTCTTTTCTCATATTCTGTAACTTCAGAGGTTCCTCAAGGTTCAGTTCTTGGTCCTATACTCTTTTAAATTTACATTAACGATCTTCCAAGTATTCTCACACCTATGGTGTCATTTTTCGCTGATGATACTACCATTTATTATTGTCATGATAAGAAGCCAACAGTCTCTGATTGGAGGGGTCATTTGAGCTTGAAAAGGATCTTACTTCTGCTACAGCATTAGGCTCAGAGTCGATTGTAAACTTTAATTTAGATAAAACTCAATCTTTTTCAACCAATCGTTATCGCATTGAGTACATTACCGTTCATAAATATAGATCTTCCTATATTTATGAACGGTAATGTACTCAATGAGTCACCTACCCTTAATCTTCTAGGATTAACTCTTACATCCGGTCTTTCTTGGAAACCATATATCAAACCCATTGCAAAATTAGCACCCGCTAAGGTTGCATCTCTTTATCGAGCTTGACACTTTCTTACTCCGGATTCTATTCATTATCCCAATAAATCTCAAATCCGGCCTTGTATATAATACTGTTGCCATATCTGGGGCGGATCTTCTAATGATGCCCTTTCTGTTTTAGACAAGGTGCAAAAACACATTGTAAACATAGTTGGACCTGCTCTTGCAGCCATTATCACATAGTCGTAATGTTGCTTCTCTTTAGCCATCAGCTAGCGTCTCTTGTGCCATCTATTAAAATTCATTCTCGTGTTACTCATCATTCAATTAAGTCTCATTCTTTTTTTCTGTGACTGTTCTTAAGTGCTCCAAAACCTCTTATTCGTCTAGTTTTTTTCCTCGAACATCAGTTCTTTTGAATTCGCTTCCTTCATCTTGGTTTCCTGATTCATACAATTTGCAATCTTTTAAGTTGTCTGTCAATCGTTATCTTGCTCTAAAATCTTCATCTTTTCTCTTCCAGTAACTTCCAACTCTAATTAGTGGTTACTTGCAGCCTTATCTGTTAGAAGCGAAGATGTTAAAAAAAAAAAAATGCTAATCGATATAGTGGCTATCGACAATCAGCGATGGTGAGCATTTAATGATAATAAATGCGAATATAAGAAATGCATTCAAATTATACTATAATTCCTAATTTATGTCCAATGATTTTATTTAATTGTTTATATAATTATAAACAATTAAATAAAATCTTCTACATTATATATATAATTTTAACTGTGGGTCTATTTTATCATACTGTGGTGAAACCACCCCACAATATTCTACTTCGACAAAAACCTATTTAAAATATATACCACGAACGCCAGTTAAATAGCTTTAACAAATTTCTCACCTTAGCAGTTGTTCTCAAATGAAGCTTCAATCAATTTTGCAAAATTAATAATAATGCCACTTGGAGCAAGAGTGACACGATAATATCAATTAGTAAAATTAAATAGCAAATCTCATTTAAAATTTTCAACAACCAACCAAATTAGGCGGCAACTATGATTAATCAATAGTTATAATTTTAAAATAATAAATATTTTACATCGTATTAATGCGGTGTTACGCTAAAATAACATCTTTTTCTTGAAATATTAAAAGTGGCGAAATCACCCTCGTGGCGATATTGCCCCGGTCTACCCTATTATTACTATATAATATAAATAAAGTTAATAAAGAAAGCTTCTCTAAAATCATTATAGTTAAAACGGGTAAATTAGATTACTTTCCAATTTGCTATGAAAATAGATTGGAAATTTTTTTCAAAGAAAAATGTTGAACTTTCGACTTGAAAATTTAAAACTCGACATTAAATTGACAAGAGGTTGACAGAGAATGTAACCTGGAAACACTAACTCATAAATATAGCATAGTAAATTTATAGATACTTTCCATTTACATTTAGGCATTTAGGCTTTCAGGCATTTATTGCATAAGCATTTTCCCATATGAAGAAGAAAACAAAAGTAAAATGTACAAATTTATTTTTAACATAAATATAAACATTCTTTAACATAAACAAAAATTTTGCTCAAAATATTTAAAAAAAATAATCCAACTTGTCTTCAAACACTAGAGTAAGGTGGGGTAATCCAAGCCTTTTTTTTGTTATTATTTTTTTTTATTAATTTATGACTTTAAGCAAAAAAAAATAGCAAAACAATTTTTTTTTTTCGAAGAAGTTCTACAATTATAATTAAACATCATTTTTAATAAACATCAACAAAAAAATTTTTACATAATTTTTAAAGATGTCTAAGGAGCACTAATTTTAGTTGTATTCTATAGACCCACATTACCACGTTTAGTGGGGTAATGTAAGTCTAAGTTACATTTATACCTTTTTTCAATGAAATATACCAACTTATAGAAAAATGTGACTAAAGTCATTAAGTATATATTATACTGAAATTATTTGATCAAAAGTTTAAAGGTAATAATACCTTAATAGATGTTTTAAATACAAAAAAACTCGTTCAAAGCGCTAAATTAGAAACGCAAAATGAATATTTTTTTCTCTGTTAGCTAATTTCCAAGTAATGAAAAGTATTCTTAAGGTTTGATTTCCATAGTTTAATTTTTACGAACTTTCTTGATAATTAAATAAATGATATTAAAAGTCGAAGTACTTATACCAGTCAAGCATAATAAAATAATGTTTAATGAAGAATGAAGCAAAAACCTTATAAAAACTTATCAAAATTTTTGTGTGTTATATATTAAAGATTCATTATCCTACAAAAGCGAAATTTTTATATAATAAAAATTCAATGCACAATCCTTCAAAACTGCTACGCTTCGTAATCTTCTAGTTTCAATTGAAATCATGATATCATTACATCTTTAATGATAATCTAAAGCAACCCATAGAATCATGACTCCAGAAAAATGAATCTAGAAACATAGTCAGACTTCTAATTTATACTAATTTTCATTTTAAAGGTATTTATTGTTGTATAAGCATTATCGGCACAAAACACATTTTTATATAGACCCAGATTACCAGACCCAAGAATGTTGCTTATTTCAAAAAAACTATGCATCATTCCGTCTTAAAACTAGTTGAACCTAATTATCTGGTAATTTTTCTTCCCGATAAAACATTTTATATGTGTTAGACTCCGTTTTTAATACCCTTTTTTCTGAAGTTTAAGGTTTTCGATAAAAAAAATCTCTCTTTAAATGCATACGCTATTTTCAATAAAAAATATACTTAAGAACTTGCCTAGTAATCTGATAATTAAAATTTAGAGAGCTGTTTTTACCATCTATAACATACAGAAAAAAAACTTCTATCTAAAACCTTTCTTCTGAAAAACTAATAAATACTGATTAGACCCACATTACCCTTTAGACCATTTAGACTTTAGACATTACCTCATCCTACCCTACAACATTACCTCACCCTACCCTACAACATTACCTCACCCTAACCTACAAAATTAAAAAAAAAAAGTTTAAAAATCAAAAACTTTTAGTTAAATACAAAAGTTTAATGAAGATTAAAAAAAAGAAAGTTTTTTTTAATTTTCATTAAACTTTTGTACATTTACGTTTTATACATTTACAAAACAATTACTTATTTTTATCTATTTCTAAATACTTAATCAAAATAAAAATGGCTAAACACAAAGAATATGTATCTATAACAATGATGAGAGAAATAATGCACGTACAAAAAGAAACAGTTATGGCTTTTTTTTGTGAAATTGCTAGCAGTTTAAATATAAAAATTGAAACGCTTCAAAATGATGTTTATGATGTAAAAAAGGAAATTGCAAATGATATTAGGATTGAACGTGCTCATTGAGTTGGTAATGGTGGTTCTGAACGAGCGCGAACGACTGTGCTAAAGTTGCATGACTTTGAAGATAAAGCGATAATTATGGATAAAGCGAACAAACTAAAAGGTACTAATATACATATATAAATGAGGATTTTAGCGAAACAACTAGGAGAATTCGTAAAGAACTATTTGCACAAGCAAAAACTCATAAGCAAAATGGCTATTATGCAAAAGTTCTATATAATAAATTGATAGTTCACGATTTTAAGCAAAAAAATATAGATCTAGTTGAAATTTCGCCGGCTATTTAAAAATAAGTAATATTATTATACGAGTTCTTGAATAAGCTCTTGTTTTATCTTTTATCTTTAATTTTTAAAAATGGCTGAAAATTTTTGTTCTAATGAAGATTTTTTTTAATTAAATTTTGATCCTTTTGAAGATTTTCTTAACTTTTCTGAAGATAATTTAAATATTAAATTGAAAATGAATTTAATGAATACATCATATTTTGATCCTTATAATTTTAAAATAAAAAAATATATTAATTCTTTTTCTATATCACATTTAAACATAAGAAGCATGAGTCAAAGCTTTGAAAAATTTAAAGAATTTTTTTAAAAATTCTTTAAATTTTTCAAAGCTTTGACTCATGCTTCTTATGTTTAAATGTGTTAAAAGTTTATAATATTTAAAAATATTAAAAACTACGTTTACGTCATAGCTGTGTCAGAGACTTGGCATGAAACAGATAGTCCAATTGAATCAAACTCTAATTATAGATTGCCAAATTACAAAGTAATTAGCCAACCACGAGGAAATCATAAAAAAGGTGGAGGAATAGGATTTTACATACTTGAAAAATATTTTTTTAAGATAAAAAAACAATTAAGCTTAGTAAAAGAAAACTATGAAAGTCTTTTTATTGAAATAATTAATAACCAAAAATAAAAATACTATAATTTAATGTGTTTACCGTCCACCATGTGAAGAAATCAGATTGTTTCAAAATTTTATTGAAAATTGTGTTTTGAAAATAAATAAAGAAAAAAAATGTATGACCGGTGACATAACTTTAAACGCTCTGAATTACCACAACTTTCCAAAAACTAAATCGTTTTTTGAAATGTTGTTTAGATACAATGTCTTGCCAGTAATCAATAAACCTACTCAAGTGAATAAAAACTCAAAAACAGCAATTGATAATATACTTATTAACAATTACTTAGAAACGTCATTTCAGTCAGGCATTTTTAAAACAGATATAAGCGATTATTTCCCGATCTACATAACTATTAAAAAAATTTAAGGATACTCAGCCAAAGTTTACAAACTTAAAAAATCAATAATACAAATAAACTATCGAATAAATTAAATTTAGAAAATTGGAATGATGTCTATAATTGTCATAATACAAATGAAGTTTTTAGTATTCTTTTAGCTAAATTTTTAGCGATATTCGACGAAGCTTGTCCATATGAAAAAATACAAATTAAAACAAAAGCACTTAATAACCCTTGGATGAATAATACACTTTTAAAGTGTTTTAAAACAAAACAAAAAAACTATACAACAAGTTCTTAAAAAATAAAAGTACAGAGAATGAGAAAATATACAAATTATTATAAGTTTTTATGAACATCTTCTTAAAAAAACAAAACAAATGTATTATAGTAAACAAATTAGCAATTCCAAGTTTGATGTTAAAAAAACATGGTCATTAATAAACGTCATAAAGGGCCGAAGTCAAACAAAAAGTTCAGTATTACCTCAAAGAATTAATATTAATAAATCAGATATATTTTGTCCTTATAAAATATCTAACGAGTTTAATTAATACTTTACAAATGTTGGGATTAGTCTCGCAAACAAAATTATACCAACTTCTACGTCATTTAAGACATATCTAAAAAAATCAATAGATAAAACAATGTATGATAGTGGTTTAACTTTTCTTGAATTTGACGCAGCTTTATTTTCTTTAAAAAAAAAAATCTCCAGGATTTGATGAAATTCCCAGTAATATCCTTATATCTAACAAAAAAAGCATTACAAAACCTTTGTTCCACATAGTCAACCTTTCTTAAGGAGATTAAGGAGTATTTCCTGATATACTTAAGCTTGCAAGAGTATACCCAACTTATAAAGACAATGATCGCGCCGACGTATCAAACTATAGACCCATATCGGTACTTTCTGTTTTCTCAAAAATCTTCGAACATGTAGTTTACAATAGAATATTTGATTATTTTACAAACAATAATCTTTTTAATCCAAAACAATTCGGATTTCAAAAAAAACATTCACCATAACATTTATTCTGTTAGAAAAACTAAAATGGTACGGGATATGCAATAAACATTGGATAAAAAGTTATCCATCTAATAGAAAACAATATGTTCAAAACAAGAAATCCGGAATACTGAATTTTCTGTGTGGAGTGCCTCAAGGATCGATCCTAGGACCGCTCTTATCTTTAATTTATGTTAATAATTTTAACAATGCATCAGTAAAACTAAATGCTATCATGTTTGCAGGCAATACAAATCTATTTTTATCTAACTGCAATATTAATCAACTTTATGCTGACATGAACATTGAATTGGAAAAGTTAATGATTGGTTCAGGTCAAATAAACTTTCTCTTAACGTTGAAAAAACACAATATACCTTGTTTCATAAAAAAAAACAAGAAGAAAACCTTCCTCTAAAACTGCCAAAACTTATTATAAATTATAAACAAATTAAAAAATAAGATACTATAAATTTTTTAGGAGTTATTGTGAATGATCATTTATCATGGCTCCCACATGTAAAATATATACAGTCAAAAATCAGTAGAACCATTAGTATTATGTATCGAACTCGCCCATACATAAATTCACATGTCTAAAGCTCATATACTTCAGCTTAACTCATTGTTACATTACTTATGCAAATATTACGAGGGCAAGTTGTCGACCAACAAAAACTTAAAAATATTCTTTCCTTACAAAAACATGATTGTAAAATTATATACAACCAAAAAAAGGGGGGACCACACTAAACCTTTAATGATGGATATGAAAATGATGAACATATATCAGATAAATATTTACCAACACCTAATCTTGTATAAAAATACAAATAATCTAACTCCTGAAATCTTAATAAGTAAATTTAATAAAAATCTAAATGAGAAGTATTTCTTAAGAATAAATCAAAGTAACACATATAAATTACCTTAAAAAGTAAACAAATACACAGAATATAGTATAACTTATAGAGGTCCCAAGCTATGGAACTCTTTTCTGAAAGGCAATTTAAATATGGCAAAATCTTTAAATTCATTTCAGTGTCAAACAAAAACTTACGTTTTAAATCTTAAGGGTTAATTTTTATTTTTGTTTACAAAAAATTGTTTTTTAAGCATTATATCTGATTATTAGATATTAAATGTAATCTTTATATATTATATGTTGAATATGATATCATATATTTAATTGGAAATTTGTATTTAAATATCTTCTTTTTATGACCTTTTGTGACTATTAGTATCTATTAATATTATATCTTCTTCTTAACTATTTGTATCAATATATATATATATATATATATATATATTTTAAATAAAATTTTTTCACTTTTTCAATATTGTATCCTCTTTTTTGACTAATTGAGGGTGTTTGTACTTTTAATTGATACATCTTCTTTTTTCTCTATTTTTATTCTTAAATATTATATTTCTTTTTTTTTCTCCTAAAATTTTTACTTGATTTACTAACCATATATTACTGTTATTGTTATAATCTGTCGGGGCTCTATGAAAAGATTAGGTTGGTATCTTGCCATCCATATCCTCTTTGAGCCCCTGTCTGTTTACTATTTATACATTTGTAGCTATATTTTATTTTTTGTGAAAGGGAATTGTAATTTATATAAACAGCAAAATAAAATTAGAACAAATAAATTAAAAAAAAATAGAACGGAAATAATTGTTAAAAGTAATGTAAAATTAATGTAGTTAAGAAACTTAATATTAGTTCAAACAAAAAGACTTCTAAATGAAAAGAAACAAATAATAAGAATGATAAAGACTTATCATTTTTTTATATTTTGTTCAAATTTGTTAACTACTTTATCGACATTTTGGTTTATTAAAATTTCAAAAAATTAAATCATGACAAACTCTAGCTATCGTGCTCAAAAAAGAAATAAATCATGACAAACTCTAGCAATCGTGCTAAAAAAAGAGATAAAACCTTAGGTATTGATGACATTATTGTACGTGTTGATGATAGATGTGAAGTTGTTTTATATTTTTTTAAGGAGTTATGTAATTCTGTTTCTTAAGTATTCAACTCATATTAAAGTATAGCGTAAAATCAAGTTTTAAAATGATTTTAAAACTCAGTAACAGATAAAAGTATGTAATTACCGATGGAAATAACAACTTAAAAAAAATGAAAACTAGAATTGTTTTATCTCAAGTAACGTTAATTTGATTAATCTCAAGTAACACAGTTTTGATAGTAAAGATTTAATTTACCCCATGTAACAAAGATTTAATAAACCTCAATAGAGGTTAATCTAATCATTGTTACTTAAATTGATCAAATAACAAAGATTTTTTACTCAAGTAACAATGGTTTAACTAATCTTAAGTAACAAAGATTAATCTCAAGGGTGCATTTTTGCTAATTTATTTAAATATTCCAAATTTTTATGTTATAATGTTTACAAATGGTACATATTTATTTTACTCATTCATATCTCTTGTAAGTAACACATATTGAACTAAAAAAACTAAATATGTTAAACGAATAAATTATCACAAAATATAGAATAAAACTAAAAACAATCTATTTCATGCTAATCAACAGAAAAATAAAATGAAAATTTACTGACGATTAATATATAACACATAACTATCAAACGACGTCAGATTGTAAAAGTTTTAGGGGCTTCGAATAATGAAAAGTGCTCCTGGAAACTCCACATGAATTATATAGACACAACAGTCTATAAACAGTCTTTTATACATAGCTTTCTCATGTATGCCTATATAGCATAGAAAAATACTAACAGATGTATGTTAGAACCGCTTTATTTACGTCAGAAGCATGTTTTGAGACAAGTGTTTAATAAAGACTAACATATTGATGCTCAACCATTACTGGACCAAATGAAAGCATTTTTTTCAGTATAACTATGCCATAAAAGTTTACAAAACCATTTGCTCCCAAGTTTCTTAATTACTTAAAAATTTAAATGACTAAACCAAGGTTTAAAACAAGTTTAAACCAAGGTTTAAAGTTGTAATTATGAAGTTAAAAAATCATGAGAAATTTCATTTAAAACTCTCTTCAAAAACCAAAATTAAAAAAAAAATTAAAAAAAGAAATTGTTAAAATATTTTAAAATGTGTCTCAAATACAAAGTGAATTAATTATGTGTATTACACGCATAGTATATAATTATTTTTTTTATCTTAACAACAAATAATATGTATTTTTTTCCTATGTCTTATTTTTATCTTTATTTTTTACCTCTGGATATTTACATTTGTATAACCGCAGTTAAAATAAAAAAAATGGGGTTTTTGCATTGGTTAATAACATTTTGCGATTCAGATTTTAAATGATCTCTTACTGGCCCTCACGTTCAGTGAAATGCTGGTCCACAGCCTTGTAATCCCGTAAACAAAGAAAACACGAGTATTTCGTGTATCCTTTTCGTAGACCGAGAAGAAATACTATTATCTTAAAGACTCCACTTACATACACCCCGCTCTAAGACTCCAAAATATACTTTATGCTTTTTCTTAGGAAATTTTGATAATAGAAGAAAACAAATGGAACCACTGAATTGAGCATAACAAAATTATCTAAATAACATTAAAAAATTGAGAAGTTGTGTAATTTACATTATGGATAAAATATAAGACGACTTGCTTTGTTCCTGAAGTACTCTCAAAATGTTCTTATTATTAGGTTTGTTCCTGCAATACTCTTGGAATGCTGCCATTATTAAGTTTATTCCTGTAAAAACTTTCGGAGTGTTTTCATTATTCTTAAACATCGCTTGTTGTTACTTAAAATTTTATAGCCGGAATAATTATTTAAAATTTTCGCAATGTTGGCTTCCAATACTTTTTTAGGGCGTGTAAGATTAATTTTTCTACCTTCGTTCATACTTTAGAGTGTGTTTACTTTAAACAGATTACATTTTGAAAACACTTTGTTTATAAACGATTTTTGATTATTTACTCACAGTAATTAAGCAATATCGAATAAAATGTGGGATTGTTGAATAGCATGATGAATAAGTTAATTTATTGTAAAAGAGAATATCTTCTTCTTTGAAAAAAGAATGCGGATAGTTTTTACTGTGCTTAAAGATAATAAAAAAGAGCTTTAAAACAAATTACCAACCATATTTATGTTGTCAAGAAACTTATTGTTATAATTACACAGTTTTAATCCATATTATCCGTACCTTTAGTACTTATATAAAATTAAACAAGGGCATTTCCAAAATCATCACGCTGAAATTTCAGGAAAAATTTGCTCAAAAATTTCCGGAAATTTTCAAAAAATATTTAATTGCAATAAACTTATAGCTATTATAATAGTTTTACAAAATTCATTTCTTTGTTTCATACAAAGATTGCATACAAAAACAATTTTAGGGGAGGCTGTGTGGGGAAGGGAGTGTTCTACTCCCACAAAGAAGGTAATTTTCAAGTTAGAGTCTGTTTTTTGACGAATTTAGACGACTAGTTAGGTATTTGACATAAATCAGTCGGGTGAATTTTAGTTTTTAAGGGACCTTTTTCTTTTTTTTAAGAAACGGTACTTTTTACGGATTTGCCCCCTCCCCCTCCCTTTTTTAATTTATCAATTTATAAAGTTAAAAGTGCCCTAACAAAGTTGTGGCGAGTTAGACTTAAGTCTTAAAAGCACTTATTTAAACATAGCAGTGGAACTTATGACCTCGAAATCATTAGTTCATTATTTTTATTGCCAACTATATTTTTAAATAGTTCAAATTTATCATAAAAATTTTCTTTACTTTTTGCCTTTTATTAATCAATGACGTCTTTAAATCTCATTAATCAATGACGTCTTTAAATCAATGACGTCTTTAAATCAAGGAAAAATTTCAAAGTACTCTATATATTCAATCAAATCTTTTCATAAATAATGTTACAGTTTTCAGTAACTTGTAGGCGAATTTAATAGATATTGACAAATGCCCCATCCCCTTTAGGGATGGGGGTGCAAATTATGTTAACCCTTAAACAAAGCTTGCTACGACAATAAACATCAATATGCTTAACATATAACAGGATAAAACAGTTTTAGAAAATTTAGAAAACAAGTTTATTATAGCTGCTACTTATAGTTATAATAAAAAAACTCAACAAAAGACCAAAAAAAGTGTTTTTCAAAGGGGACTTTCTAAAAATTTTATGAACTGCTTTACAATATTTTACCATAAAATAACAACTGTCTAAATAAGACATAAAATTTTACCCATTAATTATAAAATAATTAATTTTCAAAATTTCCAAAATTTCGCGAGATGAAAATTTCCGGAAAATTTTCAATCCTAGTTGTGCCTATAATTTGCATAACTATAAAACTGAAAATCACCGGTTTACTCTCATTTAATTCTAACCTATATAAATATTTTGTAAACAAAGAATGGTATTGTTAGTAATGTTTTCAAAGAACAAATTAAGTTTGAAGCGGAATCACGTACGGAACAGAAAAATGCAAACTTTAGTTACTAGATAAATAAACTTTAATTCCTCGAAAAATATAAGTTTCACCAGTATATATATATATTTTTAAAAATATTTTAAATATAATTTCCAGAGAGTTGCAATATTGCACTGTGTATCATAGATTCACAACAATCGTTTAAATGCAGTTCATTTATGGTCACGCACGGTTGTAAATTTGTCGGTTTTATGCAGTTATTTTTATAAAAATAAAATGCTTGTGAATATTTCAAGTCAAATATTATATTGCTACATATTTAATATATTTTCGATGAGAAATAGCCGTCATCAAATATTTCTTTCTTAAAAAAATAAAAATATCAATAATAATAAAAGTACATATATATATATATATATATATATATATATATATATATATATATATATATATATATATATATATATATATATATATATATATATATATATATATATATATATATTTATATATATATATATATAATACGCCCAGAAATACCAATAAATAAACTATGCTAGCGGGCAAGCAACAGCCATCAAAGTTAGCAAATTCTATCTATTGCAGATCGAAGGTATAGCCATAACAAATAGTGTAAACAGTTATGAAGTGCAATAACAGATATTGCACTGTTGCAGCTAAGTTATTTTTATGTTTTTTGTTTTAACAAATAGTTTCTGAAAAATTTAGATTTGTCTAGTTTGTTTTTGAAATTCTTTATTTAATCAGCTTCTATTATTTTAGACGGTAAGTTGTTAAATACATTAACATCTCGATTTTTTGAAGGTATTTCTGAAAAAAGGCTTTTACAGCTTGAATTTGTGTTGTTTTAAATATGGACCTTCTTTTAATGTATATTGATAATGGTCTGTAAACCGATCTATTTTCATGATAATAATTTCAAAGTTATACTTTTACCAAAAAAGATGGAAATTTTATAAGTAAAAAAAAAAGGTAAAAAATTGACCTGCATAAAGTTTAGTCTTAAAACGGCAAAGAATTGTGTTTGCAACAACTGTGATGACGGTTACTGAGTGCTTTATCACAAAAACCATTTTTATTTTTTATCTATAATTTTTGTAACCAGAACTATTTTTAAAAACTTTTTAACTTTAAGTAAATTTATTTCAACCATCCAAACACGAGTACTTAAAGCATTTTTGGTTCTAATCTAAATATGATAGTAGTATAACTCTATCAATAGTATAATAAAAAGGTTAAACAATACATTACCATACAATAAACTACTAAATTACAAAAAAGGTACCCTTAAAGTAAAACTTTATCCTGCCAGTTAGTGTGCTTGGTTTCTTTTTTTTTTTTGATTAAAAAAATAATTATTGGACATAATTGAAATTTTTAGAATTCATCATAATTGACAATGTGGTATCCCTTGCCCCTAAAATTTCTTTATGAAGTTATAATAATTCTAGTTAAATGTTGCAACTGTATATATATATATATATATATGTATATATATATATATGTATATATATATATATATATATATATATATATATATATATATATATATATATATATATATATAAAAACTGTAAATATAAGTATGTATATGTATATATAAATATATATATATATATACATATACATATATATATATATATATATATATATATATATATATATATATATATATATATATATATATATATATATATATATATATATATATATATATATATATATACATATAGTTAAATTAAAACCTGAACTTTTTATAGCTCAATTAAATAAAATCAAAATGTCTTAAAATAGATCTACTTACCATAGTACGGGCGTGAACGTGAAAAGCTTGAAGATAACATTCTTTATTCAAGATAAACGCATTTTTCATGATTAAACTTCGACATTAAATTTTTCACCGCTTTGAATGTGACAAATGTTATGTTGGACCCAAATGTTATATCGAACAAATAATAATAAGTAAACAAAAAATGAAAACAGCTGCTCCTAATATTCATTTGTTAATGTTATTATCAGAAACGATTAATTTCATCTTTCTGTATCAATACATCAGCTTCATTAATTCTTTTTTTATAAACTATTTTGTACATTAATAAGCAAACGAATTAAGGTTAATCCTTTATTCATTTCTTAAGATTAAACCTTCCCATTTTTAATGTTTATATAATAACTTGCATTTTTATGTATATGTTAATATATATATATATATATATATATATATATATATATATATATATATATATATATATATATATATATATATATATACATATATATATATATATATATATATATATATATATATATATATATATATATATATATATATATATATATATATATGCTTGTATGTGTTTGTTTATTCTATTTCTTTGTTTAATTATTGCTTAACCAGTGTATATATTAATTTTACTAGTGCCTTTTTTTTTTTTATTAACATTTGTTTGTTGCATGCTCCTCCTACGATAATATTTTTAAATTGGAATTGAGTACTCTGCATTTTAAAAATGATAGAATATTGTAATACATAGAAAAGAATATTAAGAAGAAAAAATTAATTTTAGAGATATATAATTGTGAGCATACATTTTGAGCCACACACTCGTTTAATGAAAAACTCATGTTCTCTTTGTTTGTACTTTTTTTATTTAAAAAGGGTCACTTGAAGTTTATTTATTTTTTTCAATGGTTTTGTAGTCGTTTAGTAATTTATTTAAAAATCCTTAAGTTAACTCAGTTGTTGTTTAATTTTTGTGTTTCTTTCATTAAGCCATCAGCGCAAATTAAAGAAAAAATTTAACTAAAAGAGAATAAAGCTATTTTTGTGAATCAACTTAAAAAATTTTGTACCAATAGCTTGAAGCCTCAAAAGAAATGTTAGGAAAAAACAGATAAAAGATTTAAATCTGAGTCTTAAAATTTAGAGCATTGCCAAAATTTTAGCTTGGAACATACAAAGTTTTGTTGATTGCAAAGAAAAATGTCTAATATATTTACTTACTTCTAGAATCCATTTCGTGCTCGTCTAATATGCATTTTTCTTTGTTCACCGTGAGTAAAAACATAAGGTTTATTAAAACGTTTCTTTGAATATAGAGAACAAAAAATTCTTTGGATTAAAACAAACAAAAGCGAAACTAAAAAATGATTAGCGTAATTTTTTTACTCAATATTTATATTACTTTTAAAATTTTATTTAATATTTATATTAATCACATATTCAGTCTTTCTATAAAATTTATATTTAAAATTAATATTTAGTTTAGACACAATGTTTATATTTATCATTTTATATATATATATATATATATTTTTAAATACAAAGTTGGCTACAATTTTAAAGTATCGTTTAAAGACGATATCATATTATTATAGACAAAATGCTGGAATAATAATCCAAAGACGCAAAAATCTAACACAAAAAAAATTTATGTATAAGATACTAGATTTTTTTTGTATGCGAACAAGGACAGTATAAAAAATTAGATTTATTTTCAAAAAAACACTTACAATAGATTTGGACACAAAAAGAAACAATACAATTATTTTCTATAAATTTTTTCCTTAACATTAGAAGTGCCTTGATAATTTCGGTTTTCTTGAGTGCATACTTTAACCTTTTCTGACTGGAGACTATATATAATCTCTCATCACAGCAGCATCTTTCGTCCTTGATATCTACTTTCAAATTCTGCAATGTCCTGATGAAACTTCTCACTACGCTTCTTACTGACATCAACCATGGTTTTAAGAAGAAATCTAGTTGTGAATGCAAGATTAGATCTTTAAGGTCATACGAAAACCCAGTTTCTTGAATTTTTTCAATAAATTTTGCTACTAGTTTAGTAGTTTCAAGATTAAAATCTTGAGAATTTCAATTGCAATTTCCTAAAAATTAAAGAAATACATCACGAAATGCACACCATACTTCTTCTTTACCTTTTGTTAATGCTCTTTCAATTTTCTCTGACTTCAAAATTGCTTTTATTTTGGGGTCAACAATTATATTACCTTTGATCTTTGCCTCAGATATCTTTAGAAACATGAGACGAATTTCTTGTAAAACTTTTCAAGAATCTAAGGATATTACAAACTGTTATACCAAACCTAGTTAGATTGGAATTGGGGGTAATCTATAGAGGGTGCTTGACAACATTCCTGGCTCTATTTTTGTGGTGATCAATGAACTTCGAGTAATGAATGTCATCAATCCTTTTGTTTCATAAGTAAAGTAAATATAAGTATCTTGTGTATCTTACTTGTAAGGCTAGCTTGAAAGCGAGCATCTTGAAATCATCAAACAGCTGATCTGAATTTAAAACAATTAATTTTGTCAAGAAGCTCTTTGACATTATCATAGTCTTCTTTCTTCTCTACCATGCAGGTAATGTTCAATTTTTCAAAACATCTAGATCATTTTGAATGAATGTTAAATGAACGTTAAATGAACGTTGAATACTTCAAAATATTCAATCATAGCATAATTCAAAATACCTGGGGCAGGTATTTTGTTTTGCTTATACCTAGCTTATGCCTTACTTATATCTAGCCTGCAAATACTTAGACTAGCTTAAGCTAGGTATTTGCTGCAGCTTAAAAAAGTTTAGTGTGAAAAAAATAATAGATGCAACTAAATCAGAGCATCAAACATTAAAAAAAGTCTTGTGTTTGATTGTGTTTTCATCCATGTGTTTCATTGTGTTTGCAAGGCTTGGGCTTAATGCTTACCGAGAGTAATTTTAGTCATTACCTTATATTGAATTCTTACATGTTAAAACATTATTTTAAAGTTTTAGAGTTGTGATTTTGTAAGAGTTTTGGTTTATTTTCCTTCATAAAAATTTTGATTTTTTAAAAGTGCGAATTTTTTGAAATGTCAAACATTGATTTTAAACTAACGAAAAGTTATATAAATTATCAAAGTGCACTAAGAAGTTTATAAACTTGTATAAAAAAAACTTCCCAAAGAAAACAAAAACTATCAAAATAAAAAAAACTTAAATTCACCATAGTAATGGTTTCAAAACATACTCAAAGTGAAAACAGCGGCTATACGATAAATATCTAAGACAAAAAAGCATAAAGACCAAAGAAGAATATAAATACTATAGGACTTTTTTAAGAAAATTAAACGAATTGCAAAATCAAAGTATTAAAAAAAACAATTAAAAAAGTTTCAATTAAGTTCTAGGAAAACTTGGTTTTTTATTGTTAATTATAAAAAACAATTCTATGAAAACTTGGTTTTACTGGAAAACTTGGCAAATTCTAAATGAAATAATTGGCAAACCAAAAATCAATAAATCATGTTTTCCAAATATTTTAAATAATAAAAATAAAACTATTGACAACGAAAACGATATAGCAAATGAATTTAACAACTTTTTTGTGAATATAGGACCTAAACTAGCCGCAAAATTTTCCAATGTAAATAAATCATTCACGAAACACCTCCAATTTAATAAAAAAAATATATAACTTAATAAAAAATCCAGTTTAATAAAAAAAATAACAACCTAAAAACGAAGAATATACATTTAAAGAACTTGAAACAGCTTTTAAAAGCCTAAAATGAAACAAATCTCCTGGAATTGGTGACATAAATGGTAACATCGTAATTGACTGCTATAATGAATTAAAATTGCCTTTACTTAAAACTTTTGAGTCTTCACTAAAAGTTTTTCCTAAAATACTTAAAACAGAAAAAGTTAAACCTATAGTTGAATCTGATGATAAAACCTATATTGGTAATTACAAACCAATAGCAATACTTTCCATTTTTATAAGATTTTTTGAACGAATTATGTTTAATAGATTATATATCTTTTTTAAAGATAAGGATTTATTTTATTCAAAGCAGAGCCTTGAAATTCTTCTTGGGCCTTTTTTATGCGAATGATCTCTGGAGAGCGTCAATAATTTTGTTATCAATAATTATATTTATCAATAATTATGTCAATAATTTAATTATATTTATAATTTAATTATATCAATAATTTAATTATATCAATAATTTAACTATATTTATCAATAATTATGTTTGTTGACGACAGTAACTTTTTTTATTTCAGCGAAAGAAACACCTCAACTCTTCGTTTAAATGAATGATGAGTTAAAAAATATTTCAATATTGTTCAAAGCAAACAAACTTTCTATTAGTTAAAAAAACACAAAGTTTTTGTTATTTCATTTTTTTAAATAAAACAAAAAGAATTCCTATTTCTTTTCCAAAACTAAAGAGTAACAAAAATTTCTTGATGTTCTCATCGACGAAAATATTACCTGGAATAAAAATATTACCTATATTGGCATTAAAATATCAAAAAGTAATAGAATTTTATGCCAATCAAGGGATCTACTAAATAAACATAATCTAAAACAAATATGTTTTAGTTTTATTTAAAGTTATTTAAACTACTCAAATATCGTATGGAGTAGTATTTCTTAAGGCAAGCTTAAAACACTCTATAAAAAACAGAAATATGCTTTAAGAATAATGAATTTTAAAAACATAATGCAAAAATTTTTTTTAAATATACATGCGAACAGGGCCGTCCCGAATGTGGTGTAGGGGTGTCTTCCTCCCCCCTCCCCTCCCCTCCCCCCTCCTTCCCTAAGCTGTTATATGCATATGAGTTGGCACATTTGTACATTTAGTATTTCAGTTGGCAAGTTTTGAAATATAGTTGGCAAATGTCAAATATCGAGGACCTTTTTTTTTTTGGTGTCTTTAGTTGACACCAAATATGATAAAATATGATAGAATGTGATAAAATATGATAAAATATGATAAAATATTCATTAGAGATTTTCGTAAATAATTTTAATTTTAACATAGTACTTAATCGAGATTTGTGAAATAGTTTTGTACATTTTTTATTAAGCTGGTACTTTACACAATGACTAACGAAAACAAAAACAAAACAAAAGATTTTGAAACGCTGCGTTTCAACGTCTTCGAAACTGTTAATAATATATTGCTAAATGATTTTTACGACTCTGAAGCGCAAATTTTTCCCAGAAATAATTATGGTTCGAAATATTTTGAAACTGAAACTTTGAAAATTGAACTTGAAACTGTAAAAAATAATTTTACTGCAATACACATAAATATTAGAAGTATAAATAAAAATTTTGATAAACTAAAACACTTTCTAATAGATTGCAATTACTCGTTTAGTATGATTTGCATAACCGAAACGTGGTGTTCTGATGAATAAATTCTGAATCTGATGAATCTGAAATTCTGAATCTGATGAATCATTTCCGATCTGATGAATTAGTTCTATTTTTAAATTATGAATCAAATAAACTCAAATTTTCAAATTCCAAATTATAAATTAATACCTTTTAAAAGAAAAACAAACAAAATGGGAGGGATCGCAACGTATAACCGAAATAATCAAGTGTTTATAGTAAGGCAAGACCTCTCCATCTCTGAAACTTGTAGCGAAGTTTTTACTATTGAGATAACGGGTAATAAATCAAAAAATGTTATAATTTCCACTTGCTATAGACCTCCGAAAGGTGATATAATTAAATTTTCAAACTTTTTAAATGAAATTTTTCTCAAAATAAATGACAAGGTAAAAAGTATTTTCTTTATAGGGGATTTAAATATTAACAGTCTAAACTACAAAGAAAATGCGATTACTAAACTCTTTTTTGATAATCTGTTTCAATTGTGTATCCTCCCAATCATCAACAAACCTATCCGGGTAACCCCAACCTCCGTCTTAAAAAACCTCTTTAAAAGCAGGAATTATCAAAACCGATATATTAGATTATTTTCGTATTTAATTATTCATTATCTCAAGATTTAAGAACCTATAACAATCCAAAAACCAAAATTTATAAAAATAAAAATCAATCAGTCCTCTATTAACAATTTAAAGACTTGCTATCGGTAGTAAATTGGGATGGAGTGTATCAAGAATGTAACCTTGGACACACAAACTCCGCATACAATTTATTTATAAATATTTTTCTAAACCACTACAATAAACATTTCCCTGTTGAAGAGAAAGAAATAAAGCTAAAATATTTAAACTGCCTATGGATAACTAACGGGATTAGAAAATCATCAAAAAGAAAGCAAAAACTCTATATCAAGTATTTAAAAAACAGAAACAAAACTAACTTAACTACATAAAAGGAATACAAAAATCTAATTGAAAAAAATTGAAGGAATCCAAAAAAATTTATTATTCAAACCAACTACAAAAAAGCAAAAGTGATATAAAAAAACCTGCAACATTTTGAAAGAAATAATAGGTAAAAACCATAGAAAATCAAATAATTTACCCGATAAAATTATTGCTAACGAAACTGAATATATCGACAAAATTTCTATTGCTGAAAACTTCAATAGTTTTTTGCAAACATAGTCTCTAACATGGCTTCAAAAATGCAATGCCCTGATATCTCCTTTGAAACCTATATCACAAACCAACATTTCTGTTTAAATATTTTCTCTGGACTAAACCATGAAGAATTAGAAATTGCAAAAAACTCGCTTAAGAATAATAAGGTTCCTGGGATAGACAACATTTGAAGCTATATAGTTGCAAATATGTTCCCGGTGATAAAACAATCAATCTATGAAATATTTAAATCTTCATATTACAGGATCTGTACCGAATAAATTAAAAATAGCTAAGGTAATACCAATATTAAAAACCGGGGATTCGTTTACACTAAATAACTACAGACCTATCTCAGAATTTCTGTATTTTCAAAACTTTTGAAGAGAGTAATATACAATAAACTGTATAAATATCTAACAAATAACAAAATTCTAAATGAAAAACAGTTTGACTTCCAAAAGCAATATTCAACCGAACACGCAATTCTTGATCTTATAAATAATATAAATGACTCCATTGAAAACAAAAAATACGTCCTTGGAGTCTTTGTTGATTTATCTAAGGCATTTGACACAGTAGATCCCGCTATCTTAATTAGTAAAATGGATAAATATAGGATTAAAGAAGCACTAAACTGGTTCAAAAATTTTTTACTACACAGAAAAAAATGCTTTATTGCTCATGAAAAAAAATTTTTAAGGTCCCATTCTTGCACCTCTTTTGCTTTTAATATACATAAACAATCTTCCTAAAGCCGAGTACTCATAAATCCAAGTATGGGCGAGAACTCATAAATCCAAACTAACCACACTATATCGAAAACAAAAACATGCAGCAAGAATAGTTTTTAATAAAGATAGGCTCTCGCATGCTGGGCCTTTTTTTAAAAATTTTGAAAGCATTAAATGTATATCAAATCAATATAGTCCAAAATTTGTTATTTATGCTCAAATATAAACTTGGACTTGTTCCTTCTCACTTTTCAAAGAATTTCTTCCAAAATAGCAAAAATAGATACCATACCAGAGGAACGGGAAACTTCAACGTACCTTTTAAAA
Organism: Hydra vulgaris; assembly: GCF_038396675.1. NCBI lineage: Eukaryota > Metazoa > Cnidaria > Hydrozoa > Anthoathecata > Hydridae > Hydra > Hydra vulgaris. The sequence goes on along the minus strand of NC_088931.1, from coordinate 27,440,069 downwards.
AAACTAATCTCTCGCGCTTTTCCATTTCGTACCGTGGTGCTTGTCTATATAACAAATTGATATCGAAAATACTCAACTGGAAAAATCGAATAACTTAAATACTTTGAAAACTTTATTAAAAGATCTCATTTAAACACTAACAACTTTATGAATTTTTATTAACCTTAAAACATTTAAAACTATGTATAAAACTAACTTTGTTTCTTAACCAATGTAAACTCTAATAACTCTAAAAACTCTAAATAACTAAAAAACAACAACAACAACAAAAACAACAACAACAACAACAACAACAACAACAACAACTAATAGGCCTATTTATCTACACGTGAACGACTATATATTACCTATTTAGCAAATCATGTACCAACTTATATTATGTGTATTAAAATAAAATTAAAAACTTCTTTTTGTCTGCATTCTTTGTTGGTAAAAAGTACATACGACAACCCCCCTCCCCATGAGAGACCTCTTCGGGACGGCCCGGCAAACGAAACTACTTTTTGAAAGTATGAATATTTATACAATATATGAGCTAAACATATTTAAAATTATATGTCTCATGTACAAAAGTAAATTTCCACAATACCCTTCAATTTTTTATGGTCTTTGTAAAATAACAAGAATATAGTTTACAAGAATAGATGGTATAAAGTGAAGCAAATTTTACGTTGTTTTGAAATTACTATGATATAATTTAAAGGTCGAATAAGATATTTTTAGTGTCCTTTTCACCCCGCTCTCTGAATATATTTCTTACTTTAAGGTTTAAATAAGAGAATATTTATAATTTTTATGGGAAATGTCGAACTTACTTGTCTCACTTTTTTTTTAAATAAATATGTATTTTTTTTCCGCGGACGATCTTCTTTTAAAGTTTCTTATTTTTGATTCCTGAATCGCATTTTAATATTAATTAAGTTTAAAATTTAAAGGTATTTTAACTAAGAGCATTTTACAATTCATATAAAAAAATATTAGTTTCAGGAGCTAGAAAGAATTATAGAGTATGCATCTTTAATTAGTATTTTTAAAACATTTTTAATTAGTATTTTTAAAACATTTTTAAACAGTCAGTCGTGTAAACTACTTTATTAAATAATAATAATAAATAAATGAAACTTGGTAATAAAAAATATAGAAATAAAATTAACAAGATTTTAATCTTATCATTATTAACAAAAGTGTTATTGTTGTTATAATAAGATAATCTTATTATTTTTATTATGCCATTGTTATTAAGATATCTTAAAGATTGTATCTTTATTGTCATATTTTATCTATTTTCAAATGATACGCAACTTTATTTTTAACCTATTATAGGTACTACATCAAAAGAAGTATATGCACATATCTTTTATCTCATTACTGGATAGATAATGAGTCTTAATGAGAAATCTTTGAAAAACTTATGTAGAAAATGTGGCTTAAAAATAAAAAAGGATAGTCAATATCAATTAAAACCTGTTATTATCTATAAAAATACAATTCTTAGTTTTTACAGACAACTTCAGACAATCAAAAGGTACTCCTTTTAGATTTAAAAACAAAAAATAGCTCTGGAATTGAAAGGGGTGATAAGCTCTTCACCTTTACTAAAACACACAGAAACTTGTTATGCAAGTAACACACTCACAAAAGTTGGAAGAAATTAAAAAGTGCCAGCGATAAATACGTTTTGACAGCTAAAAGCAATTGTATCAAAACATGATTTTGACTGTTACAATGAAAACAACAAAAATTATTTTGCAGTATTTAAAATCAATAGTTGTTGCCAAATTATTAGCAAAACATTGTTATTAGAGTCAAACAGCTTGTGAAGACGAATTGTTTTAAATCATGAAATACCATTATCCAATAATGTTATTAAATCACTTCCAGATCACCTAAATCTTCAATCTGCTGATAATAAATTCTCAACCATTTCATGTGTAAACATATGTAATGGTAATAAAGATTTTCACTATTTAATAGGAAATAAATTTTCTGATTTAAAAAATTTCCAAAGCACATCAAATGAGGATGTTGGAATAATAGAGATGGAAGAAGGTAATACAGTTGATAACTTTAAAGTTATTGCAAATAAAGATTGTTCATTAATATGTTCCATAGTCTGTTGCGATTCTTGTACCATGTACCGTATTAACCTGCGTGTAATGGAATCCAGACTAACGAAAACCAATCATCTATGTCATCTAACAGTAAGAAGAATGACCGGTACTTTTCTAAATCAGAACTGTTCACAAAAACTAAACTTTTAGAGAAAGAAAGAAAAGAAAATCTTGCAAAACAATAACGTAAACAAAAAAACTTGAAAAATCTATAACAGAAAAAAGGGTTGTTCTTGAGGAGGAGGAGCACGCCATTATTGAGGAAACATATGAAAAATATGGGGAAGAAAATCCATTTACTGAGGCCTCACCTCAAGTATTGTTGTGACAGCAACAAAAAATCCAGTCTGAACTTAAAGACAGAAGGTCTATAAGCTAGCATCCTTGTAATGTAATGTACAACTTGGCCAAAAAAATTAGTTTACCAAATATAAAAGAGCACAAGAGCTATGTTTCAATCATTGTTGACGAAATTTAAATAAAATGTGGCCTTGCTTTTAGCTCATCTACTGAAAAGTTAGTGGGTTTTTCAGAAAGTGGATCAATTAATGAGCTGCTCTTGAATTCAAAAAATATATATATATAGAAAATAAAAAGAACAGCAACGTGGAAGATCCAATAGCCATACCGTTGACATCATATGCAACTGTTTTAATGGTGAGGGGCATCACATCTTCTCTAAAATATATTTTGGGCTATTTTGCTTCTACTGGAGGTCTTTCTAGCAGCCAATTGTACTTTACTATATGGGATGGTGTAAGGCAATTAGAGTCTGTTGGTCTAAAGGTGATGGCTATTGTAGCTGATGGTGCATCTCCAAATAGAAAGTTTATGCGCCTCCATTCTTGGAAATCTGAAGATCATTTACTGGACTTGGAATGAGTGCTGTCCTGGTATTTATAAATAATTATATTTATAAAAAATTGTAAAAAGATGAATAAAAATAACAAAGTAATGAATATAGCTACACTAAATTTATTAGCATTTATAATCTACTAATGTTAGTTTTCGATAAGAGCCAATAAAAAGTGGCTCAACATTAAATTGTTCAAAAAAGTATTTTTGAAACTATTTTTTAGACGGGAAAATGTTTTTTATTTGTAATGTACCTCACTTGATGAAAACCACTAGAAACAACCTCAAAAAAGCACATGGAAACTCTTCATGTAGAAGTTATATGGTATGTATATGTTTTTACACTAATGCGTATTTTACGTCCATGGTAAAACTAAGCAGGATCAATTTAAAATTACATATCGTGCTCCTCATATTTGGAATAAAATCTTAGCAAAAGATAATATTATAACACGTGTAGAAAATATAAACTGCTTTCAAAAAATTATTTAAAAAGAATATTTTATACTGATCTTATTACTGATTTCTTTTAAATTACTTTTTGTACTTTTATTTTAATTACAGTTTTGAGAGTTTTTTGTTCTTAATACTATTAGCATTCAGGTCAGGTTATCCTGCTACTGGTAACTTGTAACCCAGTACAATCTGCGCCACGTCCTGCTGCCTTGTAGGATACGTTTTTTTAGGCAAAGTCAAGGAGAAGACAACTCTGACTTAAAATACCCTCAGTCTTGCGGCTCTTGGTTGAGAAAAGGTTAGAGGTGGTGTCTCGATAAAAATACTCATCTGGGTAGATGTTAAATGCATCCGACCACTGACTTGTAGAAGGCCTCCTTGGCCAATATTTAAGGGGTAAACAGATTCTATCTGTTGACCAGCCTCGCACCCCTTCTTCATTTATTAGGCTGGCGCAGATGTATTTAAAATACATTGTTTCCAGTTTAGGATGTTTAATGATCGATCTTCTTGACTCATTGCAAAGGTCTTGTGTCTCTGTTTTTATGACTAGGCAACTCATTCTATCATCTCAAATGAGGGTACAGCTCTAAAACTCAGTTTTATGGTCCTGAGGCCGGCTGGTAGCCAGGTTTCCAAAACTCTGTGGTAGGTCTTAGAGAGGCTGATTCAATCAACAGCTGAAAAATATCAAAGTATTAAAAGTGCCATGTTGCGCATGGTGGTGTCCCCGTTTGCAATTTAGGTATGCATTTTCAAGGCCACATTTGGAACCCTTTGTTACGGCTTCGGGTTTATTGTTAGTAATGAGGCAAATGCTTGGGCTATTAAGACAGTACTCAGTGTACTGAGCACTGTCTATGCTTTGAGTCAACTCTTTAACAAATTTAAAAATGAATAAAGTACCAAAACTATAAGACACAAAATTCCATAGTCATCACCAAGTCTTAAAACCTATCATTCACTAATATTCGTGGTCTTCGAAGTAACTTTGCTTCTGTTGAGTCTTATCTCTTGCAAAGTTCGCCAGACCTACTTGCTCTTTGTTAGACTAATTTGAGTTCAGCTGTCTCATCATGTGATCTTAGTGTTGATTTTATCTTCCTTTAATTCGTAAAGACTCCAATAGTTACATGCTTGGTCTAGGCATTTATATTCGTAAGAATTCACTCATTTGTCGGGAAACTAGATTTGAATCCTCAGAATATTCTTTTATGTGCTTTGATTTAGCATCACTTCATTCTATCGCGTTTCTCTTTGTTCTATATCGCTCTCCTTCATCTGAAGACTGCACTCTTTTTGATTTTACTTCTGCACAAAATGACAAAGCCCTCTCTCTTTATCCATCAACCAATATCGTGGGTGACTTTAATGATCATCACACTAAATGGCTTGGCTCTAGTGTCAGTGACTCTGCAGGTGTTATGGCCCACAAAATTTGCCTTTCTCATTCTTTAACTCGAATAGTCAACTTTCCAACTTGCTTCCAGACAACCCAATTCATTTACCTTCTCTACTCGACTTATGTATTGTTTCTGATCCTATTAAGTGCTCAGTTACTCAACATTCACCATTAGGGACTTCTGATCACGGTTTAATCTCTCTGAAACTATTATTTCATTCCTCTTCATCAATTGAATCCCCCTATTATTGTACCTCCTACAACTACCTATAAGCTGACTGGGACTCTTTCCATGATTTTTTTCGTGATGGCCCTTGGGTAGAAGTCTTTCGTTTTCCTACTGACAAAAGTGCTTCTTACATAACTTCATGGATTCAGGCTGGCATGGAATCTTTTATTCCCTCTTGGCAATTCCTCACATTGTGCAGCTGCAACTTCCAATCAAAACCGTTACTTTCATATCTATAAGCAAAACAATTCTCCGAAAATCAGACGTCTGTTTATTACTGTTAGAAACTATTGTAAAAAGGTATAGTCTAATGCAAAAGCCCACTATTCTCAGGTCATGAAATCTCGTATTTCATCACAAAAATTAGGCTCTTGTGATTGCCAGAGAATCTTTAATAGTATCAATAATAAAGGCAAATCTGTTATTCCACCTCTCTTGTATGATTCACTGTCACCTCACCTAAAGAAAAAGTTGAATTGTTTGCTAAGAACTTTTCATCAATATCATATCTTGTTTCCACTAGTTGCATTCTACCTAATTTAGCCGTCAAACAAATTGATCCATTGCTTGAAATTCGTATCACTCCAGTTTCTGTATCTAAAGTGATTTCCTGCTTAGGCTCTTCTACAGCTTGTGGTCCGGACAACATACCTGTTTTTGTCTTGCAGAAGTGGTCTCTGGAGTTGTTGTCTATACTTACAAAACTATTTAACAAGTGCTTATCAGAGTCTTATTTTCCAGCCTGCTAGAAAGCGGTATCTGTTATCCCTATTTTTAAAAATTTTGGAGAGCCATTTGATTTGTCAAACTACCGTCCCATTAGTCTTTTTCCTATCATAAGCTAGGTTTTTGAATCATTAATTAACAAATATCAAATCTCTCATCTTGAATCTAATAACTTACTTTCTGATCATCAATATGGATTTCGATCTTCTCGTTCTACAGCTGGTTTGCTAACAGTAATAACCAATAGGTTTTATCGTGCATTAGATAAAGGTGGAGAGGTTAAGGCCATTGCTCTTGGCATTTCAAAAGCTTTTGATAAAGTTTGACATGCTGGTCTTCTCCATAAGCTTTCTTCTTATGGTGTATCTGGTTACATCTTTAAGTTTATTGAATCCTTCCATTCCAATCGTAATATAAAAGTTGTCTTCGATGGACAGCATTCTTCTTCTTATTCTGCAACTTCAGGGTTTCCTCATAGTTCAATCCTTGGCCCTTTACTCTTTTAAATTTACATTAAAGATTTTCCAGATATTTTCGCATTTAAGGTTGCATTGTTCGCTAATGATACTACCATTTACTCTTGTCATTATAAGAAGCCAACAGTCTCTGATTGGAGAGGTCATCTGAGCTTGAAAAGGATCTCACTTCTGCTACAGCTGGTAAACTTTAATTCAGATAAAACTCAATTTTTTTCAACCAATCTTTATTGCAATAACTGAGATCTTCCTACATTTATGAACAGTAATGTACTCGATGAGTTATCTTCCCTTTATCTTCAAGGATTGATTCCTACTTCCGATCTTTCTTGGAAACCATATATCAAATCTGTTGCAAAATTAGCAAATTATTCTAATTTTTTATTGAATTTTATTTAACCTTTATTCATTTTTACGTATTATTTTTATATTTTCTCATTTTTGCAGATTGCGATACCTGTATTAGAATGTTTAGAAGGGCTTGACAACTATTGGAAACCGCAACCGATCAACAGATTTTTTGTTCAGTTTTCTCGAAACCGAAAACCAGCTTTTTTTTTTCTAAATAGAAAGACGTTAATTATACATTACTAAATAGATAAATAGTTTGAAGAATTCTTGTTTTGACAACAAGTAACGTGAAGCGCACAAATATTGTGAAAACATATACAATTTTAAAAAGCATTTTGATATTGAATTTAGTTTTATTTATTTTAATATTTTTATACCAATTATTATGAGATGACATATTGACAGAATCTTTCAACAGTTTTTAAATTTTGAAATACTTAGAATAATCAAAACAGTCCAGAAAAGACAAGTAACAACTAAGTAACCAAGTAACACTAAATTGAAGTAGCACTAACTTAAAATATATTGTCAATTTTTTGATACTTTTGTTTGAAGTTTTATTTCACTTGTTAATTAATTTTTATTATTGTTTAATCATTTTAATTAGATTTAATTTGTTTAATAACAAAAATCTCAAAATCGTACACCCCATCTTTAAAATAAATAGTATTACTAAATATTGATTCTTTTTATACTCTTTCTGATTTAAAAACTAAATTAAAAAAAATCTCTCTATGGACAATTTTCTAAAATTCTACTAAAAACGAACGTATTAAATCTTCAAAATATCTATATATTATAAATAAATGTCTACTTTTTAAGGTTCTGATTTTAATTTATAAAAAAATTTAGAATCTTTTTAATTTAAAACTGTTATTAACTGTTACTATAAATAGTAAAACTCATTCTTAGTATTGTTCTAAAGTGTTTAAAATCAAATAAACAAACATTAACACTACTTGACACTGAATTCTGGCAAGTAAGTTTACTGCTTACCGAGCAGCATTTTTTACATTTCAACAATGACTAATTTCATCTTGCCCAGCTCTATCTCTTGATTTTGTTTATCAAAAATAAAACAATATTTATTTACATCAATAAATTGTAATTTAATAAAGAATCTGGACTACAATACACAATCTAAAAGGGTAAAAAATGAAGCAATATCAGTCAGTATATTTTACTCTTAAGTAATAAAAAAAAAATAAAGGAATTCAAGAGTATGTGTATACTATATGCGGTAGTGGCGTCGTGGTAGAGCGCTTGCTTTAAAAAGCGAGAGGTTCCGAGTTCAATCCCCACCACGTCCCTGATAGTACGCGCTCAACTTGTTTCTCCGTTGGGTTCTCTTCACTAATAATATTTTGCAATCGAAACATTAAATCTTTAAGCAAAGATAATTACCACCTTGTCACATTATAAAATTTACCGCTGCAAGTGAATCATAGATGTATAGTTGACATTATGTCAGCGGAACATCTTGATTTGGCCTAAGATTACCTATACGATGAAAAACTTGACCACATATTCTAAAACATGGCAGCCCATGATTCATTGAACTACATAAGCTTTAAATGAAGCAAAAGAAAGACAGGCATTATAATTTCTAATATATTTAAAAAAATTCGGATTGGCATTTCCATCTGCATAGTTTTCTTTAAATAAATCTTCTATATCTTGCGGAAATGATGAAGGTTGCGACAAAACTACCTTTCCATTATGGCAATGTAAAAATTGTGTTTTATCAGGAAATTTCTTAGCACCACAATGCTGACAAATATAATTCATTTCTCCTAAATAATTATTATCTGGAATAGTTTCTGGAATTATTTCTTGCTATACAATGCATTCTTTCGTATCTAGCAGCAATTCTAGCATTTTGTCGGTTATTAATTTCATCTCGCCTAAGCGTATCTCCTTCATTTCTGCGACGATTAACTTGTCTATTAACATTTCCACTTTCTAAAATAATATCTGCTTCTAGCCTAATATCATCCATTTAAACTTCACTTTTAATTAAAAGTAGTAACAAAAAATCTTAAACGAATCTTGAAGATTGCGATCTTTCCTATATACTTTTTTTTCTACTCTAAATAGCACACACACTTAATTTTTATATATAACAAACTGTCATTTAAAATAAATTAGGGGAGAGTTGTCGAAATTGAAACAGCTCCTTAATTGGAACACTTAGCTTTATTTAGAAACTGGAACTTATTCTACTTTCATGAATATTTTTTCTTGTAAAGAAAATAATTTTCTTTATTTTTTGAAACTTCTAGTATTTAAACTTAAAAACTGCACGTATGTGAATAAAATTACTTTTTTTTAAAGAAAAAAATTTTTGCGATCTAATTTTATCGTTGCATTTAAACGATTACAGAAGCTTAACGATATTGAGTTTGATGATAATTTTTTTAAAATTTTAAATTTTAAGGGTTTCAAGTCTATGTGATATTAAGAGCTTAAATCGTAAGTTGTTACTTGTATGTAAATATTTTGCTACAACACCATGGTCCTATGTTGCCCAGAATGGAACTTCAAAAGTTGCCGTTGTCACGTTAAATAAGTAGACCGTTAAATAAGTAGACAAAATGATATTCTGCGCATGCGTTAGTTCACGGATACTTATTTAGCGTATCAAGTCACGTTAAATAAGCAGACCGTTAAATAAGTAGACAAATTGAACAGTCGAGGCATTTTTTGTTAACCCAGACAAACAAATTTAAAAAAACATACGTTAAACGACGAACTTTAAGTCAAGCGAATTGTTATTTCCCGGCATTTTTATAGTGACAGTTTACTACTTTTAATATTTAACTCACGAAGTATATTCTAGTCGAAATTTATATCTTTTTAGTATAGTATGGCAAGACATATATTTTTAAGAAAAGCTTTTTTCTTTTCTTAGGTCACTGGATAACTGCATACTGGATAAGTATACTACAATAAAAGACATACTTTAATGATATCAAATAAAATAGTCATCTCACGAGCAAATTAACTGTAATTACTAAATAATTTAACTGCGCATTTTAGCAAAATGTTTCACGTTAAATTATCTATCTAACAACTGTATTTATTTTAAATTTAATGTTTAATTAAAGAAAAGTTCCCACTAACAATTAAATTTTTCGATTAAAAGTAATTGTTACTTGATCGCACGCACATAAATAGTAAGAAAAGTATTCTGATATTTTCACAGAAGAAAAGAAGAGGACTTATTAATTAGTGTCTAGCTTTTTGTGTGTGTTAATTTACCTTTCCAAGGCCGAGAAAGCCACTACAGTCGAGGAGGCAACTTAAGTTGAGGTTACAACCCTCTCTGAACTCTATAACACCGAAACACAAACCATGACGGGCAAGGCTGTTTTGTGGAGAAACAAGTTGAGCGTGGTACTACGTGGAACTTGGAACTTCTTGATTAAGAGGCGAGCGTTCTACCACTACACCACTATTGCACTACTGTTGAATAATGATTTTAGCGGTGTTATGTTATATTAAAAAGACATTAAAGAAACGACACACTTCATGCTAAACTAAAGCTTTATTTTGTAAATAAGATCAAAAAATTCTTACACAATATAAACAACAAAATAAAATAACATGGTTTCTGTGTCCTTTTGAAAAAATTTAACTTGGTTGAAACTTGGACATTTTCGGAAGAAATTCGATTTTCCACATGGAATTACAAGCCTATATAATATAGAAATATAGTATAACATAAATTGCATAATAAAAATGCAGTGAAAAAAATTTAAATAATAAATACCTGCTTTTGTGCCAGAAAAGTATTTAACAACTGCATTGATCAATATATGTCAATGAATTTATTTACAAAATGAACTCTAAATTTGTACCAGAAAAATTTGAATCTTTGAAATGTATGAATGTTAAAAATGCTAAAACGTTTACGCCATTTACAAGCCAGAATAGTCTAAACTATTACAATATTCTATAATAAATTTATCAAATATCTCATTAAAATTAAAAATAAAATACCCATATTTTTAAATATTACTCTTGTCGTAGTAGAAGAACTTATAGGTTACTGCTACAAAAACAAACGCTTGTAAGTAAAGAGTTTAATAACAATAGCTATTAACTATATATCAATAATCCTAATTGATATAATAAATAACTGATAAGATTAAAAAATAAACTACAAAGTAAGAAAAACAAATCATCATGCCAATAACGAAATAAAGAAGAAGCAATAGTTGACCTAAATTAACCATTTATATAACTTTAAACGACTATAAGACATATACAAACATAAAATAAATAATCAACTTATTAACTAAAATTTTAAATATACTAAATAACTAAATTAAACTAAATTATTAACTAAAACATAAGATACATAAACAAATCGACGATAGAAAACAAAAAAACTTTTTTATGTGTATTATGTCACAAAAACTAAAAAAACCGCAGGAACAACAAGATACATAAACACTAATGATGTAGCAGGAATTATAATCCATATCCAGAAAAACTTGAATGACAATCAATTATTATCATTTTGTCTGCACTTACAAAAACGATTGCAATCAATAGAAAAGGCAGACCTTTTATGACCACAATCATTTCCATTTGGTTGCGTTTGACAATCCATTACTTCGACAATTAAAGGACTGCTTGTTTGACAATTCAAGGATGAACGTGCAACTCTGTGCACTATCAATGGTATATCATCTTTATGTGAACAAATAAAAAGTGAATTTGTAGAACTGATCTCACTTCAAATGGAAAACAACATCAAAGGACACATTACTTAAAAGCACCTAATGTGAATTTCTAACATTGATTATCTGTATAAAACTGTAATTTTCTGAAAAACCACCTGAATTAAAGCAACTAAAAATACACGAACTTCGAAACCCAGATATTTTAGGAAACTGATATAACAGCAAACATTGTGCTGTATCTATCAAGGAAAACTTACTCAAGCCAGCCAGATGGATTTCTTAAAATATCTAAGGCTTTTTCTTTAGACTGTGTTGACAATTTTGAATAAAAATTACTGGCAATAGTAACTGCACAAAAAACTTAAGAAAACTTTCGAACTTCTGCATTCACTTTTTTTAATTATACTATCAGATTTAACACTTTCTACAACACTATCAACTGGCTTCTCTTCTTTAACTGCTAAAAGTTTGTTACTATAAATATAGTTACTATTACTATAGTTTTTATTAGTATTATAATTGCTAGAAGACGTAGGAAAAGCTTTCACTTCAATAACTTTTATTTTATTTCTTTCTAAATCATACATTAATGTGGATGTAATCTTTAATGCCGTGGAAGTAGATTTTGTATTTTTATCACATGGTTTTTTGTTTATATGCATTTGGTCAGTGATTTCCAAACAATAATTATGTACTTTCAAAATATTTGAAGAGATAAAACTTAGATTTTCTTCCAAGTAAGGCTTCATATTGGGGATAGCTACAGCTGATTTCCAAACTTTACCATTAAGGGACACAACAGCTCCAGCTGGCTTAAAGTCGGTAATTATAGCAGGTCCGAGCCAATCATGCTCCATACGGTTACCTTTGCAACCTATCTTTTTGTAATTTTTCACTAAACCCTTGCCACCTATTTTAAAGTTAAATGACTTGAAACCGTTTAAATGTTTTTTATCATGGTACTTTTGTATTTTTGCAATACAGGAATCCATTATTTCTTGAATCTGTGATTCAGTTGCATTACTTTCTGCAATGTCAGTACTATCATCATTAAAATCAGGATCATTACCATTAAGAGCTAAAGATGGAAAAAGTGTTGCCTCCCTGCCAAACATTAAAAATGGAGTGAACTAAGTTGAAGATTGTACACATGTATGGAGACCAAATAATACTGGTTCTAATAAAGTATCCCAATTATCTTGGGATTCTTTAGCTACTTTTGAAAGATCTTGCTTAATAATTTGATTTGTTCTCTCATCTTGTCCATTTGTTTGTGGATGATAAGCAGATGTTATTAAATGCCTAAATATTGAAAAAATAAAAATTCATTCAAGCTATTTAAAAATTCTCTACCTCGGTCTGATAGTACTTTTTTTGGAGGGCCAAATTGATAAAACAAAGTAACAAGACACTTAGAAACAAAAAAAGCAGATTTTTCTGGTATTGAAAATACTTCGACATGCTTACTCCAAAGGTAAGTAACAGTTAAAATGTATTTATTACTTTGTGTTGTAAGTGGAAAGGGACCAATGAGGTCTATACCTAAAAACTCCCACAATTAGATGACCTTAATTGGTTTCAGTACTGGAGCACAATTTTTAATCTTCTCCATGCTCTGGCACTTGTCGCATTCTTTCACCCATTTAGTAATATCACTAACCATACCTAGATAACATTATGCAAACAATATGATAAGCATTTTGTGCTGGAAAAAATTGTTATTATAATTACAATTACATTAAGTTAGAAAATGAACCATGTTGAAAATCATTTATAATGCAAAGAAGACAATTATTATATGAGAAAATTTGATAAAAAATATATCCAATTGAAATATTTAACCCTGTTACCTAGCTAATAAAATACACTTTTTAGCTTAATTCTTGTGTTATTAAGGCCAATATGAGCTCCATGATTAGAGTCGTGCAGACCTCTAAAAGCATATTTTTTTTCTTCATCTGTTAAAAGAGCTTGCAGCTTATTAAAAGCAGTTACATAGTACAGCCTTCCACCTAAAAGAAAAAAATAAAAAACAAGTGTTCCCACACTTTCATCAAACTATTTTAAAACTAATGTTCATTTGAAGACTAGTTTGCAGAATTTTGTTTGCAATGTTTACATTTGTATACCAAAGATGTATGCAATGGTTACTTTTGAGTACTTGTATAAGTTTATGCAATATTATTCATTGCAGAACTATTTCTGTAATGTTTAGAATGGTATATAAATTATATGCAATCGTTTACAACACATGTAAACATTGGTAAACACATGTGACATGTGTATGCAAAACGTGCATGCAACGATTACTCTTTTATATGTTCATTTGAAGATTATTTATTTGCAGAATTATAACTGCAATTTTTACAATCGTATATAAATGATACGCAAATGTTTACATTTGTATACAATGTTTACATTTTATCACAGATTAAATTCTAAATCTTTAAAAAAAGTTAAAGTCCAAATACAAAATTACTCTTAATATTAATACATACCAGTAAACTGAAATTTTTAAGAATATTTTAGAAATGATTTAGCTGTTTTAAACACATACATTTCTTAATTGTTTCATCATAAAGATATTTTTAACATCTTCAACAGAGTAACCGTGATCAGCCATCTTTTTTGTTTATAAGCAATGTTACTTATTTAACGCTGAGTTTTAGGATCCCAATTTTAAGTTTCAGTGTTTTTACGCATGCGCAGAACTGTTTGTCTACTTATTTAACGAGCTACTTATTTAACGCGACACCGTTGTCGCGTTAAATAAGTAGCTCGTTAAATAAGTAAACAAACAGTTCTGCGCATGCGTAAAAACAATAAAACTTGTATTTGGGATCCTAAAACCCAGCGTTAAACATTGCTTATAAACAAAAAAGATGGCTGACCACGATTATTCTGTTGAAGATGTTAAAAATATCTTTATGATGAAACAATTAAGAAATGTATGAGTTTAAAACAGCGTATATCATTTCTAAAATATTCTTAAAAATTTCAGTTTACTGGTATGTATTAATATTAAGAGTAATTTTGTATTTGGACTTTAACTTTTTTTAAAGATTTAGAATTTAATCTGTGATAAAATGTAAACATTGTATACAAATGTAAACATTTGCGTATCATTTATATACGATTGTAAAAATTGCAGTTATAATTCTGCAAATAAATAATCTTCAAATGAACATATAAAAGAGTAATCGTTGCATGCACGTTTTGCATACACATGTCACATGTGTTTACCAATGTTTACATGTGTTGTAAACGATTGCATATAATTTATATACCATTCTAAACATTACAGAAATAGTTCTGCAATGAATAATATTGCATAAACTTATACAAGTACTCAAAAGTAACCATTTCATACATCTTTGGTATACAAATGTAAACATTGCAAACAAAATTCTGCAAACTAGTCTTCAAATGAACATTAGTTTTAAAATAGTTTGATGAAAGTGTGGGAACACTTGTTTTTTATTTTTTTCTTTTAGGTGGAAGGCTGTACTATGTAACTGCTTTTAATAAGCTGCAAGCTCTTTTAACAGATGAAGAAAAAAAATATGCTTTTAGAGGTCTGCACGACTCTAATCATGGAGCTCATATTGGCCTTAATAACACAAGAATTAAGCTAAAAAGTGTATTTTATTAGCTAGGTAACAGGGTTAAATATTTCAATTGGATATATTTTTTATCAAATTTTCTCATATAATAATTGTCTTCTTTGCATTATAAATGATTTTCAACATGGTTCATTTTCTAACTTAATGTAATTGTAATTATAATAACAATTTTTTCCAGCACAAAATGCTTATCATATTGTTTGCATAATGTTATCTAGGTATGGTTAGTGATATTACTAAATGGGTGAAAGAATGCGACAAGTGCCAGAGCATGGAGAAGATTAAAAATTGTGCTCCAGTACTGAAACCAATTAAGGTCATCTAATTGTGGGAGTTTTTAGGTATAGACCTCATTGGTCCCTTTCCACTTACAACACAAAGTAATAAATACATTTTAACTGTTACTTACCTTTGGAGTAAGCATGTCGAAGTATTTTCAATACCAGAAAAATCTGCTTTTTTTGTTTCTAAGTGTCTTGTTACTTTGTTTTATCAATTTGGCCCTCCAAAAAAAGTACTATCAGACCGAGGTAGAGAATTTTTAAATAGCTTGAATGAATTTTTATTTTATTTTTTTAATATTAGGCATTTAATAACATCTGCTTATCATCCACAAACAAATGGACAAGATGAGAGAACAAATCAAATTATTAAGCAAGATCTTTCAAAAGTAGCTAAAGAATCCCAAGATAATTGGGATACTTTATTAGAACCAGTTTTTTTTGGTCTCCATACATGTGTACAATCTTCAACTTAGTTCACTCCATTTTTAATGTTTGGCAGGGAGGCAACACTTTTTCCATCTTTAGCTCTTAATGGTAATGATCCTGATTTTAATGATGATAGTACTGACATTGCAGAAAGTAATGCAACTGAATCACAGAATCAAGAAATAATGGATTCCCGTATTGCAAAAATACAAAAGTACCATGATAAAAAACATTTAAACGGTTTCAAGTCATTTAACTTTAAAATAGATGGCAAGGATTTAGTGAAAAATTACAAAAAGATAGGTTGCAAAGGTAACCGTATGGAGCATGATTGGCTCGGACCTGCTATAATTACCGACTTTAAGCCAGCTGGAGCTGTTGTGTCCCTTAATGGTAAAGTTTGGAAATCAGCTGTAGCTATCCCCAATATGAAGCCTTACTTGGAAGAAAATCTAAGTTTTATCTCTTCAAATATTTTGAGAGTACATAATTATTGTTTGGAAATCACTGACCAAATGCATATAAACAAAAAACCATGTGATAAAAATACAAAATCTACTTCCATGGCATTAAAGATTACATCCACATTAATGTATGATCTAGAAAGAAAGAAAATAAAAGTTATTGAAGTGAAAGCTTTTCCTACGTCTTCTAGCAATTATAATACTAATAAAAACTATAGTAATAGTAACTATATTTATAGTAACAAACTTTTAGCAGTTAAAGAAGAGAAGCCAGTTGATAGTGTTGTAGAAAGTGTTAAATCTGATAGTATAATTAAAAAAAGTGAATGCAGAAGTTCGAAAGTTTTCTTAAGTTTTTTGTGCAGTTACTATTGCCAGTAATTTTTATTCAAAATTGTCAACACAGTCTAAAGAAAAAGCCTTAGATATTTTAAGAAATCCATCTGGCTGGCTTGAGTAAGTTTTCCTTGATAGATACAGCACAATGTTTGCTGTTATATCAGTTTCCTAAAATATCTGGGTTTCGAAGTTCGTGTATTTTTAGTTGCTTTAATTCAGGTGGTTTTTCAGAAAATTACAGTTTTATACAGATAATCAATGTTAGAAATTCACATTAGGTGCTTTTAAGTAATGTGTCCTTTGATGTTGTTTTCCATTTGAAGTGAGATCAGTTCTACAAATTCACTTTTTATTTGTTCACATAAAGATGATATACCATTGATAGTGCACAGAGTTGCACGTTCATCCTTGAATTGTCAAACAAGCAGTCCTTTAATTGTCGAAGTAATGGATTGTCAAACGCAACCAAATGGAAATGATTGTGGTCATAAAAGGTCTGCCTTTTCTATTGATTGCAATCGTTTTTGTAAGTGCAGACAAAATGATAATAATTGATTGTCATTCAAGTTTTTCTGGATATGGATTATAATTCCTGCTACATCATTAGTGTTTATGTATCTTGTTGTTCCTGCGGTTTTTTTAGTTTTTGTGACATAATACACATAAAAAAGTTTTTTTGTTTTCTATCGTCGATTTGTTTATGTATCTTATGTTTTAGTTAATAATTTAGTTTAATTTAGTTATTTAGTATATTTAAAATTTTAGTTAATAAGTTGATTATTTATTTTATGTTTGTATATGTCTTATAGTCGTTTAAAGTTATATAAATGGTTAATTTAGGTCAACTATTGCTTCTTCTTTATTTCGTTATTGGCATGATGATTTGTTTTTCTTACTTTGTAGTTTATTTTTTAATCTTATCAGTTATTTATTATATCAATTAGGATTATTGATATATAGTTAATAGCTATTGTTATTAAACTCTTTACTTACAAGCGTTTGTTTTTGTAGCAGTAACCTATAAGTTCTTCTACTACGACAAGAGTAATATTTAAAAATATGGGTATTTTATTTTTAATTTTAATGAGATATTTGATAAATTTATTATAGAATATTGTAATAGTTTAGACTATTCTGGCTTGTAAATGGCGTAAACGTTTTAGCATTTTTAACATTCATACATTTCAAAGATTCAAATTTTTCTGGTACAAATTTAGAGTTCATTTTGTAAATAAATTCATTGACATATATTGATCAATGCAGTTGTTAAATACTTTTCTGGCACAAAAGCAGGTATTTATTATTTAAATTTTTTTCACTGCATTTTTATTATGCAATTTATGTTATACTATATTTCTATATTATATAGGCTTGTAATTCCATGTGGAAAATCGAATTTCTTCCGAAAATGTCCAAGTTTCAACCAAGTTAAATTTTTTCAAAAGGACACAGAAACCATGTTATTTTATTTTGTTGTTTATATTGTGTAAGAATTTTTTGATCTTATTTACAAAATAAAGCTTTAGTTTAGCATGAAGTGTGTCGTTTCTTTAATGTCTTTTTAATATAACATAACACCGCTAAAATCATTATTCAACAGTAGTGCAATAGTGGTGTAGTGGTAGAACGCTCGCCTCTTAATCAAGAAGTTCCAAGTTCCACGTAGTACCACGCTCAACTTGTTTCTCCACAAAACAGCCTTGCCCGTCATGGTTTGTGTTTCGGTGTTATAGAGTTCAGAGAGGGTTGTAACCTCAACTTAAGTTGCCTCCTCGACTGTAGTGGCTTTCTCGGCCTTGGAAAGGTAAATTAACACACACAAAAAGCTAGACACTAATTAATAAGTCCTCTTCTTTTCTTCTGTGAAAATATCAGAATACTTTTCTTACTATTTATGTGCGTGCGATCAAGTAACAATTACTTTTAATCGAAAAATTTAATTGTTAGTGGGAACTTTTCTTTAATTAAACATTAAATTTAAAATAAATACAGTTGTTAGATAGATAATTTAACGTGAAACATTTTGCTAAAATGCGCAGTTAAATTATTTAGTAATTACAGTTAATTTGCTCGTGAGATGACTATTTTATTTGATATCATTAAAGTATGTCTTTTATTGTAGTATACTTATCCAGTATGCAGTTATCCAGTGACCTAAGAAAAGAAAAAAGCTTTTCTTAAAAATATATGTCTTGCCATACTATACTAAAAAGATATAAATTTCGACTAGAATATACTTCGTGAGTTAAATATTAAAAGTAGTAAACTGTCACTATCAAAATGCCGAGAAATAACAATTCGCTTGACTTAAAGTTCGTCGTTTAACGTATGTTTTTTTAAATTTGTTTGTCTGGGTTAACAAAAAATGCCTCGACTGTTCAATTTGTCTACTTATTTAACGGTCTACTTTTTTAACGTGACTTGATATGTTAAATAGGTATCCGTGAACTAACGCATGCGCAGAGTATCATTTTGTCTACTTATTTAACGGTCTACTTATTTAACGTGACACCGTAATTGAAACGATGTCATCTCATAACACGCTACTTGACGTCCGAATTATCAGAAAATTTCATTAGTCCGACTATATAATATTTTTTAAAGGGAATTTCTTTAATAGACATAGTATTATTGTTAGATATTTGTTGCTTTTTTGGAATTGGTATTTAGTCTTGCTTTAAAGTATGAAATGATTTTTCACAAAATTTTTTTCATAGTCTAAAGTCTAGTCATAGTCTAAGGATATAAAGTTGATTGTAAACATCGTATACTTTAATTAACAAATCATTTTATCTTTTAGTAAAAAATAAAATGTAAAAGTTTTACAAAAGTTATACATTTCTATTTAACGGATAAACTTGTAAGACAACATAAAGTATATACCCAGCATAAGTTTTTTACTGTATATAGAAGTTAATATATAAAGTTGCAAACTTTATATAGTTTATATAGATTTTGATTTATATAGCTAATGATTAACTAAACAAAAATGATGAAAAATAATGATTATATAATGAGTATATAATTAACTTAATCATATATGAATAACAAATAAATATATGAAAAAATAAGCCTGTAATAAGATTATAAAACTCTCCTTATGTATCTTCATAGTAGTTTGCTTTTATTTTAGATGCAAACACCACGAAAATATGGAAAATGGAAAGTAGAAAACTTGAAAAAGGCTGTTGAAGCAATAAAACAAGGAGAAATCAGCTTAAATGAAGCCGCTTATGAATTTTGTATTCCAAAAGCAACTTTGTCAAGGCATATAAATGAAAAAAACAAAGTTGCTGTTGCAAATGTGAAATTTCATGGTCGACTTACCACCTTACCTAATGAAATTGAAACAGAACTAGCTGATCACTGTTTATTATTAGAATCGATGTACTTTGGATTAAGGATTGATGATCTTCGTCGTCTAGCATTTGATATTGCGGAAGCTAACAACATCACACATAATTTTAACAAACAAACACGAATGGCAGGAAAAAAGTGGTATTATGCATTTATGCAAAGGCACCCACAACTGTTGCTTCGTGGGCCTGAATCAACATCAATTGCACGTGCACAAGGTTTTAATAAAGAGCGAGTGCAATCTTTCTTTAATTTACTTTCAAAGTTATACATGGAAGAAAAGTTAACTCCAGACAGACTTTGTAATATGGATGAAACTAGTTTATCAACAGTACAAGATGGTCAGATAAAAATTATTAGTGCAAGGGGCAAAAACCGAGTTGGAATTTTGACTAGTAGTGAACGAGGAAATTCAGTAACAGCTTTAGTTTGTGTATCTGCAGCAGGATTTTATGTTCCACCAATGTTAATATATAAACGCAAAAGAATGAAGCCAGAAATAACAAATGGTGCACCTCCAGGAACTGTATTTAGTACTCAAGAGAAAGGATGGATGTCAAATGAAGGTTTTTTAGATTGGCTCAATCATTTCATTAAAGTTGTTAAACCTTTAAAACAATCAAAAGTTTTGTTGATACTTGATGGTCATGTTACACATTCAAAAAATTTGGCAGCGGTATATCTAGCACGAAATGCTGGAGTGCGTATGGTATCACTACCTCCCCATACTACACACAGACTGCAACCATTAGACGTTGCGTTCTTTGGACCACTTGGTACATACTATGATGAAGCTATGTGAAAATGGATGCGGTCACATATATCACAACCAGTAACAACTTGGCAAGTTGCAGAATTATTTGGTGACGCATATAGTCAGGCAGCATCATTGAGAATTGCTATGAAAGGATTTCAGGCAAGTGGGTTGTGGCCTTTGGACATAAATGTATTCACTGATTCTGATTTTACAGCCTCTTCATTTACTGATGTTGGTCCTTCAAACAATCTTCAGTCATCTGAAAGTATAGATGGGATGACAAAACTATCTACAGATAAATCAAGTGAAAAAAAATTAAAATGTCATGTTTCAGTTTCAACTTTGTCTCTTTTGCCAGTGGTTTCACTTGAAGTAAAAAACAAAAAAAGAAGATCACGAACAACTCAGGCGGCTGATCTTACAAGCTCCCCATATAGACGTGCTCTAGAAATTACACCAAGAAATCAAAAGCACGCACTAAATCAAATAGCTTCCAAACAAATTAAAAATTCTACAAAAAAAAAAGCTCACACTAAATCCAATAACTGCCAAACTATTGCAAAAACCACAGGAAAGCAAAGTAGCACTTGACTCAATCACCATGGACCAAATGAAATTGAGCACATCAAATAAAATACCATCGCCACCACAACACACCACATATCACCACTACCATCACAAGTGCAGAAGCTGCAAGAAAAAAAGACTTATGAATTGCGAAAAAAGGATTAAATATTTGTTGTAATTTTTATTTGTTATTATATCTTTTAAATATCTTTTATTAAAAAGCTAATCAATTAATTTTTCCTTTGAGCCATAAGTTTTATAGCTGTAATTTATTCAAATATTAGAACTGTTCTAATTAAAGAATATATGTGTTCCATTTAAGGAGACCAGTTGCCTTTATTGGAACAAAATGGTGCCTTGAAAAATCAAAGTTTATATCCAATAAGGGTGCGATCAATAGAGTCGAATCATTAATAAAAGCATAGTAGGGTTGTATATCTATATTATTTAATTCATAAATGTTTTCATAGTTAAGCCATCTTTGGTTAATAAATATTTTTTCCTAAAGTGTTCCAATTAAGGCAACTCTCCCCTATATAATAATCTTATGACTTTAAAAAGTATATATATATCAGCTAGGAGATGTTTAAAAACAATTAACTTAGCAAATAATGATAAAAGTATTATTAAAAACATGCAATTCTAATAATAAAAATACTGCTAACACAAAAAAACTAAAAAAACAAACATTGTAAACCCTTTTTTGCAAACTTAAATATTATTTCATCAAAAAAATTATTAGTAAACGTTTTTAAAAAATTCACAAAACTTTACAATATTTTGTTCTTCTACACCACATTTATACATCATATGATAAATCTAAAATAAAAATGTAACGAATAAGTAAATAAATAAGAAAAACATTACATACAAAAAATGAAAATCAATGTACCTTATAGAGAAAAGCTGTTGTGATTTATTAGAGTAGTAGTTGTAAAATATTATTATTTCATGTTAGCTTTTGCAAAATAGTATATGCTGGAACATGATTCCAAAATATATATAACAAAATCGTGTTGTAAACAGCGCTAAAGACAAAAAATCAAATTGAGACAAAACAAATTGTATATATGGCAAAATAATTTGTCTTGGCTTTTAGTGAATGATTAAAAGCAGCGATCTTTAATAATAAAACTACCTATTTATCATTTTTAACAATAGACATAAACGTGAAGATAAGCCAAATGTCTATCAATTCAAAAGATAACAAAAAAACATTACAGCAACAACACACAACAATAGCACACACTATAAGTTAATATAATATGCATATAACATAAATTAAGTAACATAACATTCATATATAACAGAAAGTAACAACATTACGCAAAATGTTATTAAAATGCATTACGTGTATTTTTAGAATAATTAATAATAAGGCTTGAAAACACCTAGGTGTTTTCAAGCCTTATTATTAATTTTAAAGCAGTAAAAAACAGTTTGACACTAAACACTGTCGTGTAACCCTCTGTTATAAGTACATCACTTGGCTGGCATAGTTGACAAATCTTGCACTACACGTCACATTTTTAGTGTTGACAGATGCATGAAAATAATTAAAAAAAAATTATTTAAGTCTACAAAAATTAAATGAGTTCAAGCATTTCTTCTCATAGCTCCAAACATGCTTATCAAATCCATCTGAAAATCTTCAATCTACCACAAAGATATAGGAAGTGAAATGTGCCAATTGTTATGGTTTGTGCAAAGCTATCAAGATGATCAAAAAATAAGGATTTCAAAATTCTGAAGATGCTAGTTCTATTTATGATTTGGAAATTGCTGTAAAGGATATATTCAACTATGTAAAACATCTTTTAAGAGATTCTGAACAGAAAAAATGCTTTCTAGCTCAAAAATTTTTGTTCAAAACAGTTGCTCGAATTAGCAATCATAAAACTTTAATGGACCGATGATCAAGAACATTAGCAAACATCACTTATTCGATTTTAGTGAAAACAGTATTTACTTGACACCGCTGGAAGAATGGAGCTAGAGTATAGAAAATCTGAAAATTCAGTCCTCAATTAAGTTGTTGTTGCCATTTAGCAAAACAGATAATTCAGTTAAACAAAGCAAGTCACTAAAGAAAAAACAAAAAAAGTAATAGTTTGTTTAACAATGATAACTGTTTTATGTGTGTAAATGACTCTATTTCTCAATAAACAATTATTTGAGTTTCATTTAATTAGCAATATAGATTACGTCTGTTGTTAATTACGAAAGTGTTGTGCAACTTCTTGCTTTGTCAAAAAATGGATTTAAAGGTGGCAATAACTAGATTTTCATAAAATTCTTAAAACTTTTATCCAAATTCTGAATGCACTGATAAAATTTAAATCACTTTTTTATGCACGTACTAAAAAAGAAATTACAAAATAAAGTTTTTAATTTTAAAATAATTTAAGTTGTTGTAAAAATTTTACAGCAACTAAGCTATTATAATCAAACACAGTTCAAGGAGGTGTGCGTGACCCCGCCACAAAAAATAAGTTGTTCATGGGGGATCAAGTCATTGAAAAGATGACATGAACAAGTTGTTAAAACTGAGCGAAATGACATCAAAACCTTTAATAAATCTTGGAAGGATCCTGAATAATGATTTTTTTAAATCCAAATATTCTAAATTACAAATTTCGGAAAAATATAAAATTAAATTTTGAGGAAAATTTAACATGCAGAATCTTGTGAAACTGTTTGAACTTATGTAGATTGCAATTGGTTTAGATTGCAACTATTTGAATGTAGAATGCAATTGATTTAGATTGCAACTGCGTGAATGTAGATTGCAATTGATTTTGATGGAAGATAAAAAGAAGGCAAAACTATATTTTTTAATTGTCAACTTTTTTTGTTTACATTAACGGGGTTTTTTTTTTAACTTTTTCGGCCATTTTTGATAATTTTTTAGAATTAATTTCATATGTTTATTATGATTTCATAAACAGATTTTCATTCAGATTTTTAGTATAACAGCTGTTTTCCAATAAATACAATATAAAAAAAATCTCAAAAATGCACGCATTCAATAGTTTTGGAATCTTGTTTTCCATAATAAAAAAATAATCCTGGCAAAAAAATTATAACGCAAAATAAAGAAAATTATAAAAGTTTCAAACAACAAGTTAACAAATACGCTACTTTCAAACAACAAGTTAGCAAATACGCTACTTTCAAACAACGAGTTAACAAATACGCTACTTTCAAACAACAAGTTAACAAATACGCTACTTTCAAACAATGAGTTAACAAGTACGCTACTTTCAAACAACAAGTTAACAAATACGCTACTTTTAAACAACAAGTTAACAAATACGCTACTTTCAAACAACAAGTTAACAAATACGCTACTTTCAAACAACGCTTATATCAAAAAATATCAAAATTCCAAATGACTAACTTTAGTTGTATCTATCTCAGAAACAAAATAACTAAGTGGTCTAATAATGTTGAATCTACAATCTAAACAACTCTAACGAGTATGAATTTTGGAATATTTACAAAAACAACCTCTTTACACATCACATTCCCTACATTCCAGGCAACCTACGGTTTCCCAAAAAATATGTTAGACTTATTATTTACTAACAACAATAATTCTATTTTAAATTTGTCTCATAACACTATGCTAGGTAATAACACTAAGGGTCACTTTAGTATTACTTGGAGAATCTTAGCGTCAGAATCTCTACCCGAAAACGAATCTCAATTTTTTAGTTATAACATGAGTGATTATATTTCAATATCAAACTTTATTGGATCAATTGATGGAAATATTCTATTTCTACAGAAAAATGCCAATTAAATGTTCAATATATTAATTTTTTATTATCATTTTGCTTGCAAATTTTTTATCCCCAAAATTGGAAGAAAAAAAAAAGTATGATGCTTGGATTACTCCACATATTAAATGCTTATTCCGAGCAAAATAATCGGCTTGGCATATCAACTGTTCAACTAAATGGAAGAATAAAGATCTCAAAATAAATTATAATCGTCTCAGAAAACATGCTTTCATTGGACCGTAATGTGTAAAGTTGCCGCCGGCATGCCGATACTGGTCCACTTTAAAACATAATGCAACCCGCCGCCGTTGCAAAAACGCTGAAGGTCCACTCTGCTATTTATTGTTTGCTAGCGTTTTTAAAATGGCATGCCAACATCAATAAGAACATCGTGGTACGTTGTAGTTTTACTAACATAGATTCAAAACTTGCATACACTGTGGTTCAAAACAAATGCCGTGATTCAAAACAAGCGTTTATAAGCTTTGTTGTGTTCATAACATATTCTTTTCTCAAAGACCGGCATCGATCTATCCAATTAAGGCGTGATACATGTTTATAAATATGACACACGTACTTCATAAAACAAAACAAATATAATTGTGAATAAGAAGTCAAGTTTACAAATCCTCATAATCGAGTGGCTTTTTACTCTTTATTTTTCGTCCTCGAATTAATACTTGTATTATTTATTTTTCGTTAATATCATTTTGAATATTTTTAGTTTTTGCTATTATTCTCTTGTGCGCCATCATCTCCGCATTATTTCGAGTTCAGTGTGAAGCAAATATAGTATACAATCTTCTAAGATGATTTTGGTTTCGACGGAGAACATTTCCGTTGTGGTTCAATTTGACTTCATATGATCTAGGGGCTACGCACTTTTTTTATTTTACTTCTAAGACGTGTTGAAAAAATTGATGAAACAATTTTGAAGTATATTTTGTACTATTATCTGAAACCAATTCTTCCTGGACACCATTTCAAAAAAGTGATTCTTTGCATGCTGATATTACATTTATCGAATTGGTATTTGAAAGCAGAAAAACTTCCGGCCATAAACTATAAAATCAACAATGTTTAAGTAATTTTTATTAGCCCACTGAAATAAATCCGTTTCATCCTTTTCCCATGGTCGCATTAGAACGTTATAAGTTAACAGAGGTTTTTTTAGTTTTGATGGAAAATACCTCATGCATGCTTCGCACTTTTTGATTAACTGTTCAATTTGGTCATTTAAACCTGGCCAGAAAACTGCCTGAAGTGCACGACGTTTGCGCTTTTCCATTCTTTAATAACTTTCGTGCAATTTCAAAAGTATTTCTTTTTCCCAGTTAGTATAACTGGGATTATTATTCGGTTTTCATACATCAAGAGTCCATCAATTTTAAATATTTCAACTTTAAAATTCAAATAAGGTTGAAGGTTTTTTGGACAACATTTTTTTGAATTCGGCTATTTAGAAACTACACTATCTTGCAGTTGTTGTAAAAGTTCATCCTGCTTAGTTTTCTGCCTAATTTCTTCTAATCGACTCTCTGTAGCCGGCATACATTTAACTATTGAATTAACGTATATATTCAGATCATTTTCTGCAATTTCGTCGTCCTCTGTAGGTTGCAATACAGGTGCATGAGACATTGCATCAACATCCGTAATTGACTTGCCAGCAACATGCTCTGCAGTAAATGAAAATCTTAACAATTTCATTCTTAATCGTTGAATTCTTGGCGACATCTCGGTAAGCGAACAATGATTTAATATAGGAATTAAATGTTTATGATCTGTTTCTAAAATACTGCAATAGGATCCTACTAAAACTACTATCCTAACAGAAACCTACTGACACCAGTCAGTAGGTTGATCTTCTACTTTGATAACATCCATCTTTTTCATACGTTTCTATTCTATCTTTAATGGTTCTAGAAGTAGGAACGCTACTCGTCGTGGCGCTCCATCTGTTTTGACCATTGATTGTAAATAATTTTTGGAAATATTCTAAGCAATTTAATGGTTTATGATCAGGACTTAATAATTGTCTGTTACTAATATGTAATTGATTAATTTTAATTTCAAACTTTTTTAAATGGTTAGGTCCAATAACGGTAACTTCGGCATCAATGTCAATTTTGAATTTTATTATACCATTTTTTACTTTTAATTGTATTTCCAAAGGTCTTTCTAGTACCGAACTAATCTGATCTAATTGCACAAAATCAGATTTCACACTTTCGAAATACAATGCCCCATAAATGCTGCTGCGAGGTTGAAAAAATTTTTTTTTTTTTTACTGATCAGCCTCTCTATCTGAAATATTTAAAATAGTTGTTGTCCGATTTGGTCAACATTTTAATTTGGTCATAATTCAGATACACTATCTTGTGCTTTTTAGGAAAAACGACAAATTTCCACTGCTTTATCCAGTGTTAACGTCTTTTCAGAAAGTAATTTTTCTCTTACTTTGTCATGTTGTATCCTCGATACAATTTTATCTCTAAATAAAATGTTAAGACACTCGGCTGTTTTACAAAAATTGTTTTTACTTATTAATTTTACTTCTGTCAAGAAGTCATCAAAACATTCACCATCTTCTTGAAAACGTTTAAAATAAATATGCCTTTCCAAAGTTTCATTAATAATACCCTTGGCAAAGACTTCCATTTTTTCCAATATAACAGAAGGGTCTATTTTTTCAACTTCGGTTAGACTTAATGATTCATAAATGTTTCGAGTTTCTGAAGAAAATGTATACCTTAACATACCAGCTTGATATGTGGTTTTTTCTCCGACAACAAAACATAATCATGGCATTTCGTATATAAATATGACACAAGCTTCGACATACAATGATCTATTTAAGGTAGTATTAATACACTGGAAAATAAAGTAATTGTTTAATAAAAAGTATCAAGTAATACAAGTTCTTACTATATTTTATTTAAAATAAGTAATTCAAGTTATAATTTTGTGGTAGTTAAAAACATATGACTATTGTGGTATAAATTTAAATGTTTATTTCAAATAAAATATTTTAATATATATTGGTGACTTGAAGTATTATTTGTTTAAATATTAACGAAAAATAATACAATAAAGTACACTGTGTCACAGTGTACTTTAGTTATTGTTTTTATTAAGCAATATCACAGTCGTGATTTTGCTTAATGAATATTTTTATCACAGAATTAATATACTGAGAGTGTGCCCTTATGTTAATAGTAATGATTTTAAATTGAATTATGAAAGGTTTCAAACAATTTCTGACCCAGGCCGTAATTCTTCAATTTGGTATATAGCAGGGTTAATAATTTTTAACACATTTAAAAATTTTAAAAATAGGAGTCGTCACATTTTTTAATCTAATCTTTTTACATTACAGAAGATATATTTTTTTTGTGCTGAATAGTTAACAACTATTATTTGCAACTGTTTTGCCGATTAGTTTTTTTCTTTACGAGCTTGATATTTGTTTGAATTGTTATTTTGGTCCATCCAATCCATATAACCTGATGTTTGTATTTAGCTTCGATTCTAAATATTTATAATAATTTATTTTTTGTTTTAAAAAATGCAGACAAAGTATTAATTCAAAGAAAATCTCTTTTTTTTTGATACTTTTTGTATTAAAGTGTTTAGTTTAATAAATATGAGGTTATTGATCAAAATGTTGAGTATTTGATGAATGAGGTGTTTCAGTGTTTTGAAGCCTTGTTGTTGAGTTTGTTGCTGTTGTGGTCTCAAGCAGCTGCACTTTATTTTAATTTAGTAGTCATTGATGCCTGTTTAAGAAGCCATAATTCTTCTTTTACATTTCATTTTTCTTTTTCACAAGGTTTGTAAGGATTTTAAGTATGTATGTTTCAGGCGCGGGTTTAGGTTTTTAAAGAAGTTAGTAAAGAAATGTTAGAGCCTCTAGGTAGAGGGGCAAAGCGGGGGGGGGGGGGGGGGGAAAGGCCCCCTTCAAGCGAGGAGGTATCTTAAATTTGCCCGAGGCAAATTTAAGATTGTCGAGGGGACAAATTTAAAGGGTTCAAAAAATTTTAAAAGAAAAATGGACACGGACCATTGGACCTGCTCAATCTGCCAAGCTTTAGACTCTCTCCCATCGTCGTAAAGTTGTCGTAAAAAAATCTCTTTTTCTTTTCTACAAATATTTTCATGATCACTACTCAAAGGAGCTACTATCTCTAGTTCCATCAACTAAAATTCATTCTCGCTATTTAGCAAAGTCTAAAGCATAATTATTTCAGACACCCTTTTTATGAATTCAAAAAAGAAGCATAGGGTTAAAATTCAACACACTAATTAAAAACACTGCCATAATATTTCAAATTTAATACACAGTATAATTAATTTATGACAAAACAGTCACAACAAAAAATGTTTATACTTTTAGCTACTTACTTAGCTCAGTTTTTAATTGATCCTTAATATCTTAAACGTTAATACCGGTACCTTGAAACAAATTTCTAATTTTACTTTAAATAGTCTCACAAGTTTAACCTGTTATATCTTGGTAATTTATAGAATTTATTTTGTCGAAATAAATTTTTTGTACAAATTAAACCATTTGCCTAAAAAAACATGCGAATTAAAAAAATTGTTACGAAGCAAAAACTAAAAGTGTGTCATGGTGCCCCACTCTCCCTAAATTGTTTCCAAAACAATGCTAAAAATAATTAAAATCTAAATAGACACACAACATTATTACCATTTATATAACAAAAATTAATATTATTAACATGAAAGATACAATATAGTAATAACATAACAATATACAATATAGTAGTAACATAATATAGTAATAACATGAATATTAATCGTAAACATCGGTAAACAATGTAAACAAACTTGCGATGCGGCCGGTAAACAGTTGTCACTTACCTTAACTGTATTGAAGTTATTTTTTTTCCTAAACTGCTGGCTAATGATCAATAAAGTAAACTTCAAGTCATGAAAGTTTACAAAATTAAAACCATATTTTAACAGTTATGCAAGGTAAACTAAAATAATGACGCTGAGTAGAACGTTTAAAAAGGTAGAACTAAAAAAATAGAAAAAAGATATTTAATAAAATAAATATTTAAATTTGTATAAAACATAATGCTCTTAATAAAAATATAAAAAATACAGTACATCAAAAAGTAAAATCATATATATTTTTTAAATA
>NC_088931.1:27257500-27405000 GCF_038396675.1 Hydra vulgaris | reverse complement strand
AGCACATTTATGTTTGGGTCCAGAAACTTTTGACAAAAATTTGGAACCTCCATGGACACGAGAATGGCCCCCCTGTAAGCCAACATCTTCATGGGTGTATTGGATGAAAATATTTGTCGAAAATTTGGAAAAAATATTGTTGTATATAAAAGATTTATTGATGACATATTTATGATCTTTGATGGTACCACTGAAGAATTAAACGATCTCAAGGAATACATGAATAAGGTTCACAAAAACATTAAGTTCACATTTAACAGCTCACCTACATCAATAAACTTCATGGATTTAATACTGGACGTAAACATTGATAAAACCCTCACCTCGCGACTGTATAAAAAACCTACCGATACCTTGGCCCTATTAAACTTCTACTCCAATCATCCAAAACACCAAAAGATAGATATCATTTATAGCCAAGCCCTAAGATATAATATAATAATCTCTGGAGAAACCAATCTGGTTAGTGAATTGAAGAATTTAGCCAAAACACTTGTAGTTAAGGGATATCCACTAATGATTATAAACCACCAAATAAATAAAGCCCTGTTGGAAACCCAAAATGAGCTAATCCACGGAGGTAAATTGGATCCAATTAAGAACAAGTTAAAGATTCACTCGACTAATGATATTCTAATAGTACTCCCATACAATGCAACTGGCAAAGAAATTATGAGAATGATCAGTAAACACTGGAGTATAATAAAGAACGACCAATCACTGTATAAAAGGTTGAGTAATCCACCACTCAAAATCTTCACGAACCAGAGGTCGCTTGGAGATCTATTAATCCATTCAAAACATAATGAAATTACTCGTTAAAAAACTAAAGAGGTTTCGTATAACTAAGAGTATTAAAATTTATTTTCAATTTTTCTGTAGAACACCCCTAAAAAAAACTTGGTAGCCATTGGTTGTACTAAAGATAACGGCCCTATCTTAATTCCTAACATAAAAAGTAAAAAAAAGAAGACCGAGCATAAACTTTAGGAAAGCAGCAAAAAGTCGGCTTAATCAATCAATCGGCTTATCAACTGTAGCACTCTGCACACCGATCAAACAAATTGATAAAGAGAAATTAGAGTATCCATGGCAGCCTTTTTACAAGATGAGGAAATTACAAAAAGAGCCAAAAAAGAAAAAGAGAAAGAAAAAGAGCAAGAACAGATGATACAAGAAGATACGACGACAGTAGTGAATGAAACACTAGTGTTTTTGTCAGAAAATCTTGAAAAATTTCTGAACGAGGATTTTAATGACATTTTAAAATAGTAGAATAATTTGAATAAAAAATGCTTAATTTAATACCCAGCTTGAATTTATTATTTGTGTGGCTAAATATTTTCAAATAATTATTGCCCTATCGCTTAGTTGATTAGGTTGTTCGTGTAGATTCGCGCATTTTTTAGTGTACTGTACATTGCTAAAAACAATTGCTAAAACATTGCGACAAACAAATGATAGTTCAGGCCATTTGAAACTAATTTTACCCAATTTAAAGTTAAACCTTGCAGTTTGTGGACTTAAATTTATTTACTTAGGGAGCTCTCTTTAATGTATTATGTTGTGCGTCAGGGACCTAAGAGACAGATGGGTGCATAACTTTGTTTTTCTCTGTTTCATTATGGTGGTCGGTTTACACTAATAATATTATTCATATTCTCTCTTCCCTCACAACTGTTTCAAAAGTATCTTACTTTTGCTGACTGTTTTCTGGAACTTTCTACTCACCCTTTTAAATACACTTTAACCACATCATTTTCATCAACCAATCATTTTGCACTTTTATCTACCAATTGGTTTGCACTTTTATTTACCAACTGCATATACATCTGTTGAAATTTGACTCAAAGAGCATATTCTCTATTGTTTCTGCTTTTCACCGTGTTACCGCAACATGCGTCATAGAGCATCGTGGTACACTTTTACATGCGTTTTAATTATCTGCTCATTCGCGTTGCACAAACAGTCCACTTTAGTACCACAAATTTCAAAACTTTTTGCAATCAAGATATGGTAAGTTGCATGTTCATTTTTTATCTTTATTTTTATTAATTTGTTTTTTAATTTTTTATAAATTAATATAAGTACAAAATAAGTATTCAGCACTTACTGGGCCGTTTGGTATCATTTTTTAGATTTAGATCCTTAAGACTACCTCCTGCGCAATAAGTTCTACTAACTTTCTTAAAAGTATATCAGCATGTATCTTTTTAAAAGGGAGAGAGTTAGGGTGTTTGGCTTTACAGTAGTATGCCCTATCAAATGTTGCAACATAAGAAGGCTTTGACGACATAGAAGTGGGTTTTACTTGCTTGTTTTGAGGATGATATCCCGACGGGGGTTTCTAGGAATGAACATTAAAACATTCGAAACATCATATACCAGAGTATTGAGTCCTTATAAGGGTCAATACTATATCCATTTCCTGACAAGAATCTGGTATAATACTACATAATTTTCTACTTTATTTAAAGCTGATATATATTTTTACTCTTTCTTTAAGTAAATATGCGCACACATTATAATTAATGTCTGTTTTTGATGTTTTTTGTTGTACATCTGCTTTATTGTAGTGCTTTATGTTTAATAAATTAAGCTATTTTGTTATATTGTGTTGATTGGTTTATCACATTGTGATTACCATAACGATGGCAATTATTAACAGTTGTTTTGGTTTTTGTAAATTAAAAAAATAAAAAAAAAATTTTTTAGGCAGTAAAGAAATATATACAATTAAAGTAATTTAGATATAAAGTAATCGTAAATTTTGTACTTATCTTATGGGTTCTTAAAGTTTTAATTGGGTGTTTAATATTTTTCGTCTGAGGCTGACAAGTTCGTGTTGCTTGGTGGTACACAGATTTATTCTGTTTATTGCTGTCTATGAATATAAACTAAATGTAAAACAAATATTTTTGCTATAAAGCTGCATATTTTTATAATACAAATTTACTAAAACAATCGACTAAATGGTTCAGCTGTAATTATATCTGAAATTCAAATTTATTTTATTTATTTATAAAACGAATATTTCCGGTCAAAGGCATTAATTAAAAGAATTAGACATGAATATAAAATGAACATTTCCCCAATTAAAATCAAAATTAAAAAAGCAACCAAACAATAATAAGCTTAAAACAAATATTTCCATTTAAAGAGTATTAATTAAATATGAGGATAAGTTTACATTAATTTAAATTATATATAATAATAAAGGGTATATTAAAATATAACCTAAGTATAAAACGAAAAATTCTACTAAAATGGTTTACAGGTTTAGAAAACAAATTACTCCACTAAAACGGCATAGATCGTAAATCGAATAGCTCCATTTATACGGTATAAATTATAATTAATTATAATCTAAATATTAACAAATGTTTTCCCTGAAGGATATACATTATAATTTAATATAAACTGAGAGAGTTTTACTACCATTAAATAAACAAATATAATATAAACAAATTATAATTTCTTAACAAAGTATTGATTGAATATTTTCAATAAAGCAGTATAAACGAAATTTAGATATAAACTATATATAAATTGAATATCTGCGCTAAAATGATATACATTTCATATAGCGATATAAATATAAGTGACTAGAATTTCCCCTTCTTCACTGAATGCTTCTTTACTGGGCACCTGTCTAACTTTTTTGGTCATTGTCTAACTAACACTAACTCCAAGAAAACTATAGCTTCTTTCTCACTCAAGTTTTTACAGCTGTATGTGTTCCTTAAAGTAACTGGGTTCTTTTGGGGTTCAGATACGAAGTTACACACAAAAAAAAAAAAAAAAAAAGTACCAAATTGTTAAAAACATACGGAAATCAGTCCTGCCCATTCCTACCACTAAATTGTAAGCTTCTAACTGGACTTTTGTCCTTTTTGATAATTACTTGCTTATTACTTACTCTAAAATAGTCTTTTTTGCATTTTTGCTTAGGATTTGACGGCCTGATGTGTTCCAAATAGTGGCTAGACTTTAGCTCTAGTTGCGAACAATATTTAACAGACAATTTATTCTTAGTCTTATATTTATTATATAATCAACCCTGTTTATTGCTTGTTTAAAATTGAGGAAGGACTGACCTCTGGAATTTTAACAACACACTTTGCTCAGAAAAAAGGTAACTGTATTGTATTTCAAAAAAAAAGGGATTTTGTTACTAATATGGCCCAGACACTAAGTATTACGTAAACTAATTATATATAGAGTAATTTTAATTAAAATTTTAAAACAACTTAAAAAGCATTAAACATAAAATAATAAAAGTTAACTTACAAATTAACAAATAAAAAAAACATGTTAAAGAAAATAAATAATAAAAAAAAAAAAAATGGTTAACAGTTTTTATCTGTAAAATTTAATCTACGATTTTTAAGTGCAAATAAGTCTATAACTTTTTCAACATTAGGTTCTATCTCTTGGTGAATATGCAATAAAGCAAGACTGTTCATTCTCTCAGATTACATAGTACTTTGTGTGTTGTTTTTTAATCGTCTCATAGCTAAAAACGATCTTTCACACGCAGAAGAAACATAAGACATTATTTTATCTGGAATAATAACCAAACCATCATAAGCAACCAAAGCATTATCACTAAATCTTTTATTAACTTCGAATAGGAGGTGATCGATAAGTGGTATGGTTAACGATTTCTTGAAATAATCTGAAGTTGAACAGAAGGAACATAATTTCTATATATTTGACAAGTTGATATTCTTGATTTAACTTCTGCAACATCAACTTTAGAAGCAAGACAAAGAATTGTATCATACCACTTTATGTGATAATCATCAATTAGATTTCAATTAGTTTAATCAATTTGTGTAAACATACAACTTTTTAAAGCTGAAATAGCACTTAAACCATCACAAATGTCAAAAGTTTTACGTTGCAACATTTGTGTAACAAGAATAGTGTAGTCAAGAACTGTTCGAGTAATCACTAAAGATGCAATAAAGTCAAAAGTTGTAATGAGTTTTAAAAAACAAGAAGCTTGTGAGAAAGTCCATGCTCATTCCTTCAAGATAAAAAACAATAGGTACAAACATACTTTCAAATCATGCAACCCAGTTATGCATTCAACCCACCTTGTGTGACAAACATCAATTAATTTTTTCTTTATTGCAGATGGACAATGTTAGGTGATAGCTGCTTCTAATAAATTTTGTCTTGACTCAGAAAAATTAAAAAAATAAGACAATTGTTTTACTTGCTCCATCATATTTCTGACTTCTTGCAGTTTGCACGAATTTGCTACATTAAGATTAAGACGATGACTAAAACAGTGAGTATAAACTGCTTTGTCATTGTAATCTTTAATTGTCTTTGCAAAACCTTTAATATGACCAGCAACAGATCCTGCACTATCATACTACTGACCTTGACAATTGGAAATGTCAAGAGAATAATCTTTAAGACATGATAAAATAGTTTTGCAAAGAGCTTCTCCTGATAAACCATATTCAAAATGCAAAAAACCCATAAATTCTTTCCAAAATCAAAAGAACTATCTAAAAATCTAATAATTAAAGACATATGTTCCTGATTGGAGCAATCAGATGCTTCATCAGCAATTATCAAAAAAAATTGATTTTCCTTTATATCGGAAATTAAAATATTCTGGATATATTTACCACAACAATTTATTAATTCATTTTGTGATGAATTAGAAATATAAGATGCATTCTTTGCACAGCTGTTAAGATGATGCTCAAGAACTTTATCCCCACCTTTGATCCTGTAGTTTAAAAGTTCAACAAAATTTCCTATTCCATTTACTAAAGAGTATTTTCCAACAGTAGGATGATGTTAGGAATTGTCACGATAACCTCTAAAAGCTATATTGAGACGACCTAAGAAAATGATTGAGCCAACAATTGAACGCAATTTGTCCCGATTTGAAGAAACCTCCTTTTCATATTCTTTATTAATCAAAATATCAATATTTTGAATACTTCGATTCATTGTATTTGAAACTGCTGAAAATATGGTCCAGGTGTTATAATGAAAACTTTGTACAGCTAAGTGATGTTCATTAATTTTTTCTTTTTTCCCATGATAATGTCTTTTAAAAGCACTCAGAGCATTTGGCCAGTGCTTTACAGGCTGAGAAAACAAGTTTTTACATCTACTAGATTTCGAAAAGTATTTAATCCCAAACAAAACACAACTCAAACAATATGCTCCATCTTCAGATGGTGAATAGCTAAGCCAAGAAAATTGCTTTAACCAGATAAGTTGGAAAGATCGTCTATTTGTTTTTGGAAAACAATAACGCTCATTAGGCACAAAAACATTTCTAATTTTTTTTCATTTAAAGTAGATGCCTTTGAACGAAAGCATGCAATATCATATTCACTAGAGAATTCACTTCACAACTTATTTGTATTAGACTCTAGTTTTGAAATTTTAGCAGATAAAAACTTTTATTTTTTATTTTTACAATCATTTTCATTTAAAGGTAGCAAAGTATAGGAAGAACACGATTTTGAATCTATAAAGGAATCAAAGATATTATTTCTGTGAGAGGATGTTATAAATTTGTTGTTATTAAGTTCATATAAAAAAGATTTATCAGCAATGGTAGAAATAGGTGGTTCTTGATTGGTGTTGTATTTATTTGTAAACATAGTAATTGTTAATTGTTTAGCACAATTACTACCTTTTTTACATAAAAATTTACGCTTCAAGCATTTCTTACCTGGAACAAAAACTAAAGGTACATAATGATTGTGTTTATATGGAAGTGGGGGATTTGATCCTTTAAAACAAAACGATAAATTCAGAATATCTGATGCTGCAGATAAAATATGAGGTTTAATTTTAAGATTAAACATAAGTTTATATTTTAGGAGAGAACCAATAGTTCTGTAGTAACACTGAACTTGTTTAAAACACACAGTTGAAAAAGCTAGAATGCAAAGAAAACCAGACCATACGAATTCTTGACATATATGTAATGCTTCTTCCTTAACAAGATCTTTTAGTTTTCTTGAGTCTACAGAATATGAGGACACAGACACTGCTAACAAATTATCTATTGATGAAAACTTATTTGGATACTTTAAGCACAAGCCGACAAACGATGGATGATTACTGTAAAATGAGGGATTAAAATATAAATCAATTGCTGTCAGAATTCTTAAATCCATTACCAAACTATTATCACCACTCAGACAAATAGAAAACGAACTAAGTAGACAATTACCAGTAGATTCAGATCTGTAAAAAAAAAATGAATAAAGCTTTTTAATACACAGTAGAAAAGATCCAACAGCAAGCTTAATGTAAAATAAAACTTTATTCAAGTATTTATATGTTTGATAAAAAAAAAGAAAATCAATTAGATCAAAGCAAAAGATAAATTTAAAAAATGGTTTGTTTATGCTAATTTTCTTAAAGCAATTTTAAGTCAAACTTATTATTATTTTAATGTAATTATTATTGTTATTATCATTATCATTGTTTTTATCATTATTATTATTACTATTGTTGTAGTTGATATAAAGAATGGGTTTTTGCTATTATTTTTTCTTTTACTTTTTGAAATAAATAGAGAAATGCTTACTTCAACGCCATAGTTTTCCTTGAGTTCTGCGGAATGTCGCACTCGTCAGAAATATTTATCTTTATTGACTTTTGAACAGTCAATAAGTCATAAAGATCTGGTTTGTGAAGGAAATTAACCTTTAACGACAATTCGAAATAAACAGTTCGTAGATTTTCAATACAACCGTTCTCAATTAATTTTCTTACAGACTGTAAAGAAATGCAAGACATGCTAAGAAAATGTTTTAATTTAGTCAGTTGAAAGTTTCTTATAAAATATGCAATCGACAGAAACAAACAATCGATTAATTTAACTTACTAACTACTAACTAACGATTAAATTAACTTGGGCCTACCTTGGCTTGAAGTTACGCTACCGAACGACGAAAAAACCACTAGCTAAATAAACTTAATAATTATTTGAACGTTTGCCGAATGAATGCACAAAAATGTTTTGCCTTACTTGACCTGAAGTTACGTTGCCGGAGGATTAAACGGAAAACATTTAATAATAATTTATATCATTTTAAAATCTCGTCAACCAAATAAACGGGCCAGGTTAGGCGCGCCTAATATGGTCCGAAATTACGCTACCGATAATAAAATTAGAATCCACTTTTCAAATATTTCTTAAATTCGGAAGCCGGTGAAAAACGAGCAAGATAAGAACTTTATACTTATAAAAATTCCTTAGATATCGCTAATTTACATTCAAAAAATCACGAAATAAAATTGAAGAAAGTTTTTTTTTAAAAATAAAAAGCTTTTTAATTAAAAAGTGTTTCTTAAAAAAGATGTTAGTCGACGCGCCTAACAAGCCGAACCCTAAACCCGCCCCTGTGTTTGTATGTATAAATCCACTGATCTCAAAATATAACTGGATAGCTGGTTCTATTGTTTTTTTTAAAAAAAGTTGAAGCCAAAGTTGGCCGCCCAAGATGGCGGCGATTTTAATAACTAGCGGTTTAAGTCAATAAACATTCTATATGGCTTTACCAAATACAAAATAGAAAAAGAATTTTAAAAAATTTATTTTTTTTAATTATTAAAATTATTAAAAATTATAGAAAAAAAGAAGTTATCTTTTAGAATATATTAAATTTAATATTAATTAATTAAATTTAATATTAAATGGCATTAGAGAAACTTGCAAACTTAGTTAATTTTTATGTATAATTTATGTACCCTTTAGTTCTTAGTTACCCAATGCTGTATGCTAGAAGGTTAATAACATAACAGCACGGTAAGCGGCAATCATGTCTACCTATAATTTTATATTTTCAATTTTTTGTAACAAGATACAATTTTGTACAAAAGCTGCATGAACTATTAACTGAGTGCTGTGAGTACACACAAACTCAGGGGTTCCTTCTAGGATTATATTATACTTAAATGTTATTATTGCAGGATTATATTATACAAAATGTTATATTTTAATAAATCCTTTATTAAAATGTTCTAAATTGTCACTTTTCTACTGTTTGGAAAAGTGTATTTATTAAATATTTAGTATAGAAATATTCAAAACATTGCTTTGAAATATCAATTTAACTAAAGTTATACACACTGTTTACCTGCTGTTAATTATTTTGATTATATATTATAGTTTTCTAACTTATTTATATTAAGGAGCTGTAAAGCAGCAGTTAAATAATTTTATAAACATGCCAAGTTGCTGTGTCATTGGATGTACAAATAGAACTGGATCAAAAAACAATTTGAATGAAAAGGTTTCTTTTCACAAGTAAGGGAAACTATTATTTGTATAAAGAAATTTATATTCAAATATAAATAAACCAGAATTAATAGTATGAACACTTATGACTTTAGATTTCCAAAAGATATAGAAAAGAAAAAAAAATGGATACATAACATTGGGCAAGAAAATTACATAGCCTCTTCTAATGTCACACTTTGCTCAGAACATTTTGAAAAATCTTGTTTTGATAAGACTGGACAGACAAATCGTTTGAGGCAAAATTCTGAGCCAACAGTTTTTACATTTCCAGAACAATCTTTAAAGGTTTGTATAAGTTAACTTAAAAATAACTCAACAATTTTTTTCAAATAAATTGTAATATTGTCAACAAAAGTGTTCCCATTCTTTAACATCACAATTAGTTTGCATAATTTTAATATTGGATTGCTAGGTAAACAGAAAAAGAAAAGCACCATTTGTAAGCTTAACTTCTCTGGAAAATGAAGGTGTGGAAAGTTTACTAAAAGATGCGAATAGAAACTTTTCATCATTTAAAGTGCAAGAGAATAAAATTCTAAATTTAAAATCAAAATTAAAAAGTGCACAGCAAAAGAATCGCCGCCTGAAATCTTAAGTCAAGTCTTTAAAGAAGGTTGTTCAATGCCTTAAAAGTAATCACTTAATTTCATCTCAATGTGAAGAAATGCTTACAACAACATTTCCAGGAGTACCTCTAACTATTATGAAAAGAGTTTCATCAATAAAAAATGAAGGTTGTATCAGAAATAAATATCCAGACGAACTGCGATCTTTTGCAATGACTTTGCAATTTTATTCTTCAAAAGCTTACGAGTTTGTTCGAAAGACTTTTCAATTGGCACTACCACATCAATCTCAAATAAGAGATTGGTACACCAAAGTAACAGCCGAACCTGGATTCACCAAAGCTGCTTTTATTGCTCTGCAAGCTGCTGTATGTGCCTCAAAAAAAATAGGTCGTGAGATTTTGTGCTCCCTTATGCTTGATGAGATGGCAATAAAGAAGCAGGTACAATGGGATGGAAAGAAATTTAGAGGATTTGTTGATCTTGGAAATGGGATTAATAATGATGATTCTTTACCATTTGCAAGAGATGCACTTGTTCTAATGGTGGTTTAAATAAATAGTAATTGGAAAGTACCATGTGATTATTTTTTTATTGATGGGCTAAATGGAGCGGAACGTGCCAATTTAG
This sequence comes from Hydra vulgaris, assembly GCF_038396675.1. Lineage (NCBI taxonomy): Eukaryota > Metazoa > Cnidaria > Hydrozoa > Anthoathecata > Hydridae > Hydra > Hydra vulgaris. The sequence continues at coordinate 27,394,503 of NC_088931.1, read as the reverse complement.
TTAGAAATTGTTTGAAGATACTTTTTGATGTTGGTGTAAAAATTGTTTCGCTAACTCGCGATGGTCCATCATACAACTTTGCAATGCTTTCTGAACTTGGTGCAATTTTAAAACCAACTAATTTATTACCCAGTTTTCCCAATCCAAGTAAGTCATCTGAAAAAGTGTATGTATTGTTAGATGTATGCTACATGTTAAAACTTCTCAGAAATACACTGGCAGATCTTGGTACTATAGTAGACAGTAGAAATAATAGAATCAGGTGGCATTATTTAGTTGAACTGGAAAAATTGCAATCCAAAAAAGGAATTAGAATGGGAAATAAGTTGAAATTAGCCCATATAGAATTTAGACAGCAAAAAATGAAAGTAAACCTAGCTGCTCAAATATTCAGTTCAAGTGTTGCTGATGCTTTACTTTATTGTTCAAAAAATCTTAAATTGTCACAGTTTGAAGGATGTGGTGCTACCATTGAGTTTATTCGCATAATAGATCGATTATATGACATTAAATTCAAGAAACCCATTTGCCAAAGGGTACAAGTCAGCATTACATACATGTAACAAGGCACTTTGGTTTCCGTTTCTTGACACGGCATATAATTATATCATTAGTCTTAAATATACTACTGGTATGCAAATGATCCTGACCATCTTTTTCTGTGCTGTAAGATCTGCAGGAATGTTTAACAACAATCCCAATTGCCAACAATTTACAGCCACATAAACGACTCTTGATGCGAAGTAGTATTCAATGTTCAAATGGTAACTGCAGCATCAGAGATTAAACACATATATTAAATGTATTAGACGATTCTTTTGATGACTCCACCACCAAAATATCTATGACTTATATTGAATTAATAAGAAAATATGATTTAACGGAGAGAAAACTAACTAGAAGTGATCATGATTATGCAGATATTCCAAATTTCAGCAACCTATCTGAATACAAAAAAGCTTCAATTTCATATATTGCTGGATATGTAGCAAAAATGACTTCTAAAAAAATAATCTGTATTAAATGTCAAAATGCACTAGTACTCCCTTTTCATTTAGAACAAAATAGCTTTTTAAAATTTAAAGACAGAGGAGGTTTGATTAATGGTGTTATTATCATATGCGAATAAACTGAAAAGTGTTTTCAAAGATTGCTTGCTTCAACAGATGGCCATCTTCCAAATGAAATCGGAATTCAAAAAGCAAGAGCCAGTGCTGTCTTGAGATCAGTGGATTTCTCTAAAATTTTCACTGAACTAGCATCTCTAGGGTTGCCAGATGTCCCGGTTTTACGAAGGAGAACTAAGTAAAAAATTTTTTTTTACATATTTGGCGCAGAATTCTCCTTCGTAAAATCGGGACATCTGGCAACCCTAATCTCATATGTTTGACTCAGCAATAAGTGTTAACCATTTATTTTGGCTGGTTCAACTCATTTCAGAAAACTATGCAAAAATACGCCTTTATCACCTTGGAAAAGAACAAACTGCCAAACTAACTGGAAAAAAGCTTCAGAAGCAATTGACAAAACTTGTCTTATTTAAAAATCAATAATGTCTTTTTATCAATGATTATATATATATATATATATATATATATATATATATATATATATATATATATATATATATATATATATATATATATATATACATATATATATATATATATGTATATATATATATATATATATATATATATATATATATATGTATATATATATACATATATATATATATATATATACATATATATATATAATATAATATAATATATATATATATATATATATATATATATATATATATATATATATATATATATATATATATATATATATATATATATATAAAATATAAAATATATATTACATATATATTCTGTGTTCCGAGTAAAATTTTAATTTATGTTAAATTATGCGAATCAGCCATGTTGGTTCACAAACAAATCATAACATTCATTGTAAAACCTTGAGTATGGCTGAAAGCGATTATTACAAACTTTTGTCAAACCAAAATAAAAGCAGATATAAAACCAAGATCTCAAAAATAGACAATGTTGATCCATATACTTTAAAAAAGGCAGATTATCTTTCCGAGCCACAATTTTATCCTAAAATCACCCATGCTGATATTATCACATATTTATTGTTTGCACCAAGTCCTGCCACCAAAGAAGAACTTAATGCTTTAAAAGTTTAGACGCATATAAACATTTTTTATGTGGTTGGGTGAGAGATATTGGTGTTAAACTATTCAGTAATGAATCCATATGCTTGGTTCACGGAAAGGTGATATAATTTTACTTATCTTCTATATTTATCTTTTGTATAGCTTCAATGAATGTAATATGAAAGCCAAAATAGTATATGAAACCTTCATATAATATGTTGACGCATACTATTTTATAAACTCTTTTGATATATTTAAGCAAAAGCTCTTTAGCTTTAATATATAAAACTCAATTATATTTTAGGTTTTGCATTCTCAACGATTAAATGAACCTCCAACATTGACCTGGGTTATAGCCCATATGGATGGTGATGTATTATCTGCTCACTGCAACTGTATGGCTGGCTTAGGGGAGTCTTGTTCGCACATCGGGGCAATTTTATTTTTTGTTGACGCAATCGTCCGAATTAGAGACTCTAAAACTGTCACTGAGGAAAAGGCCTATTAGATGTTGCCTGCTTCATTAAAATCAGTACCTTATGCTGAAGTGGTTGATATAAACTTTACATCACTAGATACTCTTAAAAGAAAGTTTGATGATAAACTTAAAAAAAACAATGAAACTTCTAGTGAACCTTTTGTTGATAAAAAAAAACAGTCATGTTTGGAAAAGTATAAAGGACCATCACAAAAACAAGTCGATATATTTTATAAAGAACTGAGTCTGTGCAATTCTAAACCTGCAATTTTGTCTATAATACCTCCTTATGACAATATTTATATTCCAAAACAACTTATTACCAACTTATTACCAAAAATGTTATCTGATATTTACGATACAAAGTTATTAAAGAATAGTTACTTAGAGTTATGTCAACACTGTGAAAAACATTGAATTTAGTCAAGTTACTGAGAAACAACAAATAGCTGTTGAGGAATTAACAAGAAAGCAAGCACTATCAAAAAATTGGTTTTTATATCGTGCTGGCAGAATTACTGCATCCAATGTTTACAGTATAATGCATTGTAATCAAAATAAACAAACATCTTTGATTAACAAAATTTGTTATTCTGTAAGTAATAGCTTTTCAATGCAAGCTACAAACTACGGAAACGTTCGTGAGAAAAAAGCATTAAGTATTTACACAGATTCTGTTAGTGCCCACCATGAAAATTGGAAGATTTCGAATTGTGGTTTGTTTTTGTCTACTGAGGATTTTTATATGGGAGCATCACCTGATGCAGTTGTTTATTGCTCTTGCTGTGGTGATGGGTGTATTGAAATAAAATTCCCATTTAAACATAAAGATGATTTTATTTTTGAAGCTGTTGAAAAAAATAAAAAATTTTGTTTACAAAATATTGATGGTGTTACAAAGTTGTCAAGAAACCATCCATATTATTATCAAATTCAAACACAGATAAACTTATGTAAAAAAAAAGTATTGTGATTTCTTTATTTACACAGAAAAAGATTATCACATAGAACGCATTTTCCCTGATATAAAGTTGTGGGAAGATATTATCAAAGAGTGTGAAATAAAGTTTAAACATTTAATACTCCCAGAACTAGCGGCTAAGTATTTCACTCAAAAGTTAAATGAAGAAAATATACATTTAAATATAAGTATACAAAATTGTTATTGCAATGGAAAAGAAGATGGCGAACTGTTTCCATGCAATAACATTGATTGTTTGAGAAAACTATTTCATTTAAAATGTTTAAAGTTAATCAATAAACCAAATAAGAAATGGGTGTGCCAGATTGTAAACAACATTCTAATAAAAAATAATAAAATACTTTCATTTTTGAGGATATATAAGAGCAGCTATTGCATATAAGAAGAATTATTTTTGTAATAGTTTATATTAGCAAACCAATTTGAAACTATTTTAATTGAAAAAAATTATTATTTAATTATTATTTCATCATTGTTGTTTTTTATATAAAAACTTATGAGGAAGCATAAGGAATCATTTAAGCTTCATCTAAGAGGTAATTTTTGAGTTTAAGTTTGAAGCAGGGGCCATGTGTTTTAGAAAAAAAACTTTAGAAAAAGTAATAATGTGCTCTAGAACTTTCCGAAATAAGATATATTTATGGTATATTAAAATATATAATAGTATTTTAAAAAAAAAGTTGGCTTTTAATTGACGTCTTTTTGTTTCTTATCTCACTGGAAATCAAATTACGTTGCGCGCAACGTAATCATTCCAAATTATTTTGTTAATTTTCGCATATGAAAAATAAAAAAATTATGTGGAACGATTGGCGCTAAATTTCTTTTCTTATTTTAAGAAAGAAATTAAAAACTACAAATTTGTTAGGCATGCGAAACGCAATGTAAAAAACATAATAAAATCAAGTTTAGAAGATATTCAAAAATTTTTATTGTCATTCAAATATAATTAAAGACAATCACTGTCTTTAACACCCCTACCCTCTTGTACGCGTTCGTACGCTTTTGGGAAACCACCTCCCCAAATACATACGTACTTTGTATATATGTACCATAAAGTACGTACATGTACGTACTTTATGGATGGCCCCTTAGCAGAATCTTATTCGTGCCGCCCTCCTCACGGTCAACGCAAGTAATTGGGGGTACCGTAATGTAACGTTCTTAAAATACTAGCAATTGGGGGTACCGTAATGATACTTGCTGAATAAAAAAAGAAGCGGGCTCTCGCTGCTTCTGTTCCCAGTACATACTTTATAAGCGCATTCTAGATTAGTTCTCTTGGGTGCTAAGTAAATGTGATAATTTTTAAAGCAATAAACACTACTTGATCCTAAAGTATTTATAGCAAATTAACAAAAAAAAAATTACTTAGTTAATAAAAGGGGCAAGGTGTTTATATATATATATATATATATATATATATATATATATATATATATATATATATATATATATATATATATATATATATATATATATATTTGGCAACAAAAAGTAAGTTTATTCAAATTTTCCAAATGGTTGGAATATGGTTTTGTTGTGCGTCAAATTCTTATTTAGGGAGCTTTATTTATATCTATTTTAATGACCTGCACATAAGAATTTAATTAAAATGACTTTTTGGGGATTCCAAATTTGAATTTATACAACTATGAGTTTCTATCTGTGCAGTTGCAGGAGTTAAAGCAGCCCTTCAAATTTAATACTTAAAAGGTAATTAGCATATAGCTTATTGTAAATATAGTCATTTTTTGTGTAGATAACTAAGATTTATCGAAAATAACTTTATAATTAGATTTAACTATTTGAAATTTAATAAACCAAATAAACAAATAAGTACAACTCACAAACTTATAACTGAAAAATGTAGAACTTTTTCAACAACCAGACACAAAAAATAAATATTTTAGAACATTTTAAAATCATTATCAACATTCTTTATTAATAAACATCACTACCTTTTATTACTGTTAAAGGACATATTTATTATACAAAAATTTTTTTTTAAATAAAATTAACAAAACTAAATAAACTGAAAAACTAGTTTTAGTCAAATGGAATAACAGAATCACACATATTTGTTAGACCACATGACACAATTGCAATTTTATCAACTGTTGAATAACCACTGTTATCTTTTCTTATAAGGTAATCTAGTGGTAAAATGTCTTGTAAAATGGTGTACTTATTTTTTAAATTTCCAATTACTCGCTCTACATGAATTCTAACTGATGCAATATGAAGTGTTTGTTCTACATCAATCGAGTCAAGCTGTCGTTTTCCTTTAGTAAAAGCTGGTATTTTTACTGTCGCACAATAAACAGCAACAGATTCCTCAATATTGAAACCTCTATCGGCCATTACAATATCACCGGGTAACAGGCTATTAAGAATTTTACAATTTTCAGTGAGATGTTTATCACTAGTTCTACCACCCCATGCCTTTGAAACAAAACTAATAACACCTTGTGTAGTAATACCGATCAAAAACTTCACAGTGTTGTGATGCTTGTAACTTGAAAACGTTTGTGCTCTGGCTAAAAGGTTTGTAGGTTTATGAGTAAAAACTTCAAAGCAATCAATTATTACAACCACCTTTGTACCAAAATGTTTACAAAAACAATTAGGTGTAGTTTTCCATATCTGTTCACGTAAAGGCCATTTTATGAGTTGGCGTAAATAAATAAATAAGACATCTGTTAGTTCAATAAATACAGAAGAAACTGTTGAGTTACTAACTTCAAAACGATAGGTTATTATTCACTTTGCTATTGGTAGTAAACCATTCCATAGCTCCAATTTTATTAGGACTTAGTTCTTTATTTAACTGGTAAATAAGGCTATCCTTTTCTAACAATTTATTTTCAAGGGATTTAATTATTTTTGCTGAGATGTCAATTTGTGTTGGTCCATTTATATTATTTAGCTCAACATTAAAATCAATTTCATCACTAGCTACATTATTTCCGGTAATAGTGATGCCACTTTCAGTAGACATATCAGTGCAGCCTTTAGTAGTTATTATTTTATCAGTTTTCATAACTCCAGATTCATGTTGTCGCTTTTTTATTCGAATGAATCTTTCGCTGTTTAAACTTTTGCATTTATAGCCCATTTTGAGTGTTGGGTTCCAATCAGGGTGTGTCTTTTCAAATAGTTTTGAAGGTTTACCTGAAAACATAATAATATAGATACTTCACTAGTTTACTTTATTTGTAGTAAGTAAATCATACTGCGTTTGTCCAACCAATGTAAACCAGCTTTCTTTCTAGTAGTTTGTTTACTATATTATCTTAATGATATAAATATCATTTATTATAATATAGAATAAGGAAAATACTAGAAAAAAGAATGTTTTACAGTGATTGGACAAACGCGTATGTAAAATTTATATTTTAAAAGTATAATATGAAATTACATACACTAATTAATTTATGTAATTTATATTACGAGTTTATAAAAATATGTAAAATGTAGTTTATAAAAGAGTTTTATAAACTACATAGTAAACTTTATAGTTTATAAACTACATAAAAATGTAGTTTATATAATATTGAGAAATATTAAAATTTAACTAACCCGAACAAAAATGATCAGAACAAACTCTGTAGTGACTGGCATTGCAATTAACATCTTTGCGTTTTATAACAGCAAACCAATTTGCTCTTCTTTCTGTTGACAACAGTTCAGTATCTTTATCATGGTGGTTTATAATCTTTGGAATTCGATAAACCGATTTCTTGCAGTTTTCAGAACGATTACTGCAATTGAAAATACAACAAAATACCATTTTTTTTTAAATTGATAAACGATAAACTCAAGTATAGCTAACGAAGAAAACCGCAAATGATAAATCAAACTTAAGTTGTTTGTGAACCAACATGGCAGACAAAAGTATTTTATTTTGAGTGACGTCATCTCGGAACACCGAATATATATTATATATATATATAAAAAATATATTATATATATATATATATATATATATATATATATATATATATATATATATATATATATATATATATATATGTAATATATATATATATGTAATATATATATATATGTAATATATATATATATGTAATATATATATATATGTAATATATATACAGGGCCGTGCACAGTATTTGGGGGCCCCGAGCATCCTTCAGTTTAGGGGCCCACCCCCTTTACTCCAAAAAAAAAAAAGGCCTGCTTAAATTTTTTTATTATATTACTGGAATATAAGTATAATTAAATAGTCCAGCTGTTGTTTCTTACAATATTATTTTTCTTGTCTTTTGTTTAGCAAACTTTTCAATCACATCATGGAAATCAATATTTTTTGCTAATAGACACTCGATACTCAAAATGGCGAGGTCACTTGTTCGTTCTTGTCCCATAGTTGAGCGCAAAAAATTCATGATGAGCTTCAATTTACTGAATGAACGCTCACTTGAAGCCACTGTCACTGGAATTGTAGCAAAAATACGCAATGCAATTACTATATTTCTAAAGAGTTCTCCAAGCTTCATTTCAGAAATTTTGTTTAATAAGTCAAATGGGGCAAGAGGTTCCTTTCCAAAATTTGCAGTATGAATTTGTTTTATGTAAAGCAATTCTTCAGTCAGCTCATTTTCGGTCACATCACAAGAATATTTTTGCGAAAAATATGAGCAAGCACTCTTGATTTCTGCTTCAGACAGTTTTTGATACTTCCACAAAAAAGAGAATATAGAAACGATTTCTTGAATTGCTGTGAAACGTGCAGTAAGTCCACCAATTACAGAATCAAAAATGTGATAAAAAACCGTTCTCCGAAATGTTGCCTCCTCTCCTTATTCTGCTTCTGTTAATTCCGTAATTTGTTCATCACCTTTAATTTGCTCCCCAAAAAAACTTTTGCGTTTCACTTTTCTGTGGATTGGAAATTCAGAACTGATTTTTGCAACATCTGCAACTAACTTGGCTTCTTCTAAAATTGTAGGCCATTCCTCCCGAACAGATTTGAGTTGACAATGCTTCAATATTTTCCACCTCAATATCAATAGTTGCTTTTCTTGCCTGAATGACCTGGTTGCAGCGGTCAATCAATGTGAGAACTTTCAGCCAAATTCCAGACATGAGAACACATTTTAAGGAGCTCATATATTTTAGGGCACCTCTAATCTCAGTTTTTGCTTTAGGCGTGAGATTCAAGCTCTTAACTTCTTTCAAATATTCAATGATTTGGCTCAAGTTATTATAGAAAGGGCGAATGCTATCAAGTCTCTCAGTCCATCGTGTTCCTGATTGTCCATGCAAAGACACACTGTGAAGTCTCTTTTGCAATATTTCCCAGCGTTGCGGACTAGCAGAAAAGATCGTATATACGGTTTGAACAGTTCCAAAGAAAGTCTCAGCATCTGTACAGCTTGAGGCAGCATTCTGTCCATACAAATTCAATGAATGACAACCACAGGGTGAGAATACAGACAATGGGTTCTTCTTTTGTAGGATTGCTTGAACACCCTTATATTTTCCTGACATGTTGACTCCATTGCCATAGCCTTGGCCACGGCAGTCTTCAAAACAAATTTTTAATGTTTCCAAAGTTTCCAGAATTAATTCCGCAATATCAGATCCAGTCTTCTTGGCACAATCTGCAAAAATCAAAAACCGCTCTTCAATTAAAAATTTTCGAGGTTCTTTTTCATGTACAAATCGAATGACAAACGAACTTTGTTCAGTATGGCTCACATCAAGAGTGGCATCAACCATAATTGAAAAATACTTTGCAGACTTGCACTCTTCTATAATTTGCCTGCGAACCTCAGCTGCACAAAGGCCAATGAATTCATTTTGAGAACGATTTGACAAGTAATGCGCCTGAAGACGTTGACCCTTGTCCTGTGATTGTTTAACTTTTATCACATGTTCCTTAAAAATTGGGTCATAATGCGAAATCAGTTCCAGCAATCCTAAGAAATTTCCATTATGAGAATCTCCAATTAGGTCAGATTTTCCACGAATAGCCAATCCACGTTCACCAAGAAACAGAATCACATCCAAGATTCGTTCCAAGATTTTTCTTCAGGTGTCAGCTTCATTGAGAATTTGGCGATTCATCAAATGTTCAATTGACTGATCAGTTTTCATTCGAGCTTCCAATTCACGCCACTGAATGTAGCATTGTTTATGGATTTTCGAATGCTCATGTTCAGGAATTCGACTGATGAGATTCTTCCACTTCTTTTCATATCCCCATCCTCCAATCATTGCAAGGGATGAAGCCATGTGTGGAAGTTGATTTCTAGGTAAAAATAATCGGCATGGAAAACAAAACAATGCTGCTTTGCTGGGCTAAATACAAGCCAATCCCGCTAGAAGGATTCCCCATTCGGCATTCTGCTTTTCAAAACTGACATTGGAAATATGTGATTTCCATTATCTTTTGGCATATCCAGTGGGAAAGGAATGTGACCAGCCATGAAAAACTTTTCCAGCTGAGAAGGGGAGAAATTTTCTGTTTCAAATTCACCAATGTCAAATGGCTGCAACAATGCTGGTCCATCACTGCTAGTGGTCCTTGTAGAAGTATTATCACTACCACTAATTTGACAGTCTTCAAAAGTGGCTAATTTCTCTATACTGCCAGCACTATTACCAGAAACAGAAGATTGGATACTACCGTCATATTTTTGCTTCGTTGAGCTAGTGTAAAGGGCATCTGATGTTTTAGGAGTAGTTGTAATTCCAACATCAAATAATGTTTGTCTTCCTTTTTGTAGAACCGCTTTTTTTACTTTACTGATTTTTAACTTTGATGCACCAGATGGATACGTGCGTTTCATTTTTATTTTTTTAGACACTTTCGTCTAATAGATATATATACATATATACATCTTCTATAAATTACGCAACGCTAAATTTATTTTTAAAAAAATTATTAGATCTCAAGCTCATTTTTGAGGCAATTTTCATTAAACTTAATGAGCTATTTTTATTTTTTATGTAAGTTAAAGCTCTTGATGGGGAAAAAGAGAAGGAAAAAAAAACCTGGAATGTTATTGCCGCTGTTGGGGGCCCCCATAGGGTCCGGGGCCCCGAGCAATTTGCTCGGGTGACTCACGCTCTGCACGCCCCTGTATATATATATATATATATATATATATATATATATATATATATATATATATATATATATATATATATATATATATATATATATATATATATATATATATATATATATATATATATATATATATATATATATATATATATATATATATATATATATATATTTATATATATTTGTATATATATAACCAAATACAAAATAAAGTACAAATAATTATTTGTAAAAATTCTAGAAGGAACCCCTGAGTTGTGTGTACTCACAGAGCTCAGCTAATAGTTTATGCAGCATTTGTTAATTTGTGATATCTATTTAAAAATATTTAGCTGCCTACCATACAGTTGTGTTATTAACCTTCTAGCACACAGCATTGGGTAGTTAAGAACTAAAAGGTGCATAAATTGTATTATAAACAGTATTAAACAGGTAATTTATAGTTAAAATAAAGTTAAAAAAGTAAATAATTTAAAAAATTGATTAAAAACTATTTCATATTTTTTTTATTCTAATTTAAAATAATTATTTGAAAGTTATGTGGAAGATGTTAATTTGGATAAATACTAGGTTCTTATTTGTTTATTACTTCTACTAATTGGTTAACTACCAGATTCTACGTATAATACAAGTTTCTTAATTGTTCTTTATTACCAATGTTAAATGAACTATTTCTTAAAAACTTTAACTAAAAAAATTTTATCTTATTTAATTATATTTATTTAAAAAAAAGAAAGAAAAAAAGATATTATACAAATTTAATGTTAATTATATATATATATATATATATATATATATATATATATATATATATATATATATATATATATATATATATATATATATATATATATATATATATATATATATATATATATATATATATATATATATATCTTAGAAAATACGTAAATATGTAATATTGTGTTTTTTCTTGTTGTTTTTCTTAATTTTAAGTAAAACCGAAAATTATATTTATATTTGAGGCTTGTACATTAAATGATATTTATATACGAAAGATATAAAAGTTCGCGACAAAAGTTTTTTAATGTGTAATCAACCAAATTCGCCGCCATCTTGGGAGGCCAAAACTGGCTTCAAAAAATTTGCCGTACACGCTATCCAGTTATATTTTGAGATCAGTGGTATAAATCAGTTTTTTTTAGTGGTAATTATTAAAAAAATGCAGCATAATTCAAGTTCTGGAAAGTTAGTCTACTGTTAGATCATATCAACTATTTAAAAATTAAGTTGTATGAAATAAAAAGGATATATGACAACTTATGTAATGATGCTTAATTTTTCGATATAGAAATAAGTAATTTGGTGCTCAACTTCTAAAACAGATGAGAGGAAATCAGAGGAAGTTCAGCTAAAAGTTTGCCTTTTTTCTTTTATAAACCTATTTTCGTAAACATTCTCATTTTGCAAACCCGTCATGTGGAATTATACTTGTGAGTTAATATTATGCTTCTGATTACTATTATTATTTACGCTTATGTCACCTCAATGGTTATGTTCACCATGTTTAAAAAACTGCTGGGATTGCAACCAGGCACTAAAGTAACTTTTTCAAATACTATTTATCTTTTCGTTATATGATAGCAGATTTTATTTTGAAAATAGATTTACAGGGTTTCCACTCATCCTTAAAAACCTTAAATATCCTTAAAAAAAAAAAATTCTCTTTAACAGTACTTAAATAACCTTAAAAAAAGGTAAAATTAGACTGCTCTCCTTAATTTCTCCTTATTTATATTTATTTTTATTCATCTAGGAAATTTCATTAAAGTGAAGGATTAAACATATTAATAAAGAAGAAAATTTATAGTTCTTTAATTGTTTGCAAACCTTTATTTCGATTATAAATATATTTATATTTGTATATATGTAAAGTAATATATTAATTTATAATAATTTTTCTTTTTATATTTAAAATGTATTGAAAGAAATAAGATTCTATTTCTAATGTGACCGTTTTCTCCTTAATTCTCCATACTTTTTCTTTCAAAAAGTTGTCGTTCGCAACCAAATCTTCATAAATATTAGACAGCCTTTTTTTAAGGTAACTTGAACCATCCTAATTTAACTGTTTTTTTAAATAAATTAAACCGTCGTTTTGAGGATCATATTATATGGAATGACAATTTCATTGTTGAAAAAATAACAAATGTAGATACACTCATGCCATAGGGTTACTTGCTATTGGCTCGCTATTTGATATAAGCCCTTCAAAGGGTGTCTTTAAAGACTGAAAAGGTTAGTTAATTATGTTTATTCTAGTGTCTCTTAACTGGTTGATTTCTATATTTCGATTAATATATCGGTGTCTTCTTTCAGGGCTACATTAAAAGTCTCCAGACCGTTTTGTGAAGCGAGTTTTGTTTAATGTTATTTTTTCTCTAATGTATGCAGTATCCAAATGAAGTGTGAAATGTTTCTTTTTATATTAAAAAGATTTTAAAAATAGAGTCGTCAAACGCAATTTAAACATTAATTTATCGAGATTATATATAATGCTTTAGATAATAATTTTATTATGATTGTAATATGTAAATTGTACTTATAAATCTCAAACTTGAATTAATTTCTATTATTATTTCAAATTGTTCTTTATTCATATTTATTAACCGTGTATTCGGTTAAAACGCCAAGGCGTATGCTAATTGATTTACCATAAGTGCTAGAGCTAGTAATGTTATTTAGTTTAAAATGTGTCATCTACGCATTGTTATGGATGAGGTCATATAATAAAAATAATAAACAATTTCACTAAAGATAAGTGTCTATATTTAAAGAAAAGTACAAAAATAATATTAGGAAGGTTTATGCTTTGAAATTGAAGCGCAAATTACAGAAGGTCCTATATTGAGCGACAGCTTAAAAATTGGCTTACCGCCAACGAAGTGTTGTTGAAAATTTAGCGTTTTGCCGCCATCGGTCCGCTGTTGAACCGCCTGAAGCTTGCTGACGGCCGGACAACGTTGGTACGGCATAAGTGCTGACAGCGTTCCGTTGTCGGTCCGACTACTTAATGTTTGCTGGGGTCTTAATTGTTCCGTTAAAGCTGAAATATTTAAAGCAAAATATTACCTGAAAAAGAAATAACATCAAAATCTCAGAACAACCCGAAACTCGTCTACAAATACATTAACAACCGACTAAAAATTAAAGGTAAAATTCGTTATCTCAAAAATGCTTCAGGGGAAATTACTGAAACTCTTCCCGGTATACTTAAACTTCTGAACTCTCAATTCAAACTATGTTTACTCTTGAAAGCTCCAAAAAATTTCGTTTGTTAAATAAAAGTGATGTTAAATCTAAATGCAATTATAATAACAACTTAGATTTCTTAATTGCGGACATTATTAATAAACTTACCCTATCTAAACCCTTTCAAATCTTTCGGACCTGACGGCTTGCATACTTTAATACTTAAGATATTCGCCAAAAGCTTTGCAATTAGGCTTACAAATATCTTTTATGAATTTTATAATTCATAAATAGTACCAAATCTTTGGAAATTAACAGATATTAGTCCGGTCTATAAAAAAAGGAGACAAATGGCGTCCTGAAAACTATCGACCTATTTCACTAACCTCGGTTGCGTGCAAAATTTTTGAAAAAGTTGTAGAAAATAAAATCTTGAAGCACATCAACAATAACAATATGCTCTCAGCAAATCAACATGGCTTCCGTCATTATAAAATTTGCGTAACCAATCTTATAAAGACTTTTAATTATTTCATCTTTCCTAGCATCGCATTAGTTTATTGGTGTAATCTATCTCGACTTTGCTAAAGCATTTGATTTCGTACCTCACAACAGACTTATGTTAAAATTAAAATCATTCGAAACAAACGGTAAACTACTACAATGGGTTAGTTTTTTTTAGTGGGTAGAAAGCAACGCGTTACAATTAACAGCACTAGCACTGTCTGGGTTGATGTTCTAAGTAGTGTTCCTCAAGGTTCTGTTCTTGGCCCGCTTCTTTTTATTCTTTTTACAAACAATCTTGCCAATCTCACTGAACTTCTGAAATATTTGCCGACCATACTAAACTTTTTTCTAAAACTTTATCGCAGACTAATTTCTTTGATCTGCTGGATCGATTACGCTTTATATACTAGTAGTCAAACACTTGGTTACTTAAATTAAACATTTGAAAATGTAGTGTTATCCATTATGTAACATTGTTAACTGTACATATGATTTGTTTACCATTATACCATTATGGTAAAACCAATCCAATGTACAGTTACTTTTTGCAAAATAACCAACGTATAAATGAAAGCTTGAAAAACTCTACTATCTAGCGCGATTTAAGAGTCATTTTAACATCTAACCTCAAGTGGAGCACATATATTTAATTAGTTGTCTCCAAATCTCTACATTTTTTTGGTATGCTAAAAAAGACATTCACCATCATCGATGAAAGAATGGCTCTCAAATTATATAATGTGTTTATAAGACCAAATCTTGAATTTGCAGGGTCTGTTTGGGCCTCGTATTTAAAAACTGACGTAGCTTTGGCTGAATCTGTTCAACGTAAAGCAACAAAATGGGCTTTAAGATTGAGAAATCTTCAATACTACGAAAGACTATAAAGACTAAATCTACCATCACTTGAGTTTCTGCGCCTACAATGCAATCTTATCCAAATCTTTAAACTAGTCCATCGATTTGATATAATTATTAATATATATTAACACCTTGTCACATGGTCAACCATTTTAAAATAAGGCGCGAGTATGTTCCAAACCGTCTTTCAAGACAAAACCAACTATATAATGGATCAGCAAAATACTGGAACAAACTACCCGAGCAAGCAACTTTCTACTCAACTGTAATTTCTTTTAAAATTAGACTAGATCACTTGTTGAGGATAAAGTTCGAAATAAAACTGGTTGTTTATAGTAGGGTGTTTTCCCTGCTCGCTGTACGTATATATTGTATGCATGTTTAACGACTGCAATTATAATAACAATGATTAAAAAAATATACTTTTATTTTTTGAAGGAGCTATAAAAGATTTTTTTACAATAATTTTAAGACTTGAATTTTTAAACTTTTTAAACTTTTTCCATAAATATTTTTAGTTTTCAATTCCAAATAAATTACCTTTGTCTAAGGATAGAAGACTCTTTCTAATGTTAAATTGATTATTAGTAATGTTTTTATATGCGCATTATGATGAAGCTTTATATGCGCATTATGATGAAATTTTATATGCACATTATGATGAAGGTTGTAAATAATGCTGTAATAAAGAAAATAAAATAAAAAATAAAACGGAACTAATCGTATGATTTAAAAACGAAACAGTATAGCAAATAGTAACTGGAGTACTTTGTACCAAATTAAAAAATAATAATCGTGTTACTCAATTTTTTCAACAAACAAAAGCAACAAGACAAAAATAATTTTATTTTTATTTCTCGGAAAATGAGACTACAAAATAAAAAAACAAATCCCGTATCAAAGTGCAAACAACTTATTTACGCTCGGTTATTTATTTGCTTTCATAACAGACCTATATGATCTTAAAACGAAATTTATAAACGAATTCTATTTCTAAATCAAACCACCAATAGTTAATGTTAATATTTTATTTACCACCTATACAAAATAAAATATACACTATATAAAATTACACCTATATAAAATAAAATATACACTATATAAAATTACACCTATATAAAATAAAATATTTTATTTACCACCTATACAAACGATATATCAGAATATAAACCTATATTCTGATATATCCTTTATATTAGAATATCAAATATTTTAGTATATTTTTCCCCCAAAACATATACTTTTTTTTTAGCCTGATTCATTCAACTCAAACAAATAAAGCAGTATTTAAAGTTCTGATTTTGCCTCTCCAAACAATGCATGTTTGAATCAGGCTATTCCTTGTTAAATTTTATTTTAACATTCTGCTATTAAAGTTTACTAACTTTTTGATATTTCTTTAAGTTCATACTGCAGATTTAAATTTATAAGATTTATAAGATATGGTATTTGTTGAAACGCAAACTTATATAGTTGTCTTCCAGTTAACAGAAGTAGTCTTTTCAAACCGTTAATAATACCCAGTGGGCACGGAATGCGTTTAAAACGATTTTTGGGCGTTTTATTACGTTAAACCTTATAAATGTACACGGTACGGAACGTTTTAAAAACGTACCGTGCCCACTGGGTACGCTTTTTTCCGACTAATGTTCGGAACATAAGTTATACGGAAATTTTTTGTTTTTGTTTCTAAAAGTAATTTGAGGTACGCTTGCGCAATTAGTCATATGATCTATATGTTGTCTTTAAATTGACATTGTCTTGTGATTGATTCTGAAAAAGTCAGTATTAAAAGCTCATAGGACGAACTACACCATTTGCTTTACAAAGATGAAGTTGTTCTTCGGACTGACACTGATATCTTTTGGTAAACATATTTCTTTATCTGCTGTATATGACTACTATATATGTTTGGTCTTAAACTTATATTATTTTATATAGCCTAATTTGGTGTTCAGACAAATGTAGACTACATGTAGTCAAAATTAGGTTTTTTTGGTCTCAAATCATCAAATATGTAGTAAAAATAATAGTATAATAATATAATAGTAATAATATTAATTAGGTATGTGGTAAAAAAAATCAAAATTCTGTGGTATTAAAATCCAAGATATCATTAGAAGTAGTTTTTAATAACTAAAAAAATTATACCAAATTTTTATTTTTTGATGTCATTTAAGAAAGTTATGAGTTCTTTAGGCACAAAAGTTTTTATAGGGAAAGTTAAATAATGTTGTGACCGCAATTTGTAATTATCAACTTAAATTAATCATAACGTCTGTAAAAATGATTCAATTTACATAAATTTGGTATCAAATGAAAGCTGTAAAAAATAAGAAACATTTTGAAAGTAGTTGGAGTAAATACAAATGATCAGGGGCAAGAAGGGTAGTGCCTCTGACACTGTCACCCACCCAAAAGTGGATGAGTTTTTTGTAATTAACAACATAAGTCAATGAGATTCACAATTTATTTGTTGATAAACTAGTGATCAATAGAAGGTTAAAGAAAGAATTAATTGTCTCTGGGTAGCAAAGATTAATGGGTATATTTAGGGATGTATATAGGTGGTAAGGGGGTTTGGTGTGTGGTAGGTAGTTAAGGTTGGTGGTGTAGGTAAATAATTTTCAAAAGTTTATGTTTTTAAGTAAAATAAAACATGTAGTAAAAGAAACGCGGTAAAAGAAAAAAAAAGGTGTCAACGCAAACTGATAGTTATATTCATTTATTTCATAAAAGTTAAAACTACAAAACTTCAAAGCTGCATAATGTTTTTAAAAGATATGTTGCTATGAAAATTGCCTTTTTTAAATATAAACCAATGCTAAGTTTTTAGGATAACATAAGGTCTTCATATATTATATCAGCAGGAAATTTGTATTTTGAAATTTCATAATCCACTGCATCATTATTATAGGATTTATTATCTTTCCAGTATGCTACAACATAAAGTTGCTTACCATTTTTTACCTTCATTTTTTTAAGTTTACCAAAATAAAGAACTTCTTCTTGCATTTCTGAATTAAAACATAAATGGCAAATGTTTCTACCAACTAATGTATCTGATAGCTTATCGGAGAGGTCTGATAATTGCTTAGACTCTAGTTCTTGAAATTTTGTTAAAATATGTGACAAACTAAGGTTTTGAATTTGAAGAACCAATGTTTTTCTACTTTTATTCTCTTTTTTTTGCTTCTTCAACATGTTACGACCGATCATTTTCTCATCTTTATCTACTTGATCAATGTAATCACTTACATTATTTCTTATTGCTCTTAATTTTGATGACAAAAAATATATAATAGAGTTAGGAGCACAATGTTTAGCAGCACTGAACATACCCATGACTTCTTCTGCACCAATATTTTAAAGCCTGGCTGTCTGCATTTATTTTATAATTGTTCTGATAGCTCTAAATTAAAATATCTTTTATATTGTTTTTCTAAAACAGCAATAATAGCTGATAAACAGGATACAATCATTTGTTCAACTTCTTTGTCTTTTGGGCACAAAAGACAAAGCTATTTCTTCAAAGATCTTATCATTTTCAATTATATTTCCGAACAAATCTTTTGTGCTAAATAACAATATAGGATCATCTTTTACATGATAAAGATTTTTCAAAACATCTTTAACCAATTTTATCCCTTCAATATGACTTAAACTTCCTGTAGCTGGCTGATAAAATAATGTCGTGTTAAAGTCTTTCCCAATAGCCCTAAGACGCACATTTCTTTTTTAGCTGTTTCGTTAATAAAGTCTATTCTTAAACTACTTTGTAGCCCTCCACATGAAACTGTACTGGTACTTAAAATTTTAATAAATAAGTTGTAGTGCTGGATTAGTATACCACATATATGAAACAAAATATGCAATCTGTTCCCTCTGTAACGAGGAATCAGTCCTTTGGGAAGTTTTATCTCATTTAAAAAGATTTTAAAACCTTTAGGATCTCCTTTACCATCTTTGTGTTGCATCTTATTCAATTGTAAAACTATATTACCAGCGATAGAATCTTTCCCAAACAGCACTCCATTATGTGTTTCAATCATTTTTAATGCAGACCTGCAAGAGCTGGATATTGTTTCAAGAGGGTGTAAGTGACAATTAAGTTCATTTAAAACTTTGCCCCATGAAGAATTTATTAGCTGAAGAGTTGTATGATTAGTGGCAATATGGTCATTCATAGAGTTTGTAATGTTTGGAATAATTTTTGAGCGGCTCTTTTAATAGTCACAATTATGGAAATCAGAATACAAAAAGGCAAGTTGATCTATTGAAGATAGTACCACTGACAACTGATTTATTGCTATAGCATGACACTGTGTTTTGGTTGTAAAATGAATAAAGTTTATATGTATTCCTTCTTGGGTTGTTTCATCAAACCCAAGAGTAAGATTGGCTGTAGAAATCGCAATTTCAGCAACATGAAGGTCGCTGATTATACCTAATTCACGAACCATCTCTTTAACTGTGCTACGATGTGGGAAATTTTCTATATGTACAATGCCTATATGTTTAAAAATTTTTGGAAACAAAATTGGAATACTTTTTGTTGGTACATGGTTAACAATGGCATCATATATCATTAATTGTAGCTGCCATGTAAAAGCTTTTTATCTTTTTTGAATGGTAAATGTTCATTAGCAGAATCCTTTAACTAATCCAATTTGTATAGCAAGTTCATATTTTCATGACCCTTTATCCGCTTATCTTTAATCAAATTGATATAACTCCAGTCATTTTGTTTTTCTTTCTTTTTAGGCTTTATTATCTTTATGTTTTTTTAAACATTTCTTTTCTTTTAGTGACTTTTTGCTGAAACTTCAGCTAATTTTTGCCTTAAAATTGAAATAGTTTTTCCTTTTAATAGTTTGATTTAATCTTTTAATTACATAAGGATCTGCTTTAATTCTTGCTTTTAGGTTAGTTAGTTTATCTTTATGATCAGATTTTATTTTTGCATTATATTTATACATAAAGAATAATCTCTTTTTTAACAATTGATTTCTAGAATTAATGTTACAATCCAGTTCTTTAATTGGTTTTTGATACACAACAGAAGTAGAAGGTTCATGCAGTTTTGTTTGAATAGGTGCTGAAAGTAAATTAGATGATTCACAAAAACTACTTTTTGCCTCTGTTGATGGCTCATTACTTTTAAAAACGATTTTGCATAAGTCTTCAAGTTTTCTTTTGTTAGATGACTTAAGGTTGTACACTTTTTTGTATTTATTGACCAAATTATGTATCTGGCTATGAGTTGGGTAAAAATCAAAATTTTTATAAATGCTTTTGGCAGTTTTTAAAGTCAACTTGGGATGTTGCATATACAATAACAAAACATGTCCATTGTAGCATTTGTTTTCATTATTATCTGGGGCAAATGTAAAACTGTCTATTAAATACTGTTTTGCAAGCCCAGTTTTAGAAAATGTAACAGCAAAACTTTTTTTTGAATTCATATAAACAGCAATGCTATAAAATATATTAATTATAAATAATATTTATTTTGCTAAACCAATACAGATTTAAAAAAGTCCAATTAAAAACCATTTCAATTGTCACGTGACATTAGAATCAAGACATTTCACGGCATATTTACTGCCTTAATTTTTTTCAGAAAAAAGGAATCTACTAACAAAATTGCCAGCGATTTTAGCATACATTCCAATCTATAAAATTTCCTAAAATTTTCAGAATTAAAAGAAAAATACTTTTTCTTGTTGACGTTTTAAAAATTTTCGAGAACAAACTCTTACTTCGATGATAACTTTGTTTTCCTTTTTGATCAACTTTTTCAGCTTGTTTTAAATGTCATTTATTTGTAAATACTTAAATGTATTTTATACTGAAATTATTAATTGAAATATGAAGATTATAAAAAACAACTATACCTATTCTTAAACCATCAACAAGTTTAGTAATATCATTAAGGCAGAGGATGACCTTGCGCTTCATGAAAAATTCGGAAACACTTTTTTAAGCAAATTTTGGCTAATGTAAAATTGAAGTTCACACATCCCTATATTAACAACAATAATAATAATAATAATAATAATAATAATAATAATAATAATAATAATAATAATAATAATAATAATGATACAAAGTTATAGCTATATATTATTCGTTTTAAAAAAAAACGAAATACAGTATTAAGTTGCATTATAAAAGTCTTCAAACTGATTGTGTCTAATATAGTTATTGACTGACTCGTTTTTAAATTTAATGATTGTTTCTTGTTCTATTGTTTATGAACTTAGTTTCTTTCAATTATTTACAATTTTGTTAAAAAAAAAAGGGATTTTTTGGTAAACATGATTAAATGAGCTGCTTAGTGATGGAATTGCTGATTTCTCACATGAAATTAGTTTGTGTGTAATGGTTTTATGCAATCGGTTGTTTTATATTCTTTGTGAATTTCACCTTGGAAGATTAGGTCACTTACTTTTCAGGTTTCTAAGACATAATTCCTAATCTTTTCAGTCAATCTTCATAGCTGTAATTCCCATATTTTATAAATAGTATGTAAATTTGTCAGAAATTTTGGAAAAGCTTCTATTTGTTTTAATTTGTTATTAAAATATTCTGCAAAATTTTTGGTAAAAAAATATTTAGGAGGTGCGCTGGCTGAATAAAGATCGGAAACTTTCAAGTAATAAAAAAAAATTCATATTTTATGAGTTTGTTTTTGCACAAATGGCTGCAAAAAAACTGAAAATACATATTAACTTCTACTGTTAATGACGTATTAGAGGTGTGCCAGAAGGCAAATATACCCTCCTTGAAATGCGATGGGAAGAAATTAAATAAACTGTTTATTTAATACAAATCTATAAAGAAAAGCAAAAGAAAAAATTAAGTTCTTAATAAAGAAAGAGATTACATGGAAAGAAAAACTGGACACAATCTTTGATATTGTGTATGCAAATGCTTTAATAACTGTTGTGGTATGTAGAGATTTTTTTTAAGTTACAAAGGGAAACTTAAAAGGTTACAACGATGGTAGTTAATAGCAATAATGAAAAACATCAAATCAAAACAGCAAAGGAGCAGCAAAAAAATGTAAATAAATAGCTCATGTGAATCATATTCTTTAAATAAAAAAGAAATTCGTGCAAGCAGCAGCAGCTTCTCAGTATTTCAGAGTAACCTGAATCTATGGGGAAAAAAATAAATCTGTAATAAATGGTGCTTGCATCTTACTTAAACAAAAAATGGAGCAAAATTTGTTATGATGTTCTTGTTGGTATCATATCCTTGAAATCATGTTGGACGCAGTGGTATCCACATTATTGCTTGCTTCATCAGGCCCTGATATTTACTTATATAATTTTGATAAAACTTCATTCAATAAATTAGAAAATTATCCACAGGAAGAAAAAGAAGAAATTATACAGTTTGCAGCAAGAAAACTTAAGATCAACCTTTCGATGATGCTCAATTATGAAAGCCTGGGGCTTATCATAGAGCCTGTTGGATGGCAAAATACATTTATTTCATGAAAGTTTACTGTATTTGTCCCTTAATAAAAATAAAAAAATAAAATCTAAATGGTCAAAATTAAGTTAAAAATAATAGCTATGAAAGAAATAAGACTATAAGAAGTCATTTTTCTGTTATACAAGCAATTTATATACAAGCAGCTTAAAGATTTTGTAACCACAAACTCAAAAGCTTTCTTAATATACTTGCATTGTTTTTACATTTTTGAGCAAATCAGTAGAAGATCAACTTCCTGATAAAAGTTATTTGAAAACATATAATGTAGTGAAACACATGAAAGTTCTCAATAATATTGCTGAAAGAAGAGTGAAACTAATTGAAAGAATACAAAAAATTAAGCAACAAAAAGCAATATCTATTACAAGTTGTATCAAATTATCTGAGGATGCTTTAGGAAAAATCTAAGAAAATGTATTAGCTTTAACATAAAGATAAGATGCAAATTATGAGATTTGTATACATTATAAATGTATTTTTTGAAAATTTCCGTTATATATATTCTGTTTTTCAGTAAAGGGAAAATTGGAAAGTGATTATGACAGGCCTACTGGAAAACAGTGCTGTACCTCCATGGTATCAAGGAAATTAGCAAATTTCCAAAAAAAAGATTTGAATCAAATTTTTGAAGTTCTTCAGTTTTAAGTTTCTTCAGTTTTATTTCCACGAAGGTAAGCAGTCAGTTTGACTAGCTAGCACATAAAATTAAAAGTCAACTTTTTTTTTTGATTAATTAGAGTTTTTTTTAAATGTCATCCTAAATAGTTAAGTTAGAGTTATTACAGAGAATTGGAGTTAAGTTAGAGTTATTACAGAGAATTGGAGGATGGTCTTTTCTTAAACAGAAAAAAAAAACATGGTCAAATTTGTTCAAATTTGTTACTAAAAAAACAGGAGTTATGAAAAGTCAAAGGAAGAAAAAGGTGGTACTCTTAAGTGCTTAATACACAGCAATTGATGTTTAATAATTTGTGAAAAATTTTCCCATAATTTGTGAAAAATTTCCACTCATTTGTTGGTAAAGACTACCCCTCCCCCTTCTAATAATTTTTTTTAAGTTGTCTTGAATAATTTAGTTAAAATTATATGAATGAGATGGGTTTTCCAATAAAAGAAATAAAAAACATTGTCAAATGTATATCATTAGTAGACAAATTTAATGAGGAAATTTAGAATCATAGTATGACTTTTTTATTTAATGTTTCGGAGTATTCTATTAAATTTTTATTACTTAACAAGTTTTACCTTCTAAATTAATTGTAATGGATAATATATAGTTGCTTTTTTATTGACCAGTGGCCAACATTTGTTTCAGGAAATTATTGGAAAAAAAACATCAATATTTGATAAAGTTGTTTACCATCACTTTCTGCATTTCATTTTTTATTACTTTTTACATTATACATGCCACAATGTGTTTTATATGGTGAAGTATTTATTTTATAAACTATTAAATGCCAAATCGAACAAGATATTATTCGATTTGGCATTTAATAGTTTATAAAATTGCAATCTAACTTTGTAAAAACAATCTTTGTTTGTAAAAATAATCTTTGTAAAAAACTTTATCTAACTTTTTTTTTACCTAAAAATATTTTAAAGAAAAGTTCTGGTATCAATAAGTAATTATAATAGTGTTAAATAATAAAAATAGTAGTTATATAAATAAAAAAATATTTCATTTTTTTTTTTTTTTTTAAATTTTGTCAAACTAAGTAAAAATAATAATTTAGATGTTTAAGTATTGCTGTGTTTTAGTTCCTATCAATAGAGGTCTAAAAAGGACTTTAAAAACTGATAAACAGTTGACAATATAAATATATGTAGGCCTTGTTATAAGATTTTCTTGTGTAATGGAAAAACATAATGCAAGTTTACATAATATCCATATTTACATTATTAAAAGTTACGTCAGTTCCATGTTTTAAAGTGTCACATTCTATTATTAATTAAATTCACATTGTATTATTAATTAAGTTCACAATAAAATTCACATTAAAAATCATTTAAAATCTTAATCTTTATAAAATATTTTTAAATTAAACAATATTACTATAAAAAAATAAAAATTATCAATGAAATTTAAATAGGTTGTTTGAAAAAAAAAATTACTCATTTTAAAAATCTATGCCCTATTTATTTCTTAAAACATTCATAATACAAACATTATCATCTTATCTGTTTTAAAAAACATATATTTTTTTATTCACAATGTGATAACTGTGAAATATATATTTTTAAAAAAATATATATTTCACAGTTGTGAAGTATATATTTAAAAAAATATATATACAGTATGCGACAAAAGTGTTTACATGTTTTAGAAAAATATTATTTTTTAAAATAAATGATTGAAATACATGTTTATATATCAATATATATATACCAAAATAAAGGTAATTGATTGTAGTTTCATGTTTTGAGCCTGAATTTAAATGAATGAGAAGTGTTTATAGCAAATTATTTATTGAAACAAAATGTCAGATGTAAACAGTTTTGTCGCGATTTATGCTATTACTAATTTTAATGTGAAATCAATACTTTGTGTAGCCTCCACGACTTCTAATGACTGCTGCAATTCTCGCAGGCATGCTACCAATCAACTTCTTGCATTCTTTAACAGTTATCGAACTCCAAACATACTCAACTCGTTCCCATAGTTCTTGTCGACTGGCTGCTCTTGTTTCATAATTATAAACTCGATTCTTCACAATAGACCAAAGATTCTCGATCGGGTTAAGATCGGGACTTTGCGCAGGCCACTCTAGAATCTTAAATTTCTTCGAATTTAGGAATTCTAATGTGATTTTTGCCTTGTGCTTTGGATCATTGTCTTGCATAAAAAGTGTCGAACAAATTTGCTTTCGCCATCCTCGTAAACTAGGCAAAAAGCCATTGTTTAAAATGTCAATATAATGTTTCGCGTCCATTATTCCATCAATTTTTACGATTTTACCAACACCAGACGAAGAGAAACATCCCCAAAACAACAACTTTCCGCCGCCATATTTTACTGTTGGAATAAAGTCACGATCAGAAATTCCTTCTCCAGCTTTTTCCATACATATCGAATGCCATCAGAGCCAATCAAGTTAATCTTGCTTTCGTCTGTCCAAATCACCTTACTCCACTCAGCAAAAGTCCAGTTTTCATACTTCTTTGCAAATTCCAATCATTGTTTATGATGTTTCGGTGTTAGTAGAGGTTTCTTGATCTTCTTTTTTGCCTTGAATCCAATTCTCTTGAGTTCTCTCTGCACTGTTCGAGTACTTACCACTGTACCTTGAGCATTGTTTAATTGTTTCTTTACATTGTGTGCTGATTTTGCTTTATTTGTCATGATTAATCTAGAAATTGTTCTCTGATCTCGAGTAGTGAAAATTTTCTTTTGTCCATTTTTGTTGCATTTCTCCTCTATATTGTTTCGCTTCTTACTTTTATAGACTAAACAATAAGATATATTAAGTTCTCGTCCTATCTCACGAAGAGACAATCCTGATTTAAGCTTCTGAACAGCTAAATTTTCAATTTCTTTCGACACTTTCTTCATTCTTTCAATTATAATTTTTCTGTTGTTTACATTACGAATTTTAAGTTTAAATAAACCGTTTATTACTAATTGAGATATGTTTTATTTAAAAAAATTAAAAATATAGCCACAAAGTATTGATTTCGCATTAAAATTAGTAATAGCATAAATCGCGACAAAACTGTTTACATCTGACATTTTGTTTCAATAAATAATTTGCTATAAACACTTCTCATTCATTTAAATTCAGGCTCAAAACATGAAACTACAATGAATTACTTTTATTTTGGTATATATATATTGATATATAAACATGTATTTCAATCATTTATTTTAAAAAACAATATTTTTTAAAAACATGTAAACACTTTTGTTGCATACTGTATTTCACAACTGTGGTTTTTTACAAAAATTACAATTTTAATTAATTTTTCCCGCTTAAACTATTTTATGACTGTTTTTTTTTTATCTAATTGAAAAAAGTTATAGCGCAATGAAAATGGCTTAATGTATTGAAACCGCCATTTGGTATGTAAAATTCTTAACAATTCACTTCTTAACAAGGCCTGTATGTACTTATTTTGTATACTTCGTATATAAAATTTATGTATTTTGTATTTAAAATTCTTAACAATTCACTTCTTAAAAAGGCCTGTATGGGCTCAATACATTTTTAATGTTTTATTTAAAAAAAAATAAAACTTGACTTTTTAAACTATTTTACTTAAAAAATTAATGTAAAGAACTTATTTAAATTCTTCATGCGCAAACAAGTTTTGCAGCTCCTGTTAAATTTTTTTTGGAGTTACAAAGTCAAGTTAGATGATATTAGACTAGGTAATAGTGGTCTAATGGTCTCACCACATCTTTGGTAGCACTTTTGTATGTCAACTAGTTTCTTGTACAGTGATTTTGCATTAGAAAGTTCAAAATAGCTTGATGATAGCAACAAATATTTCAACAAGCAAACAAAAATAGGTCTCCTTTATTGTTTTTAACACAAAATATGTTAGAAGAAAAATGGTTTAATGTATGTTTAAAATTTTTTATCATAATTTACACCCATATTTAGTATATTAGGTGCAGTTCATACTCATTATTAGTACATTATGTGCAGCTCATATCGCTTATTAGTATATTGGATGCAGCTCACACCCATTATGAGTGGATGCAGTTTGCACCCAGTATTAGTACATTACATTTAGTTTACACCTATGATTAATACATTGATACACTTATGTACCATAGATACATCAATTAGTACATAGATACACCTATGATTTGCACTCATGTGGGTGCAACTATGATTTGTGCATTTCGGCTTGATATCAATAACATTTAATTAATATATTGTTTAATACCATTATATATTTTTCTTTTTCAAATTTTAGTGTTCAGTTTTACTGTGGAGAATGATTGCTCATTAAAAGGTCCATCTTATTGGTGTCAAAGCAAGTCCACTGCAATCAAATGTCAAGCAACCAACTATTGTGAAAATCATGTTTGGCTAAAAGGAAAAAGTGTAATCATTTTAAATATTTTGTAAAAATAGTTGATACTTTAATAATAGTTTATACTTAAATTGTAGTTTAGTTTTTTATTGTGAATATGATCTCATTAAAGTCTCATTAATTTTCTTCATAGGCTAAAGATGTTGATTTATGTGCAACATGCAAGCAAGAAGTTAATATGCTTCATGCATTTATTGAAAAAAATGAAACTTATGTAATGATAATTTCATTTTTAAAACAAGAGTGTGATATGTTCCCAAGTTCAGTCAGAGATGCTGTAAGTTGAATGAAAATTTAAAAAATTTTATGAAAGAGTTTAATATAAAGTTTTTAAACATGTTTTTAATTTTTTTTTTTTTTTTTTTAGTGTAATGGCATAGTAGGTGTTTATGCAACTAAGATTATTGATTATATTGTAATGACTACATCAGATGCTCAGGCATCCTGCACTCAATTTGGATTATGCACAGCTTTTATGTCTTTTGTTGATGCCAAAAAAGATGTAATTTATTTTTTGATACTTTTTATTTTTTAATCTTATCTTAAAACTAAATTAATATTACAATATTTACTTTTTTATAATCTTTTCTTTCACTTGACCAAAAATTTTCATCTAGTAGCTTGTCCACAAATTTGATTTTTATTTGTTATGTTATCAATATATTCACCGGTTTGTTATGTTATCAATATATTTTCACCGATTTGTTACGTTATCAATATATTCACTGATTTGTTACGTTATCAATATATTCACCAATTTGTTACATCATCAATATATTCACCGATTTGTTATGTCATCAATATATTCACCGATTTGTTATGTTATCAATATATTCACCGATTCGTTACGTTATCAATATATTTTCACTGATTCAATTACATACTGTGTATGTAATTGCTGAAAAGAAGAACAGTACTAGTCCAACATTTTCATTTTGAGATAATCAATGTTTAAGTTTTAGTGGTATAGTGGTTGTTCATAGAAAAAAAATTGTTCTTGCTACAAAAATTAAATAAAGTCCTTGGACAACTACTATTCTTCCTCACGATCAAATTTTTACAGAATAGAAAATAAAAAAACTGAAAACTTTATGTGAAAAGCTATACTTTATTAAACAAATAAGTATTTAAATTAACAAACAATAGTCATTGCAATAAAAAAAAAGTAAGTTATCTTCCTCCACACTGCTGGTTGTTTTCCAGGAATATATAGTTTTATAAAACTCAGTTGCGCTGGTGGGTATGTAACATTCCAGCTTTTTAATATCATTGATCTTTTTTTCATTTATTTCAACTGGTTCCTGATAAACTTTCTTGGTGGGCAGTTGTTGCTTAACTTGATTTTTTACAAGTTTAAAAGTTCTTGAACATAGTCCATCAATAAAGTCATATGTTGTCACATACCTAGGCATTGCACTGTCATTTATAAACATTTTATAATACAGTACAGAAAATACACCATTGCATATGTTGTCTCTGATGGGTTTCGGGGCTTTTTTATAAACAGTAGGCCACCAATCTTTGAAATTTAAAATGTCCTCCTGTGTGACCTTTGTAACCGTAAATGGTTTGGGTTTTTTTTTGCTACTAACTATCAAATCAATATACTTATTCACAAGGTAGATTCAATAGGATCATGCTTTCGTATATTTCTTTTAATAGTGCCAAAGTCTCTATCACAGGGAAGGAATGAGTGTCACCGTTTTTCTTAAAATGCTTTCCAGCTTGTAGAGCTACTAGAAATTGAACAAGGGTATGGTTTTTATTTTGCCCAGGGCAGCCGTTAGAGAGTGAAGTTCTTGAACAGAATCTGAAATTTTTGTGAAGATATAGTTCTGCAGAAAGGTACATACTTCATTTGGGTCTTTTTGGGCCTGTCCTTTGTGATAAACATAACAGTTGCCCATATTACTTCCCAGATTGTGAATTTCAAAGGTATTTATCCAAAGCTGATGATAGTAAAATACCTCTTGACGATAGTAAAATACCTCTTGAACAGGTATATGCGGAAGAGGGAGGTTTGACATGAAGTCAAAACATAGTACGGCTATGTTTGGATTTGTATTACAAAGATTTGTTACTTTTCTAATCTTATTATAAAATTTATTAGCATGTCTTTTGTGGACCAAAAACAACAATGCTAATAGAGTGGCGGAGCTGCGCTGCCGCCACTATTAGCATTGTTGTTAAAGTTTTTGTCGCGTATTCTTGATTCCAAGTTCTCACATTCTGAACACACATCAACTTAACTTTTGTACTAAATTGATATTTTATAGACTTAAGCGCATTTTAGTGATAGAATTTATTAAACTTGATTTGGCGCGTTATAAGAGTTGAGTAGAGAATCAGTATTAGTCCTGGACAAGTATTATTCTTCGACTAATTTAAATCTACTTTATGCAAAAAATAATGAAAGAAAGATAGACTAATATTATTTTTGTAGTACAAAGAGAGATCGACACAAGTTAAATAAAATTATGAAATAAAGTGCAAATAACACAAAATGAACTAGTACTGTTCTTCCTCTCACCAATTCAATTATGCTCTTTTTTTGAAGTGCGAATGATAGCGCTTGGGGTTAAAGTCCTTCTCAAGATTTTTTTCTGTAAATTTGGATGTTTTATTTCATGGAGCTCATTATTTGTGCGTTTATACAAATAATGTTCTAATTACATTGTTGCTCACATTATTTGTACGCTCTTACTAAAAATGTTTACATAATATAAACCTTATTTGTACTCAAAAAAATGTTTAAATTCTTTAATTTTTCTCCTCATTGATTTAGTAGTGTAGTCCTGTGGCTGTAATTGGTGTCTAATTTTTAGGCTCCGAGAAGAGGGTTACGGATTCAATTCCTTTTTAGGCTGTTCTTTTTTTAATTTAAATGTTTTTTTATTGATTAGGATAAAAAAATATGTTTGCATTATATTGCAGTTTATATATAGCCAATATTGTAAATTGATATTTGCTTATATATATATATATTGCTATATATATATATATATATATATATATATATATATATATATATATATATATATATATATATATATATATATATATATATATATTGCTATATATATATATTGCTATATATATATATATATTGCTATATATATATTGCTATATATATATTGCTATATATATATTGCTATATATATATATATATATATATATATATATATATATATATATATATATATATATATATATATATATATTGCTATATATATATATTGCTATATATATATATATATTGCTATATATATATTGCTATATATATATTGCTATATATATATTGCTATATATATATTGCTATATATATATATATATATATATATATATATATATATATATATATATATATATATATATATATATATATATATATATATATATTGCTATATATATATTGCTATATATATATATATATATATATATATATATATATATTTATTGCTATATATATATATTGCTATATATATATATATATTGCTATATATATATTGCTATATATATATATATATATATATTGCTATATATATATTGCTATATATATATATATATATATATATATATATATATATATTGCTATATATATATATATTGCTATATATATATTGCTATATATATATATATATATATATATATATATATATATATATATATATATATATATATATATATATATATATATATATATATATATATATATATATCAGTCTTTCACAAGAAGACGTGCGATCGCACGTCTTTATATGACCAGGCAAATTACATTTTGCTTTGACGATTTGACCACAGCTAATTCAAAAAACATTTTAAAATGCGCTGAATGAAAAATATTCTGAATTATACCTTAATTAAAATAAATTACATCAAAAATTTGAACAAATGTTTTTATATTAGCGAAACGCTTTTAAATAAAGTAACAGTTTACTGATAATGTTTTTTTTTTAAAGATTAATTGACAGTTGTATAAATTTTTTCAATTTATAATATATAAATTGTTTAAGTGTGCCTTTTTTTATAATAAACGTTATTAAAAATAAAAAATTGTTTTGTTTTTATAAATGATGACATTCTAGGACAACGAAAGTCTTTTTAACGAATTTTAATGTAAGAATAATTAAAATTAATACATTTAAAAAGATAAACAAAATTTTGTTGAAAAAAAAAAGGCAAATGTTTTGGAAAGCCATTACAATTAAATAAGTTTGATCTTAAATGCTTTTATATTATCGAAACACTTTTTAATGAAGTAACAAAACACTTCTAATGAATTTTTATAATAAGTATTAAAAAATGTTTTTTTTTTTTACTTGTTTAATTATGTATTTTTTATGATAAATTTTTATCTTTAAACATATTAAAAAACAAAAAACAAAGTACAAATGTTAAAACAAAGAATGAAGTGGTTTTTTAATGCGTAAATTAAATAGACTAAGCATTTTAGTTTGATGAGTTTTTTTTTTTGTGTGTGTGTTTTTGCTTTAGTTAAGTACTTTTTTTATTTATTCTTTCGTTAAGATTTTTTTTTCTTATTTAAAGTTTTTTTTTAGATAAGTTTAAGTAAGTTTCCGCATTTTTAAATTATGAAAATATGTCAAAAACTGCTGTCAAATTGTTAAAACAAATTATTTTTTGCATGGTCATATAATTGCGTGCGATCGCACGTCTTCCTTTGAAAGACTGTATATATATATATATATATATATATATATATATATATATATATATATATATATATATATATGTATACATATATGTAACTGTATATATATATGTGTGTATATATATATATATATACATATATATATATACCTGGGTGCGGATACACAACTTTTGCGTAACTCTTGCGTAGCTGAGCAAAAGTTATGAAAAACTTACTCAAAGTATTTTTTGCGTAACTATTTGGTATTCACAACTTTTTCACAGCATTTGCGTAAAGTAAAGGTTGCACATGAGTTACGCATAACTTAGGCAAAAACTTATGCAAAAACTTATGCAAAATTTAAGGCAAATATTTTATAACTATTTGTATAAAGGAAGTAATTAGTATTACTAATTCTTTTGTGACCAAACAATGCAATGTGACCAAACAGTGAATGCATCTTTTTTTTAAAGACAGACTTATTTTTTTAAAGACAGACTTTTAAAGACTTTTTTACATTTACTTACAATTACTTTTTTGTTGTTGTTACTATATTTAAAAATATAGCAAAAGCATATTGGGGCTATTCAAATAATACGTGACATTCTTAGATAGGGTGGGGGTGTTTAAAAGTGTCACGAAATATCAAATGGGAGAGAGGGTGGTTAGCCACAGTGTGACATGACAAAATTTTTAAAATTTAAATTCTAATCACAGCGGAATAGTAAACCTTTAGCATAAAAGTACAAACTCAAAGATATATTTGTTTAAAAGTAATGTCACGTCACAAAGAGAGCGGGGAGAGATTGTTTAAAATGTCACATATACAAAAAGGAGAGTCTAAAAACAGCAAAAAAGTGTCTCATATTATTTGAATAGCCCCATATAGCATATAAGTACAATTACTTTTAAAAGTAATAGCATATATAGCATAAACATTAGTTTATTTGAAACTATTTATAAAGAAAATTTTTATTGTCAGAAATATAAGAAAAATTTTGAAAACATAAACAAAAGTTCAACAACTTTTCCATAACATATTATGAAAAATACATTATTATATTTTTCATAATAGGTTATGGAAAAGTGGTGTTTTTCATAATCGTTAAAAAAAGTTGTATTTTTCAAAATATGTTATATACTAGACTAATACATTATTGTATTAGTCTAGTCGATATAAATCTACATTCGTAACTTTGATGCGTACAGTTTTAATTGTGTTAATTAATAAAAGTTTGAATTTGAATTAAAATCCACTTGTTTTTTATAAGTTTTTTTCAGTGATATTTCAGATTGAGAATTTGTTGTACCATTTTTGCACGAATAAAAACATGATTCTTCTATTTGATGGATAGAGTAAAGTTAATTCTGTGAATCAGGTACATACAGTATAAAAATGTTTGACTTATTGGCAGAGCAAGTATTGGTTAAATCACTACAACAAGTATTGTAGTAGTTTTCAAGACACCAAATACAGTAAAATCTAATAGCTACAACCAGCGTGAACAATTTGCTGTTATCTCAAGAATTGTAATACTATTTTTAACAGCAACAGATAATAATTCTAATGAATTGTGAAAAGCGCTATCACTCCATTTGGACTAACTGGTGGATCAAGGAATTTTTTATGGAATTTCCGTTCTTTGCAATAACAATCAACAAGAATGAGAATTTATATAAAAATACAAAATAAAAGATCTACCAAAACAATTTAAACGATTACAGAATATGTTTATTTTTTGCAAATAGCAATATTAATTACCAAGAAATTAGGCTTTGAAAAACAATGCTCTTTTTTTTAATAATTTAAATTATCCATAGATATTAATAATATCTCCTGATAATTGAAATAATTAATAACAGAGCATTCTTATTCAAAAAAAATCTTAATATTGTTAAAACCTTTGGATAATTGAAATCATCGAAATACATAGAATCATTATTCAAAGTAAGTTTAATATTTAGGATATAATACTTTTTTACTTTAATAGCCTGATTACTCAAAAATAATTTTAGCATTATTGTATTTTGAAATAGCCTTGTTCTCATTTATAAATTAAAAAAAAAAATAAATAGATATTTGAAAAACTAATGAATTAATTACATATTTTTGTGAATATTGTATCTATATTAGCACACATATTTTCTCTCTCACAGAGGGTGAGAGAGAGATAGTCTCTCTCTCTTTATGCTAGTTATGCAAGTTAAAGTATATACTTCAATAATAATATTGTATATATTTTGGTATAGTATAGTATAGATACAACAATAAGTTAATATAGTATGGATACATCATATAGTTTTGAAGTATGACAGTAACTAGTTATTAACTTGACTTATTTAATAAGTTATTGGCATACTAGAAAACTATATGATATATCCGTACTATGGTCGCTCTTCTTGTTTTAGCTAGGCTATCAGAGAGTAAACCATCCATTATATAGATCGTATGTGTATTTTTTAAACCTTAAATTTAAGGTGAAAACAAGTTTTATAAACAAGTTTAATGTAGTACATCTAAATTTTTGGTAAACATATTGCTATTGTTGTTGTTAAAAAATTATAGTTGTATTATTTGAATA
Organism: Hydra vulgaris; assembly: GCF_038396675.1. Lineage (NCBI taxonomy): Eukaryota > Metazoa > Cnidaria > Hydrozoa > Anthoathecata > Hydridae > Hydra > Hydra vulgaris. Next base: position 27,359,414 of record NC_088931.1, on the reverse strand, counting down.
TATAACTGAACGTAGAGCAGTATAACATACAAAATCTGAAATCTTTTACAATAATAAAAACGCCATTTTTCAATATTATTAGATGATTTATAGTTACGCCAAACTTAAGTCAGAAAATAGCAGACGTAACTTTTCTTGCGTAAAGTTTGCTGAGCACTTTTTAGGAAAATGTTGTGAATATTCTTTTTGCGTAAGTAATAACTTATGTCAAAACTTAAGTTTTTGGTTACACAAGGTTTGTGAATATGACTTTGCGTAAATTTGAACTTAAGCAAAACTTACGCAAACTTTACACAAATTTTGGATTTACAAAAGTGTTGTGAATCCGCACCCTGTCTTACTAAACAATTAATTTAAAATTAAAAAGTTTATTTTTCCACTTTTTAGTTCAAAAAAGATTATATTTTTAGCAAATTTTTGCTATGTTTTATTTCTACCTTAAAACTAAAGTAATGATGCAATATTTACTTGAGTTCTAATATAATGACGCAATAAAGTTTTCACAAAAATTAAAGCAATGTTGTGTTAAAAAGATAATAAATAAGGTTTTCATAAAAATTGTGATGTTGTGTTGAAAATTGTTAAAAAGGGGTTAACAAAAATTGTTAAAAAAAGTAATGTGTAAAAAATTTAAGTGGTGTCGTGTTAAAAAGACTTTTCTTAAGCATTTGATACTAATGCAAAAAAAAACAAAAAAACTTTAAATGGGTTAAATTAAAGATCGTATAATTTTATCTATATGAACATCATATGATTTTTTAATTTATGTGCTATTATGTTTAATAGTGGTGTACCCAGTTGTAATTCTATACCGTTGGACCGATTGCACAAAAAAATACACCCTTGCTAAAAATGATTTATCATAAATTAATATTTACACAAATAGAAACAAATGCAATGAAACATTGTCACTTTTTTTGGTGAAATTATTAACAGAAATAGAAAATGCAAAGATAGGCATACCAAGAAGAACTCTATGCTAGATAAAAAGGCAAAGAAGGGTAGGGGGAAAAATTGCATAATTGGTATTGCGCAAACTGTTGTGGGTATGGCGTTGTTTAATATGAAACAATCTTATCATCTTTAAATATGATAATTTAACATCATATAATTTTGTCATTTATTTGACATTAAATTTAATGCAAAGATAAATGCCACATAATAAAATTGTGACAAAAAATGACAAATTTAATGGCGTGTAATAGAGTTATATGATATTAAATTAAAAAAAAATACAGTTATAAAACCTTTATGATAAGTAAAAATAAGCTAAAAAATATGTGTGCATGACTTTTTTTAATAGCTTATGTTGGATGGCACAGATTACTGTCTTACTTGCCAACAGTATGTGGGAACACTACATCTAATAATTTCAAATAAGGGTACAAAAGATGAAATAATATCAGAATTGAAGAATAGTTGTTCTCTTGTGCAAAATGAATCCTACAAGCAAATTGTAAGTAATTTTTAATATGACATTAACTAAAATTTTTTTTAAAGTAAATTTTAAATGATGTGTAAAAAGTTAATTAAATGATGTGTAGAAAGTTAATTAAATGATTTGTAGAAAGTTAATTAAATGATGTGTAGAAAGTTAATTTAATGATGTGTAGAAAGTTAAATGTTATTATGCTTAATTTAAAAAGATATAGTTTAAAAATTTATCTTATCTTATAAAGATATAGATAAAAAAATATTTAGTTTATTTTTAAGATAAAATTTATTTTGCATTAATATATGTCAATTAAAAATGTTGCATAAATGTTATTTATAAAGAAAACTTGGTATATGTAAATAGAAAAAATGTACAAGGCTTCTTTCCTTCAAAACAATTAAATTTCAATGACAAATTTGTAATTAACTCATAAAATTAAAATATAAAAACAATAAAGAAATATAAAAAAGCATGTGCTTTATTTTTATTGAATATATTTTTTCTCAATTTTTTCTCAAGTCCAAATCAATAAAAATTTAGCATTACATATGTCATACTATTTTATACTTGCGAATTTTTTAATGTGCTAAATATAATTAAGAGCTAAAATCTATAACAAGACTAAATCTTCACAACAAAATTAAAAGCGTCGAAATTAAAAAAGCAGTAACGTGAATTACAGTATATCTTGAAGACTGATATTATGGATGTATTTAAATTGATTAAAATTAGTCGGTTAAAAGTTTGTTCATTAAAGAAAATGCAAAAGTTTATGCCATGTGATCCAATTCCATTGCATAAGTGTGATGTAATTAAAACACACAAATTCGAAAATGTTGTTTGCAGTATAAATTGTAATTTATAAAAAATGAAGCTAAAATAAATACCGTGCTTCGTACCACACCACTAAATAACTTTTTTCCTTCAAGTAATTTGATGCCTGAAGGAAAAAAAAATTGGTTTTTTCCCGGTTGCACTTTGGGCAAATGAAATAATATTTATGTCTTACTTGACTTGTTTGCTCTGATTACACAGGTCAACAAAAACAACATTTTTTTCTGATTCCGAGCAAACAATTTATTTTTTGTATTGCATTTCTCATTTTGATTTTAAATATGCAACTCATTTTTTACCATCACGTCAAGTTGTAAAGATATTTAGGGTTCAAATCTTTAGTATTTGGGGTAAAGTCCCTAATATTGTCGAAAAAAAAGTTATTCAAAAGTATGTCAACCTGGGTCTCAAAAGAAGCGTATTTATATATTTACAAAAGAAGCGTATTTTCATAGAGATGTTATTTGTTTGTAATAAAAATAAGTACTTTTTGTATTATTGCTCAAAAACTTTTTTTTGACAATATTTTTACAACTTGACGTGATGGTAAAAAATGAGTTGCATGTTTGAAATCAAAATGAGAAATGCAATACAAAAAACAAATTGTTAGCTCGGAACCAGAAAAAATTTTTTTTTTTATTGACCTGTGTTATCAGTAATCTGGTATTTTAACTTTTTTTTTAGTTTTTCTCTAAATAAAAATATTCTCACTTGTTTGTTTGTTGATATCTATTTTATTTAATTTCTTTTTGTCAATTGTAACAAAAGTTCCATTGCATTTATGTGCAGCAAAAAAGTTAAAAACAATAGCTGAAAAGATTTTATTGAAAGAATATTTTACTATTCTCGCTCAATCTTTTATCAGTTTAAACAAGTTGAATGTTTTTGATTTAGTTTTTATTTGATATAAAATGACATCTATTTTTTAGAAAAAAAATTCCATGTGCATCAAGAATGTTTAACCATTTGTTTCACTAAGTTTAAATAAAAATTTATTTCAACAAACAAAAGATTTAGTATTATTATTAATTCATGTGCCCATTCACCATGTGGCCATTCACTATGTGCCCAATCACCATGTGGCTGGCCATTCACTTTATTCAAAATGTGATTATAACATTTAAAATAAACGATGCATTACCATTTTGAATTAAAAAGAAAATGTGATTTTTAAATACATTTTTGATTGAGAAGAAAACATGATTCATAATGCAACTACAACTTTAGAAATAAACTTTGAAATAATATTATAGCTCTGCTTTGAAATAACATTATTGTTTCACTTTGAAATAACATTATAGTTTCACTCCAGTAATAACACTATAGTTTCACTTTGAAATAACATTATAGTTCTGCTTTGAAATATTTTGAATGGCATGCTTGTACATCTAATTCAATTCAATTTTCTTTTTATTACATTTAGTAAAACTATATAATGCAATGAAGTGTATAATTACTTTAAAGTAAGCTTCTTTTTATTATGTTTAGTAAAATTATATAAAGCAATGTAGTGTATATTTAGTTAAAAATCTTTTTAAAGGTTTCTTTAAAATAATCACAAAGAATAAAATCTTCATTTTTCAAAACATGGTTTTATTAAAACATGGTTTTATTACTGAACAATCTTTTGTAAGTAATAACTGACTGATCACTCTGCAGGGCTACTGTCTGGGATGTCACTCTTCAGGGCTACTGTCTGGGCTGTCACTCTGCAGGGCTACTGCCTGGTATTTTTTTCTAAATTTCAGTCGCTCCTTGGAAAAACAAGTTGTCTTGTATTATAGATGTTACAGCCCTGACTTTCATGGATGAAATCTGTACAAGCCTCTTGGAACAAAAATAAAACCCTACAAAGCACCCACCCTTGTATATATTACACAGGGATGTCTATTTAATACATTCCATAGAATAAGGATATAAGGAATAAAATTCCTTATAAAATAAGGAATAAAATTCCTTATAAAATAAGGAATAAAATTCCTTAGAATTGTTAATACATTCTATAGAATGTAAATGTAAACAAAAATACATTGATGAGACAAAAACCAAAAAAAAACCCTGAAAAGATGAAAAAACTTTAGTTATAACTTACTAAGAAGAAGGTATGATATGAGGAAGAAGGTATGATATTAAGAAAAAGGTATGGTATTATGAAAGATGTAATTAAATAATATTGTTGCTAATATAATTATTTTATTACTTTGATAAGTTACTATATAAGTTTCTAGAAAAGACCCTAGAAACAATTTTTTGGAAAAAGTAACACATTATAAGCGGGTAGCGAAATAGACTAAACAGGTGTGCGTAGCGGGCAAAAATTCGCATAAAACTACGCGTTTGAAATCTAATATGCGATTCATAAAATAGATGAACTGATGTATACAAAAACATATTTTAATAAAAATTAATAAAATTGCAACAATTTTTTATAATAATATAATATAATATATTGTTTAAAAATATTTACAATTTATATAAAGTAATTAATTTCTAAAAATTGTTTTTAAAACTAATTAACTTATTTAAAACTAATGTTTTTGTACTGTGTGGTACTTAAAATAACATTCTCCTTTATGAAGAGGCACTTTGCAAAACTCGCACATAAAGCACGTTAAACTTTTTTTTTTATGTGTAGCACAGACCCGGCATTGTTTTTGAGGGTGCTTTTTTAGGCCACCAATTGTAACTATATTCACAATTTTATGTTTTTTGGCATCCAATAGTCTGTGTGGTAAATCACTTTTTGTGGGTGTAGATGCAGGCATACTTGGTACTGGATCATCCGAATTATCAATAGCTTTACCACTTATCCAATCTTTGGCAACATCGAGTAGAAATTTTTTATAACTTTTTTTTGAGTTGTTATTTAAAGTTTTGAATACTCTGAATGCATTAAATAGAGCACCATTTAGCATGAACATGACTGTCCTCTTTGTCCATTTTTTTGTGCGCCTTCTGATTGAGTAATATGACAAGTATTGGTCAGCGCGGTCGACACCTTTCATATACTTATTGTAATCGACAACACATATTGGCTTCCAAATTTTCTGCTTGGTATTCCAGTCAACATTTGCGCTTTCGACAATACTTGCGGAATGAATTGTTGTTATCATTCTTGCAGGTCTTTTTGATTGCCAGCTATGCAATAGAATGTCGGAATTTTTGACCTTTTTTAAATTTGCATTTATTAGGCATTCAGGAAGGCCTCTATTCTTGCGTATCGTACCGCTGCTTCGAAATTTGTGTTGCAACAAGACATCGCTTGTTTCAACACTATTATAGTAATTGTCCATGTAGACATGGTGCCACAAGTTTTCGTATGGCTGCAAAAGTTGCAGAATTGTCTTTTGAAGACGACTGCCATCACCAGCATATATTTTGAAATTGCAAATATATCCACTCTTTGCTTCACAGACCATTCGTATGAGCAGCCCATATTTGTGGATTTTAGATGCGTTGTACACTTTGAATTATAATCGACCTCTCCACGGCATAATACTTTCGTCTAATGATAATTCTCGTTGCGGCTTATAAACATTCTCAAATTTGGGAAAGAAATATTGTATAATTTGACAAATTTTTTCAAGCCGGTCTCGATCGTTTGAATTGTTGGAAAAATGCCAAGAATACCATATTTGGCAAAAACGATTGCGACTCATTACTTCTGCAAAAATTGGGGTTGCAATTGCTCTTTCTGTTGACCAATATTCATCCCTGGTATCTTTGCGAACTTTGCCCATAAGAAGAAGTAATCCCAACATTTTTTTTAATTCTACCGAAGAAACGACTTTCCGTTTTATACTTTTTGCTCTGTCCTTAAACCTGTCAATATTTTGTTGATGGTAACGATTTGTTTCTTCAGCCATGTAATCGAATAAATCATCTCCTATAAAAAGTTGAACAACTTCAGCTACACTTTTTGAATCACTTGGTATCATAACAACGCCACTTTGTCCTAAAAATTGTTCTGTAATTGGAGGATTGTCATATTCTGACCACTCCACTTCTTCATTCTCACTTTCTTCAGAATCGCTTGGCGGTATGGGTAAAGTTCTAAGTTTTCTAGGATGAAAAAAGTCCTCATCACTTTCACACTTGCTTTCAACTTCTGCAATATCGGCATCACTTGCAATTTGCGATAAATTGTCTGCGTAAACTTCACTGTCACTACCACTATCAGAATCCATTTTTTGCGACAAAAATTTTTGTAATAAAAAAATATTTAAAAAAAGATGTTTGATCGTCAAAAGCTCAATAAAAACTGTCTGAAATATTTTTAAAATATCTGTTTAACAATCCTTAATTAATGAATGTATATATAAAAGAGAAAAAGATTAGAGATTGCTTAGTCTATGGATATAAATTATGAGCAATCGGAATGTAAACAATAACATAACAAAATTGATGATTTTTTTGTTATCTTTATTATATAAACAAATGTTAAAGAAATTACGTTGAAGAGTCTGAAGAGTCTAAACAAAAAAGTACGAGCTAGTCTTATCAGTTTCGTATGTAAACCAATCGAGTAAAATTACTTTGTGCCGCTTTTAAAGTAAATTCATTCAAACAGGTAAAAATACCCGACCCGCTAATAGACAGTAGTCCGCAAAGCAGGTATTTATACCCGCCCCGCCTGTAACGTGTTAAGTAAATACTCATCTGCAGTGGTTTGTTGCAAAAAAACCCACTTTTATTTTATTTGCATGTAGCAAAGTTTATATGTTTTGATTAGGAGTTTTGGTTCTTTTATTTAAAGGAAGTTATTTTAAAATTGATGTTATTTTTAAATGATTTACTTTATCTATTTTTTTTAGCTCATAAGATATATAAGGTGAACAGCTAAATCTTCTTTTAAACTCCTATTTTTTTTGGATGGAGAAACATTATATAAGGGTTTATTACTTACGTAATCTCAAAATAATTGAAATAGTTTTTAATTTGATTGTACAATTTAATTTATTCAGTGCACTGTATTGGTTGATACTTTTGCTTCTAAAGCTTTTGATTGGTTGATTGACTATACTGGGCGTCCCATCAGTTTTTGTACTCTACTTCAGTTATGCAAAGCATCATTTATCCCTCTAGTGAGAGGGGTTCCTATGATTAATGAATTTGGACTCTCAATGAAGAATTCAGATTTAGTGATAGACATGGTAATTTTTTTAGAATTGTATGAATTGACATGTATTATATATTGTTATATATATATATATATATATATATATATATATATATATATATATATATATATATATATATATATATATATAATAAAATTTATGTATAGAAAAAATATTTCTTCTATTTTTTTTTTTTTAAATGGCACTTATATGAGCTTTTGTAATTGTGTCTGTGCAATTTTGTTTTTTAGATTGCAAATGTGATGTTGAAAGCCCAGAAAGGTTTTTTTTTATTTATTTTATTTATAAAACTCATTAAGTATAAAGATTATTAGCTTTATCAAGCGGTAGAAAACAGTTTAACGATTTTAAATGGTTACATTTAAATGATTTTAATTGGTTAGATTTAGATGATTTTAATTGCTTAGATTTAGATGATTTTAATTGCTTAGATTTAGATGATTATAATTGCTTAGATTTAAATGATTTTAAATGGTTAGATTTAGAACCAAGCATTTTGTAATTACAAGATAAATAAACTTTTTATAATATTGTATTAAGATTTTTTATATTTTTTCAAATATTTTTCTGTTTCTATTTATTGCATTGTCACATGAAAATAATAATGTTAATTACTCATATGAAATAACAAGTTTATTACATCAGTTTTTGAAATATTTTTTAGTTATTAATTACCTTTTGGTTTAAGTTGTAATATTTTTTTGATTAGAAGTTAAACAAACCCAACCCAAGAGTGTTTCTCACAAGAATGTTTCTCCCAAGAGTGTTTCATGTGAGCTTTGCACAATGGCTATGAGTTCTTTGGAAGATATTTTAAAAGGAAATGAAACCAAGGCTGAAGTAAAACAAGCTTTAGAGCAAGTATGTGGTTTTCTACCAGCATCTCTCAAATCAGAGGTATAATCAATTTAGCTTTGTTTTTGATGAAATTTTAAAAACTAACATGCATGTTTTCAAACACCTTGTTTTTTTTAATTTTATTTAGTGTGATCAATTAGTGGACACATATTCTAATCAGATTGTTGATTTGATTGTTGCAGAACTCTCAGATCCTAATTCTATTTGCAAGGTTAGCAAGTTAAAGGTGTGGGAGTTTTTTCTGTTCTTTAAATCAAATAAACCAATGTATTTCTTATATATATTTAGCAAATTGGTTTATGTGCTTCAAAAATAAAAAAAGGTAACTGTTACTCAATAACAAAAATTTCCTTGGTGTATATTTTATTTTATTTTTTGATATATGTTATTTTTATTGCTATTATTTTATAAGTGTGTTTCATAAGTTTAATTATGTTTTAATTTAAAACAGTAAAATATCTTACATTATAAAGATACAAATAAATATATATTAATTATATCTATAACATAAAAAGTTTGATTGTATAAATGTTTGAACAAACGCTTGATGAAGTTAATGTAATTAAAAACTTTATGCAGTAGATACTACTGCATTAAGTTTTTGATTATATTATCTTCATCAAGTGTTTGATTTTATTAACTTGGTAAATCTAACATTTATTGCAGACAAATGTTTGATGATTATATATTTTATTTTTATTTTTTGTTAGAAATAATTTCAGCAGTAAAAAGTTGCCTATTAAAAGTTATACTAAGACATTTTTGTCAGTGTATCTGAGCACCCATATTCTAATTTAAATATTAAATTATATTTCTTATACAGCAATCTATTCAATCTCAGTGTACTGGGCACCCAAATTCTAATTAAAATATTTAATTATATTTTCTTATATACAGTAGGGGTGTTCAAAAAAATAAAATTTTTAAAACGCGAATACACAAGAAGCCAAATTCGGGGCAAATATAAAAAAATAGGATTATGAAAAAAAAACTTCAGAAATATTGACATTTATCTTGTGCTCAAGAAGCAAAATACCCCCAAAAATGCCCCAAATTGTTCCTAAATTATTTGGCTCTGAGTGCAAGGTAAATCTCAATATTATAATTAAAAAATTTTTCCAATGTGATCATAATGATCTTAAGTTTTCTTTTTGATTGTTGTGTATCCTAGTTTTTTCATAGTTGTTTATATTAAAAAAAGATTTTGCAAAAAAAAAATTTTACACAAATATGCAAAAAAAGAATTTTCCACTAACATACAAAAAAAAGATTTTTTTATTTTTGCATAAATTATGCCAAATCTTTTTTTATTTTAAAAACAATTACAAAAGAATAAATGTAGGATACACAACAATCTAAATAAAAAATTTGGACCATTGTGATCATATTAGAAAAAAAATTTTTACCAAATATTGAGATTTGCGCTCAAAGCCAATTAATTTAGGAACAATTTAGGCAAATTTTTAAACATCAATATTTCTGTAACTTTTTTTTTTGTAATCATATTTTTTTAATATTTGCCCCATATTTGGCTTCTTGTGTATTCTAGTTTTAAAAATTTTATTATTTTGAACACCCCTAATACACAGCAATATATTCGACAATAAAATTATATATGAAAGACTTTATATTAAGATGGGGTGAAAATACTTCTCTTACACTCCAAGATTTTTATATTATAAAATAACACTAGATTTAAAAAGCTTTAAGTAATATGTTAAAGTTAAACTGACCCTTGAGTATTGAAAGGGTTCCCAATTATTATCGAAAAATAATTACTTTAAAATTTTAATTTTTTCTTTTAATTTTTTGAATAAAATATATCATTTATTGAAAAAAAAAACTTTCTGCTTCTTTATATATTTAAAAAAAAAAATCGAAACAAAGATTAGGAGCAAATGTTGTGTAATTAGTTTTTATTTTTATCCTGAAGATAGAATAATGATAGTTCAACTTTAATTTAAAAAGTTTTAAAATCTTTTAAATTTGTAGTTATGACAAAGACTGTGAAACAGGATGTTAAGCAGGGTGTTACATGTGAGCTTTGCACAATGGTTATTAGTTATCTGGAAAATATTTTAAAAGGAAATGAAACAAAAGCTGAAATAAAACAAACACTAGAGCAAGTGTGTGGTTTTTTACCAGCATCTGTCAAATCAGAGGTATTTACATTTGAGATGTATAGTTTAGGCACATGTTTATCAAAAAAATATCACAATATTTGTATTATACTTTTTTTTTAAAGTGTGACCAGCTTGTTGTTAGCTACAGTGATGAGATAATTGATTTAATAATAGAGCTAGCAGATCCAAACTCTATTTGCAAGGTAAGCATTTAAAGTTTTTACTTATTTGAGTTTTGGGTTTTTGGATTGGGTTATTGTTATTTCATTATTCTATTTTTTCCAAAAAACCATGTGGATTTAAGTTGGCAAATGTATATTTATAAACAGTATAGTAGATATGATTAAATTTTATTAAGGCAAAAAAAAAAATTTTTTTTTTGATGAAAAAACTGTTAGGATTTTAATCAGCATTCAAAACTTTAAATGTGCAAAATATATTAGGATAGTATCAGTTTAAATATGCAAGGATAATTGTGTGTATATATATATATATATATATATATATATATATATATATATATATATATATATATATATATATATATATATATATATATATATATATATATATATATATATATATATATATATATATATATATATATATATATATTATTTTAAAACATCAAGAAATACAGTTTCTCTCAATACAAAAAATATTATTATATAAGAAATTTTCGCTGGGTTATGGATACCATCATCATCAGCTTGTAAAATATTACAATAATTTTTAATCGTTATAGTTTATATAAAATTGTTACTATTGATGTCAGCGGTTGAATGGCTTCTTTTGATTTTTAAATTTTAAAAATGGCATCCAAGACATAGTTTTGACATATTGGCCTTCATCAAGATTAATTCCGCCGTTTCGCGCAGGGTACATGTTGTTTTGTATTTCTAGTGCCTCTCTAATTTTTCTTTCAAACTTTTTATTTTCTACCTTTAACATTCTTGTTTTTTCCCAAATAATATTTTCTTTGCAAAAGGTTTTATGAAATGCTTTTCATTAATGCTCTTCTGATGTTGATGCATTCGCGTACTTACCTGCATTTTTGTTTCACCTATGTAAACTTTGGAGAAGTTGCATTTTATTATATAGGTTTCAGGTTGGCTGTTACTTGGTAGTTTTGTTTTGTTTTTTGATGTTAATAAAGATCTTAATTTTGGGTTTGATTTAAATCAAACATCATTTGAAAGATGACATCTTGTATGAGAGTATATTATATATATAAATCAAAAGAGCATTAATGAAAACAAACCTAATCAATCTGCATTAACATTTCATAAAACCTTTTGCAAAGAAAATATTATTTGGGAAAAAACAAGAATGTTAAAGGTAGAAAATAAAGTTTGAAAGAAAAATTAGAGAGGCACTAGAAATACAAAACAACATGTGCTCTGCGCGAAACGGCGGAATTAATCTTGATGAAGGCCAATATGTCAAAACTATGTTTTGGATGCCATTTTTAAAATTTAAAAATCATAAGAAGCCATTCAACCGCTGACGTCAATAGTAACAATTTTATATAAACTATAACGATTAAAAGTTATTGTAATATTTTACAAGCTGATGATGTTGGTATCCATAACCCAGCGAAAATTTCTTATATTATAATATTATTTGTATTGAGAGAAACTGTATTTCTTGATGTTTTAAAATAATATATAATATACTCTCATACAAGATGTCATCTTTCAAATATATATATATATATATATATATATATATATATATATATATATATATATATATATATATATATATATATATATATATATATATATATATATATATATATATGTATATATAATCTTTACTTTTTATATCTTTACTCTGACATCCTAAACAAGTTCACACAAGTATCACACAATACACTCAGAATCACCAATAATTTTAAAATATTGATAATACCACTTTAGGCACATACCAGATACCATAGCTTTTTTTTATTGGAGGAGTTTAAGGATATGTGTTTTAATTCAGAAAAATTACTTTTTTTACTTGCTATCCATTATTCCTGTAGATTTTCAATGTCTACAAATTGTTTACCTAATAAAGGCACAGCTTCTACTGTATTAGAATATTCAAGGCTTTTTACACCCCATGTTTCACTTGTTCTCACAACTTCACTATTACATAAAAGTAAACCAACATGACAATCTCAAAGTCTCATTTAACAATAATTTATACATTTTAACATTTTTATTTTTTCATTACTAAATTAAATTTATTATTGAAGAAATTACAAAAGCAGCAATTAAATAATGAAAATTACCTTGAGTTGCTAAGTTTCCACCATGTCTATCCTCACCCAAGATACAGTGTGCATTGTAAGCCCACTGTATTTTTTTATTTAAAGATAAAACTGTTTATATAAAAAAAAAATACTGTTATTTTAAAGTTGGTGAATTTTTATACTTTTTATGCAGTAGTTGTTTTTTTTTAAATAATCTTGTGGTGTAATGCCCAAAATTACATTGTATGAAGCATGCAGGATATATATTTTTATACTTAATATTTATTTATTATGGTATATATTTTTTTGCACTACATTACAGATTTTAATATGCAAAATTAGATTTATATTATACTTCCTACTTAGGAGTCCATAAAACATCAGAGGATAATCTTACACTGAAATAGTCGTATAATGGTGTTCATATGTAGATACTGCATGCCCAAACCTTTTTCTCAAATAACCTGTGTACTATCCTTTATCATTCTTTTACAAAGAATGATAAAGGAATTTTTTTGTGTCTTCCTTTATCATTGTTTTACAAAGGTCTGCTACTATACTTCAGTTTTGAAAAGTTTAATACATTCTTTTAAGCATTAAGGAAATTAATCTTTGTACCTAGATTTTTCTTTTCTAATCTAAACATTTAGTTGATGTATGAACTGAAACACCCATCTATGACCATTTAAATATAACATCAATAGATTATTAATATGTTTTTATGTTTCTATGTAGCTTATTGGTTTGTGTACATCACAAGTGAACAAAGGTATGTGAATCTATTTGACTTTACATTTACTTGATTTTATGGAGTTCTATAGTAAATTTTCTAATAAAAAGTAATTGATATTAAATTTAATAATGCTTTTTTATTTTAAAGTTGTTTAAAATTATACAGACCTTTAATAATAATATATAATAAATTTAAAGTTAAAAATGTAAAGTTAAAAAATTTAAAGTTAAAAAGGCATTTCAAAATTTCTTCATCATAAACAGTTGATAAGTTATGTAAGATCACCTCGTAACTAATGTGATATGATTTTATTATGTTTTAATGATAATGTTTTGGATTGACTTGAATTCCATTGTTACTTAATCACATTTGACCAAAATATTTTAGTAAAGCGATTAAAATATTAAGACAGTTGCGAAAAGAAAAAGAAAAAAAGGGAAAAAGAAAAGTTTTGTAATTGATATAAATTTCATAGCGACCTTTTAGTCAGATATAGTCAGAGTCAATATAAATGTTGCATAATCAAATAGGGATTATCTAAAAATTAAATATGCATCTTATTTATGACAATTGAAAATTTAAAAAATCCAAGTATTCATGGGCAAGGTATTCTCAAATATGGCTTAAATCTTGTGTTTTATAATTGCTACTCACAAATATATATATATAGGCAAATTTGTGTGGTGCATCTTTTGTATCCACACTTATATAATTATTGTAACAAACGACAACTTTTTAAATTATAATATAGCATAATTAAATTGCGGTACATTTGATAAAACTATAAAATGTAAATTACTTAATATTTGCGGTAGCAAATAGAATTAGCCTTATCAATAATTATTTTCAGTTTACTTGTATATTTTGATCTAGTGATACACATTTGTGACTTAATTTTTTATTATTATTTGTAAGTTAAACAAAAACGTAAAATTGATAATCGTACTAAATGAGTTATTGTACGTCGTGCTGCTGCTCAGCACATGACTACATTTCAAATTCGTGTTGATTTACAATTACCTGTAACTGTTTAACGTGTGAGACAAATCTTACATGAAGATCCAAACACAGTTTGGAAAAGCGTATACCAAGACCAAAACTTATTGTTCGTCATAAGAAGTTAGATTACAATTTGCAAAAGAACACATGTCTTCGCAGGAAGAGTGGCATCAAGTTCTCTTTAGTGATGAAAAAAAGTTCAATCTAGATGGTCCTGATGGCTATCAATATTACTGGCACAATCTTTGAAAAGAAAAAGAAACTCTAATGAGTCGTAACTTTGGTGGTGGAACTGTTATGATTTAGAGGGCTTTTTCCTTTGCTGGAAAACAACCACTGGCATGGACTTCAACAAATATGAGTTCACAGGCCTACATTGACTTATAAGAAATTAGTTTGATTGAAAATGGTAAAGAATTGATGGGTGAAAGTTTAACTTTTTAACAAGACAATTCTGCTACCCATAGCTCAAAGCTTACAAAAGCTTGGTTTAGAGAGAAAAATATTCACGTAATGAATGGCCCTCATGCAGTTCAGGTCTTGATCCAATTGAAAATCTATAGGAAATACTTTCTAGAAAGGTTTATGAAAATGGTAAGCAATATGAATCTGCATTGAAGCTGAAAACTCGTTAATTGAAATTGAAAACTTTTAATTTTTTTTCTACTTGTAATTAATTACACATACCAATTAATAGACATATTAATTGGTATGTGTAATTAATTACACATACCAATTAATATGTCTATTAATATTAAGATTATATTAATATATATATAAATATATATATATATATATATATATATATATATATATATATATATATATATATATATATGAATAAAGAAATATCTTTATATTATCATGTATAATATTGTATACTGGAAAGAGTGCTCAATAGATAAACTAGAGCTATATAGTATAATATATATGTTACTGTTACCCGCAGTACCAGGAATTAGCTAAATGCTAATGTTTATAATATAATTTAATATATTAATATAATATAATATATATATATATAATATAATATAATTTAATAGCAATATTAAATTATATTATAAATATTAGCATTTAGCTAATTCCTGGTACTGCCGGTAACAGTAACATATATATTATATTATATATATATATATATATATATATATATATATATATATATATATATATATATATATATATATATATATATATATATATATATATATATATATATATATATATATATATATTAGTAAGAAAACATCAATTAATACAAATTCTCTTAATACAATTAGTAATTTGTTATTAGAAATTTTCACTGGATTATGGTTACCAGCATCATCAGCTTGTAAAAAATATATACAAAAATTTTTTTTGTAACGTTAGAAACAGTTTAAAATTAACTGGCGTCAGCAGTTAAATGGATTCTTTCTTGCTTACATAAAAATGTAAAAATCGGAGTTCAAAATTTAGTTTTCACCAGCTGCCTGTTATCTAAATTAATTCCGCCATGTAAAGGTGAACATTGAAACCTCTGTATTTCAAGAGCTTCGCACACTTTTCGATCAATTTTTTTGTTTAAACTCTAATTGTTTTTACGTTTTCCCACTTTATTTCTTGTGAGCAAAACTTATTATGGGTGGCTATCGCAGACTAATAATGTTTCCCCTCCTTTAAACTTTTTAGATGTTGCTGAGTTCGAGTTCTAATTCGAAGTTTAGTTTCGCCTTTGTATCTCTTTGAGCATTTGCATTCTATCAAATAAGTTCCGGGTTGACTATTATGTGGCAGTTTAGTTTTGTTTATTGACGTTAGTAATGTTCTTAAATTTAGATTTGATTTGAAGACTACTTTATAGTCAGCTTTCTGAAATATTTTCCTTAGTTTCAGGGATAGTGATGGTATCCACGGTAACAATACAGTAAGGAGGTTAAGAGAGTCTGATTGAATTTTGTTGATTTTCATGGACCATTTATTTCCAATTAAGTTTGCAATCTGTTTAAGTTGGCATATGTTGTACCCATTTTCGTTTAACATTTGAATAAGAAAACTTCATCTTGTAAATATAAATTACTGCATATAGAATAAGCCCTGTGAACGTAACCTTTAAATATTGCCTTTAGAATCTTAGGCTTCTAGAATCTTACAAAAATGTGGAAAACACAAACTTATTCCAAAATCATTACAAATTATCAGTCCTGTAAATACAAAGAGAGCAGTGAGTATTATTATTCGATATAGATTTGAAATTTTGATTTGTATTAAAAACAATGCTAAAAAACAGTATTTTATGCTTGTTAATGAAACTAAAAATCTCCAGAAAGATCTTAAAGTTATTCTTGAAGAAATAGACTTCAAAAAAGTTAAACAAGTTACTAAAAAAGCTCACGAAGTAATGTTTCTGAAATCAAAAGAGAAATTATTTAAAAAGTTTAAAACTCTTCAAAACGAATTTAAAAATAATCACAGTAATAAAATCTGTAAGTTAACAACCCATACAAAGAACGCTGTTTTAAACTTATGCGATGTCGGTATTCCAAAAAACCAAAACGATCTTCTTAATCTTGGTCCACATTTTGCACCTTCGTTGAAATATATACCTTACATGGATATTATTGCAACAACAGAGACCTCGCCTTTAAAATTGGAATATAGCAACAAGATTGGAAATGCGCAGGATTTGAGAAAAAATGTTTTAAAAGAACTTAAAATGGGTAAAAAATCAAAATTTAACAAGAGAAGAAAGAAAGGCTCTTATTGAAATTAAGAAAAACAAAATTATCGATATATATCCATTTAATAAGGGTAATGGTTTTGTAAAAATAGAACAGGATAAAGCTTTGAAAAAAATTCGCGAACAAATTAGCCCAACAAAATGAAGATCCAACATCTAGTTATGCTATTAAAATTGAAACTTATCTCTCACAACTTAACAAAAAGCAGCGATTTTTAAAAATGGAATATGATAGTATATATCTAAGTGATCCCATCCCGCCTTGTATGTATGGTCTAATTAAAGTTCACAAACCTGAAAAATCCTATCCTATGAGAATAGTTACATCAACTATCGGCACTCCTAGTTATGGAATTTCGAACTACTTAGTTGAGAAAATACAACCTGTCTTAAACAAAAATCAAACACGTCCAAAAAATTCTTTTGATTTTATTAGTAAAGCAAATTCATAAGAGATTGACAAAAACGAGGTTCAAGTTTCATTTGGAGTAATAAACTTGTATCCATCAATACCACTAAAAGAAGCCACTTTAATTCTAATAGACCAATTAAATAAAGATGATTCCTACAAATATTCTACTAAGCTTACTATATCTGAAACAAGACAACTCATAGAGCTTTGTTTACATCGTTGTTATTTCCTGTGGAGCAACGAAATCCATAAGCTTGAGAATTCTGGTCCTATAGGTCTTTCATTCATGGTTGTACTTGCAGAATCATTTTTACAACATCACGAACAAAACGCTTTCAAAATTCCAATGGCAATAAACCCTCCTCTTGACCTAAAATCCTATCTAAGATTTGTCGACGATAGTCACGCTAGATTTTCCAACACTCAAGAAACAGAACAATTCCTAATTATCTTAAACAACACATGAGATATAATATACAATCGAAACTGAAAGCGAAAATAGAACTCTAACCTCGATTTAACCATAATAAATAACAACAAAGGAAAATACGAGTTTACAGTTTACAGAAAGGAAGCCATTACTAATATTCAAACTAAACCTCACTCAAATCATGACCCAAAGATTCTAAACACAATATTTAAAGGTTACGTTCACAGGGCTTATTCCATATGCAGTTATTTATATTTACAAGATGAAGTTTTCTTATTCAAACATTTAACGAAAATGGGTACAACATATGCCAACTTAAACAGATTGCAAACTTAATTGGAAATAAATGGTCCCTAAAAATCAACAAAATTCAATCAGACTCTCTTAACCTCCCTACTGTATCATTACCATGGATACCATCACTATCCCCGAAACTAAGGAAAATATTTCAGAAAGCTGGCTATAAAGTAGTCTTCAAATCAAATCCAAATTTAAGATAATTACTAACGTCAAAAAACAAAACTAAATTGTCACATAATAGTCAACCCAGAACTTATTTGATAGAATGCAAATGCTCAAAGAGATACGTAGGCGAAACTAAACTTCGAATTAGAACTCGAACTCAGCAACATCTAAAAAGTTTAAAAAAGGGGAAACATTATCAGTCTGCGATAGCCACCCATAATAAGTATTGCTCACAAGAAATAAAGGGGGAAAATGTAAAAACAATTAAAGTTGAATCAAAAAAAACTTGATCGAAAAGTAAAAGGTTCCAATGTTCACCTTTACATGGCGGAATTAATTTAGATAACAGGCAGTTTGTGAAAACTAAATTTTGAACTCCGTCTTTTATATTTTTACATAAGCATGAAAGAAACCATTCAACTGCTGACGTCAGTTAACTGTTTCTAATGTTACAAAAAAATTTTTTGTATATATTTTTTACAAGCTGATGATGCTGGTAACCATAATCCAGCGAAAATTTCTAATAACAAATTACTAATTGTATTAAGAGAATTCGCATTAATTGATGTTTTCTTACTAATATAACATATACTCTTATACACGATGTCAACACTAAAGATAAATATATATATATATATATATATATGTAAATTATGTTATGTTAAATTATATATATATATATATATATATATATATATATATGTAAATTATGTTAGTGTATTTTACAAATAGAGTGCTCAATGTTCTTAAAGAACAGAGCAATAATTAATTAGTAAAAAACACTTATCTAACTTTTATCTTCGACTCGGAGTTTCACCATCGCTGGATCATCAGGAAGAGTTCTCTTCCTGAAGAGGACTCTTCCTGATGATCCAGCGATGGTGAAACTCCGAGTCGAAGATAAAAGTTAGATAAGTGTTTTTTACTAATTATATATATATATATATATATATATATATATATATATATATATATATATATATATATATATATATATATATATATATATATATATATACATATATATATATATATATATATATATATATATATATATATATATATATATATATATATATATATATATATATATATATATATATATATATATATAATGTATATCAACCGTCAGAATTAGGAAAAATGAGGTTGGCAATAATTTGCCAAATTTAATCTTTTATAGGTCGGCATCAGGTAGGCAAAAATTATTTGATACAAAGGTCATACAACAATACCATACAACAAATACCATACATACAACAAATACCATACAACAAATACAATACCATACAACAAATAAACGAGATCGGCAATTTTTTGCTGACCTCAAACACTTTCAGGTTGGCAGTTGTGTCGGCATTGCTGAATGCCAACCCCAATTCTGAGGGTTGATATATATATATATATTTATATATATATATATATATATATATATATATATATATATATATATATATATATATATAAAGTTTTGTTTTGGGTATAATTATTAACCATAATTTATTTAATTAACAGTTGAACAAATCCAACCCAAAGGTGTTTCATGTGAGCTTTGCACAATGGCCATGAGTTCTTTGGAAGATATTTTAAAAGGAAATGAAACCAAGGCTGAAGTAAAACAAGCTTTAGAGCAAGCTTGTGGTTTTCTACCAGCATCTCTCAAATCAGAGGTATAATCAATTTAGCTTACAATTTTTTTTTTTTTAAACATTAACTAAAATGGATGTTTTCAAACACTTTACTTTTAATTTTGTTTATTTAGTGTGATCAATTAGTGGACACATATTCTGATGAGATTGTCGATTTGATTGTTGCAGAACTATCAGATCCTAATGCTATTTGCAAGGTTAGCAAGATAAAAATGTACTGTTTTTTTTTAATTCTTTAAATCAAATAAATCAATATATTTCTTATATATTTTTAGCAAATTGGTCTGTGTGCTTCAAAAATAAAAAAAGGTAACTGTTACTCAATAATAAAGTTTTTCTTGGTATGTTTTTTATTTTATTTTTTGATAAATATTATTTTTATTGCTATTATTTTATAAGTGTGTTTGGTAAGTTTAATTGTTTTGATTTAAAACATTAAAAAATATCTTAAGTTATAAAGATACAAATAAATATGTGTATATCAACAACATAAAAAATTTTATAAATGTTTGAATGTATCTACTGTATGAAGTTTTTGATAATATTAACTTCATCAATTGTTTGATTCTTTTTAATTTAATTAATCTAACATTTGATTACACCTGGGTGTAATCAAACATTTCTTTAAATAAAAACTCTTTGAAAGTATGTCAATCTGGTACTCAGAGGAAGCAAAATTTTATAAGTTTCAAAATTAATAATCATATTTTATGAAAAATTATTTAAAATTCATTTGAAAGTTTTTTTTTTTTTTTTGAAAAGGCCTTTAAAAAATAAAACTTTTTTTTTAAATCATTAAAAAACAATTTGTGCAATAAAGTTTAAAATTTAACATTATAGAAATCTAGGAGTGTAACAGGAGAAATTAAAAAAAAATAATAGTTTTTACTCCACCCTACTGTATGTACTTGAGGTCATGCTAGTCAGAAATTGAAAGTTAAATAAAGGTGGATACTTTTCTTTGGTTTAAAACCAAAATAATATATAATATTGTGACATTTAAATGTAAACAAATCTCAACTCAAAAATAAACTAATAAAATGTAAAAAAAAAAATGTAAACAAATCACATGTCAAAGGTACATGTTAATTTTTCATTATTTTTCAGGTTTAATCAGAAAGTCATTTCAAATTAAACCTTTAGTTTTTAATTTATATATTTTTATTATTTAAGAACTTATTCGTTTAATTTTAATGTTTAGAAATTAAAAAAGGGCAATCATTTTTATATCAAATCATTGGTCATTAATAAAAAGTATAAATAAAAAATAAAGATTATTCTTTAATTAAAATCTTGTTCTTCTAATTGAAAACAGCTCATAGCATCATTTATAGCTAAATATTGTTGGTATTCTTTTTAGAAAATTGTTTTATCAAATTATTAAATTATTATCACGTTAAAAGAAAAGAAGTATATTAAAATATTTTTACATTTCATTCATGTAAAATACATTAAATATTTCAATTTTAACCTAAATAACCAATTTTAACCAAAGAATTAATTTTAAATATAAATATTATGCAGGTTAAAACTTTCAATAAATAAAATTATAAGAAACAAATAAAAATAGCATAATAGATTTAAATAAAATAAGAATCAAATTAATGAAATAGGTTATATATATATATTATAGGTTATAAATATTTATTATATAGTCACAATGCAGAGGTGCAAGGTTTCACTTTCAATCTTGAAGATAAAAAATTACATAAATATAATTCTTGTCCCGGTTGGAATTTTAATAATAATTCCAGCAAGTTTCAAAATTTCCAATCCAGTGCACCCCTAGTCACAAGAATATTTATAGTATGCAAGATTGTAGTTATTTTTTTAATACCAGCATTTTTTTAACACTGGTTTAAAATCTTTTTCTAATTTATCTAATTTATTTTTCTAATTTATTTTTTATGTCTTTAGTTTTAAGATTGTTAAATTTGTTATGTTTCTTTTAATTTTTTGATTAAAATATTTCACTTATTGAAAAAAAAACTTTCTACTTCTTTATATATTAAAAAAAAAAAAATGAAACAAAGATTAGGAGGAAATGTTGTGTAATTAGTTTTTATTTTTATCCTGAAGATAGAATAATGATAGTTCAACTTTAATTTAAAAAGTTTTAAAATCTTTTAAATTTGTAGTTATGACAAAGACTGTGAAACAGGGTGTTAAGCAGGGTGTTACATGTGAGCTTTGCACAATGGTTATTAGTTATCTGGAAAATATTTTAAAAGGAAATGAAACAAAAGCTGAAATAAAACAAACACTAGAGCAAGTGTGTGGTTTTTTACCAGCATCTGTCAAATCAGAGGTATTTACATTTGAGATGTATAGTTTAGGCACATGTTTATCAAAAAAATATCACAATATTTGTATTATACTTTTTTTTTAAAGTGTGACCAGCTTGTTGTTAGCTACAGTGATAAGATTATTGATTTAATAATAGAGCTAGCAGATCCAAACTCTATTTGCAAGGTAAGCATTTAAAATTTTTGCTTATTTGAGTTATGGGTTTTTGGATTTGGGTTAGAACAGCAATAGTTTTAATTCATTATTATTTTTTTTTTTTTCAAAAAAATTATATGGATTCATGTCAGCAAATAGAGTCGGCAAATGTATATCTATATATGGTATAGTAGGTTATCTAGATATGTTTAAGTTTTATTAAGGCAATAAAACTTTTTTTTAATTACTTTGAAGAAACTATTAGGATTTAAGTCAGCATTTTTCAATATTAAGTGTGCAAAATATATAAGGACAGTGCCCATCTAAATATGCAAAGATATATATATATATATATATATATATATATATATATATATATGTATATGTATATATATATATATACACTTACATATATACTAGCGAAGAAAAAACAACTATTTTTTTGTTTTAGATTTATATTGCTATTCTTTTTCAGCATATGGCAGAGTAAATAAATAAAGTAAATAAAGGGCCCACATTCTATAAGGCTCATAGGGTGTTGGCAATTAGGCAAAGCTTTCCCTCCCCTCATTATTTTTTTCGAGAGAATGGCCCTCTTTGTGAAAGTGAAATATGAGGAAAGGAGAGTAGTGGGAAAACATTATGTTTCATTTATAATTTGTAACTTAATAGTTTTAAAATCTACTAATTGTAACTGTAGTTAAATGTTTTTTGTAAATTTCTTTTTTTATATTTTTTTTGCTTTGTGCAATTACTTTATATTTTGTATATATACAGTAATAGTAAATAATAAAATTTGTTTTGATAAATAATATTTTGTTTTTAAAAAATATTTTTTGATCATTTTTACAAATAAGAATTTGTATTGTTTTGTTTGTAAATACAATTTGTTAAAAAAAATATTTTGTTCCTTTTTCTCAACAAATTATGTTTTCTTAATTGTCAAAAAGTTATATATTTTGATCAATTTTCTTAATAATTGAAGTTTAGCTAATTGTAAACATATATATATATATATATATATATATATATATATATATATACATATATATATATATATATATATATATATATATATATATATATATATATATATATATATATATATATATATATATATATATATATATATATATATAGATCTATAGTTTGTTGGCTTTGGGAAGAACGGAAGGAAAAAAGTGATTCTTACGCCAACACATACGTCACTTTTAATTACTTTTGACTTTCGTCCAACATTTTCGTGTTGGACGAAAGTCAAAACCATTAATTTAATTACAAATTAATTGTTATATAAAAAAACCACAAAAACGCAAATTTAATTGACCAGAATGTTTTTAAAAACATTCTGAATGTTTTTAAAACATTCTGAATGTTTTTAACAATATAAACAATGTTTTTATTTTTATTTTTTTTAATAAAATGTTTTTATTTTTATTTTTTTTAATAAAATGTTTTTATTTTTATTTTTTTTACTGTAAATCATGCGCGGAGTGTTGCTACATCGACTATCTTATAGCCTGACTCGCAAGGGAGTGCTGCTACATCGACTGACAAATAGCCTGACTCGCAAGGGAGTGCTGCTACATCGACTGACAAATAGCCTGACTCGCAAGGGAGTGCTGCTATATCAACTGACAAATAGCCTGACTCGCAACGGAGTGCTGCTACATCGACTGAGGGTTTGGTTGGGGCAGGCAGTCTATCAATTAATAAAAAAAAAAATTCCGGTCTTGCATTTTAATTTTTACTTTTTGTCAACAAAATATGGAAAAAACTTTTGGACAACATCTAAGGGTTCTATATATATATATATATACATATATATATATATATATATATATATATATATATATATATATATATATATATATATATATATATATATATATATATATATATATATATATATATATATATATAAATTAGTAGAAAATCACTTAACAAAACTTTTTCTCCTTTGATGAATTTTCATTTTTTCTAGCTCTTTTTTTATTGATTTGTCGTTGCCTTTGTAGTAAATAAATTTCTTGCTTGAAAATGCTTGGCCAGGTTTTTAGGCAACTAGATGGATTATTTTCAGGGCCAGTTACACATACGGTACCATCATTAAACCATTTCACATTTGGAAAGTTAAAGTCATCACAGATTAGTGTGTTGAGCTAAAATTTTTAGTATCAACTAGTAGTTTTGCCTTGCTAATGCTTCTTCTAATTGCAGTATAGGTTGACACATCTTTTTTATATCTTGAAATAGACACTGGCCGATATAAACACCCTATTAAAATGTTTTCATTGTTTATGTTTAACGAACTCCAAATTTGCTCGCAGATTATGTCTGTTAGTTCTTTATAATCAATTTCAACAGATGGTCTTTGCTAACATCAATTGCGACTCCGTGACCCTCTCTATCTTTACAAAACACATTGTAACCGTCCAGATGTGAGACTGATTGGCTTGTTAACCATGTTTTACTTACTAAAATTATGTGGGGGTAGTTGACTAAGACATATGCTGTAAGTTCGTTAGGTTTGTTTGCATTTAGCGATGTTGCATTAGTATATATACATCTTATATGTTTATCATTATTTATTACCGCTATCAAGTTATTAATTGATTGCAAGTTTGTGGTGTCATGTGGCAAACTTAGCTGATGGCGGTATTGGTTTTTTGCTGCTGCGATCAAGTTGATATTTGATGATGAAGTTGTGGTATAAATTGATAGGCCGAGATGTTGTTGCTGGGCATTGTTTGATAATATTACTATACTGTTAGCTGGCAACAAGTTTGTAGCGTCGTGTGGCAAACTGAATTGGTGAAGGTATTCACTTTTTTTTGCTTTGATCAGGCTAATATTTGATGATGGAATTGCGGCATAATTTAGCGGGCTGAGATGATGATGTTGAGCGTTGTTTGTTATTGTTACTACGTTGTTGATTGGTGACGAGTTTTCATCAAGTTGTTTTTCTTGTTTACTTGTCAATGAGGCTGCAACAATTTTTATTGCTTGGTTCTTTTGGTATTAATTTAATAGGTCTTCTTTGTGTGGCACCCACACGAGTACACCACTGCGTATCCCCTAATAGTAGCACTTTCTGTTTCGTTCTTTTTGTATCCTAAGGTTTTTCCGTTTTCTTGTTCAACGTGAGTTAGTTTGCTGTTATGCTCATCTCTTTCAATTGTTAATCTTTTTTTACATCTCGTTCTGTCTTTGTTTTATTTCTATCAATGTACACGTTGTCGCAGCCTTCCATTGTTCTTAGCTTGTTACACTTCTTTAACAGTTTAGTTTGGCTATTATGGTTATCGAGTACTACTATTGTTAGTGGGGGTTGTTTAGTTTCACTTATCGTGTTTGCAAATGTGTTGGTTGCATTTGTTACTCCATTTGATGAGTCTACTTGATGCTGATTTTTTATTCTGCCTAAACTTTTGACAATTTCTTTTTTGAGTCTTAGGGCAACTATCAGTGATTTGATGCTTTCCTTAACTTGTTTTTTTCTTTCCTCTTGATCTTCTAAACCACTTTCATTGACTCCGGTTATAATTATGGTATGTTCAATTTTTTCTCTTTCATTCAGTTCTCCAGCAACTTGTACAACAATGGCTTTATCTCTGTCTGTTATTTTTGTGCCTCCTACGATATCCAGGTTACTGAGTTTGTTACTCTACTGCTTGTTGGTTCCTCTTGTTTCAGGGTGGTAATTTCTTTTTCAATGTTAATTTCTTTTTGTTTTTGAGCTGTAATCGTCTCTTTGTTTATTGTTACATGGGCTTTCAGCAAGCTGATTTCTCCCCCAAGTTCAAGGACATGAGCGGTCAGCTGCCTTATCCATTCCAGCATATCAATTTGAAATTGAGTTTTTTGTTCTTGGTAAGAATTTGAGGAAGTTTGATTCGATAGCTGCAGAAAATCTGTCTCTTGATGCCATAATGCTGGTGAAGTATGGGGTTGCAGTTTTGAAGTTGTCTTATTTGAAGTTGTTACCAAATATAATATTATGTATAAATTATTTGTTGCTAAATCTTATTACACAGGGACTAAAAAGTTTCAGTATGTGTTTTTTTCTTAGTTAAGTTATGTTAATAGTTATGTGTTTGAAAATAGTAAATTTGAGTCTAAGCAAACACCTAAATCCATTTTAATAGTTGTGGGCTTAATGCTGACTCTTTTGTTTTAGTCTGAATCATGCATAGTATACATATGGAATTTGCTGTTGTGTCCTAAGTGTAGTACAGAGCATGTACACTGTAGTACAGTGTTGAATTTCATTCCCCATTTGTGAGACTATAGAAAAGGAGCATCAATATTGTTTTGTAATAATTGCAGAGAAAGATTTTGGTATCATCAGCAAAAAGTGCTGCTTATTGAAAGGTTAATAATGATACAATGGAGATAATCATACAATGGAGATAATGATACAATCAAGATGAAGTAATAAGCAAATAATTTCTTTTTTGGAAAATATTTGTTATGATAATAGGTTAGGGGACATCAAAAAACAACAATTTTTAAAAATTGTCTTGTCTGAGTTCTAAATGTGTTCTTTATAATAAAATAACACTAGATTTATAATTTTTTTGAATAATAAATATTTTTAGAGGTGCCCCAAGACCCTTGAATAATTAAAGGGTCTCTAATATACATGTAGAAAAAAGTTCTTTAAAAATAGGTCAACCTGGTATACGAAAGAAGTGAAATCATGTAAAAATTTTGAAAACAAATTTTTTCATATAAATACTTATATTTAAATTTTTTTTTTTTTTAATTTCAATTTTATATTAAAAATAACAAGTTCATTTTTGAAAGTTTTTGAAGATATTTTTTTTCCTTCAGGTGTTTTTTATAAAACAAATATGGTTTTTAAAACTTTTATAAAATTTCACTTTTTTTGAGTACTTTTTTTTGACCATTCTTTAAAGAGCTTATTTTGCATAAATATTAGGGACCCTTTAAATGTTTAAGGGTCTTGGAGCGCCTCTAAAAATAGTTTTTATTCAAAAAAAATTTAATATCTAGTGTTATTTTATTATCAAAAACATTTAGAACTCAAACAAGTTAATTTTTAAAAAGTGTTGTTTTTTGATGCACTATATATCTATAGGTGGTAAGATAAAATTTTAAAAGAATTGTTTAGATTTTTTAAATTCAATTTTCAATCAAAATAGCTTCATTCCATGAATTTCAGCAGGGACAAACCCAGACCTGTTTTAGGGTCGCTGGAGCGGTATGGGCGCCAAAAAAAAAGCACCTAAAAATTGTTTTATCTTTTAATTTTTCTTTTGCTGTTTTACTAAAAATAGAAAAAAAAATATTGGTTTTAAATGCAGTTGTATATAAATAATTTTCAGTTTATTTTAGCCTCTTCATTTTTTCTTCAGGACGATAAAATGAATTAAAAAGCAATTGCTTTTTCCACATAATTATGTGATGTTAATGACCTTTGGTTACTGAATGTTTAAAAAAAATGAATGTCATCACGAAACTTAACTTTAAAAACTTGTTGTGAACTTTTTATAACAATGGAATGTATAAATAGTTTGCTTTTTTGAAATGATAAATCTTAAAATATCCATTCATAGTAAAATTTACTTTTGTTTGTTGGCAATTAAGAGTGAACTGCTTTTGATAACAAATAAACAAAAGTAAAAAATTTCTGTCTTAATCACCCAAATTTAATTTTTGAATGAATGAACTTTTGATCTTAAGCTTTTTATTTTAGTTAAAATGAGGAAAGGGATTGTCCATAAATTATGCAACGCAAAATATATTTAAAAAACAGAAGTAGGTGAATATTAAGTTCTTTTACACAGCGATTCATTAAACTTAATTACATATTTTGATCAATCAAAACTCAGCGAGGAAAAACCTTTGATCTTTTTTGTTTTGTTAAGTGTAAAAGTTTGTGTTAAGTAATTTATGGAGAATCCCAAAACAAAAAAACGAAACGTAAACTTTTTCAGAAAGTTTTGTTTCTTTTCCATATTCTTTTTGACTAATAATAAAAATAGCGATTACAATAACTTAATAAAAGTTTTATTAAGATCTATTTTTTTTAAACTTCAATGTTTTTAATGTTTAAAAAAATCCATAGTAAATGTAACTTATTAAACCTAATTTTTTTTAGTTATACTTAATAAATAAATAAAAATTATTTTTTAAAATATAATTTATTTTTTTTATGAAAAGAGTGTATCATTTTAATAAATTATGTTTAGCATAATTTCCTCTTTAATTATCTTTAATTTTAAAGGCGTCTTGAAATTTTAGGGCTTTTTTGTTCCCAGGCTCCAATCATTGCAATTTTTTTTAAAGCATCCTTTTTTGATATAAGTATAAACATAAATTTTTGGAGTTTGCTTCCTGTCTGGAAGTTACGATGAGTTATGTAATGGTTTGTTATATATATATACTTTTTTGTATTACTGTAAAGATTTTAATATATAGCAGTAGGTATATAATATACTTCCTAACTAAGTGATAATTTTATACTGAAATAGTTGTATAATAGTCTTTATATGCAGATTCTGCATTCCCAAACCCTTTCCTCAATTGATGTGTGTATTCAAGCCTTCTTCTATCATTATTATATAAAATGTCTACTGCATATTTAGAACTGCATGGCACAAATACATTTTACACTTTAAATTTTGAAAGACACTCTTTAATGTAGCCTTTTCATAATAAGGAGAAGAATATAAAAACAAAAATTTTTAAATAGATAATCCTCATACCTAAATTTTTTCTTCTGAATTACCTTTAGTTGATGTTTGATCCGCCATTTAGTTTGAATGGCCATTTTAGTAAGACATCAATAGATTAACATAAATGTGTTTTAATGTTTCTTTATAGCTTATTGGTTTGTGTACATCACAAGTGAACAAAGGTACGTGACTCTATTTGACTTTAAATTAACTTAATTTTTTCTAAGTAATTTTTTAATAAAAACTTATGATATTGAATTTAAAAATTGTTTAAAAATTATACAGACTTTTTATAATAAAGTTTCTTCATTATAAACAGTTGATAAACTAAGGTATGCAAGATCACCTTTAAACTAATATAAGATGATTTTTTTATGTTATAATAAAAAAGTATGTGCGTATATATCAGGCTTGGACAAGAATGGCGTGCGATTGAGCGCTATTGCTGAACACGCAAATGGCTTTATTTTTTGACAACTTGACCACTGCTGTTTAGATGTTTAAATATTGTTTTAACATTTTGAAAATGCGCTGAAAAAAGAAATGCTAGCTAAACTTAAACTAGTAAGAAAATTTAAAAAAAGTAATAATGAAAAAAGAAAACAATTCCTTACAAAAAATATATATAAGCACTAAAATAAAACTCAAAAAACTCAAACTCAAACCAAAAATTACTTTTTGTTACATTTTTAATTGCGTTTAAAATAAATTAATTAAAAATCTGTCTTTTGAAATGTTTTATTAAGTTACGCAAAACACTTGTACAAATTATTTTCAATGATTGTTTAATGAATGAACAAATTTTATTTAAATTACTAAAAAGTGTTATATATATTTTTAAATTGTGTACACATTTATTTTTTCCAAAAAGTTGTAAAAAAAAAATTTGTTTGAAAAAATACCATAGTCTATTTAATATAGTAATTTTTAATCATTTCATGCTCTGATTAGTTAGTCAAGTTAAAAAAAAAAGTTAAAACAATTCTTTGTAAAAATAGAAACAAAAAAAATAAAGCAATTAACTCATTCTATTGTCACAAAAGATTTAATTCAACTTATTCATAATTTAAAGTACTTAAAAAATTATCTTTCAAAAGATTTTTAGAAAGACATGGAAAAGTAGTTTCAAACAAATTATTATATATAAATTTATCATGAAACATGCCTACATAAAAAAAATTTAAATATAACATTTGTTAATTTACACAAAGTACATTAATTTTAAATCTCAATCACTATAATTACTTTTTATTCTATTAAAAGTCTTTGCGTAAAATAAAAACTTAAGAAAAGATTAAAAATTATTTATAACATAACAATTTTTTTATGGCATTTATCTACTATATCATGTTTAGATAAGCATGTATATATATATATATATATATATATATATATATATATATATATATATATATATATATATATATATATATATATATATATATATATATATATATATATATATATATATATATAAATTATATTCATATATATATATATGAATATAATTTTTAATACATGTTATGGAAATAAAGTCAATGAAATTTGATTTATGTGTTACTATAATTTATTTATTTAACAGTTAAACAAACCCAACCCAAGAGTGATTCGTGTGAGCTATGCACAATGGCCATGAGTTCTTTGGAAGATATTTTAAAAGGAAATGAAACCAAGGCTGAAGTAAAACAAGCTTTAGAGCAAGTATGTGGTTTTCTACCAGCATCTCTCAAATCAGAGGTATAATCAATTCAGCTGATAATTTTTTTTTGTTAAAAAATATGAACCTAACATGCATGTTTTTTTTAATTTTGTTTATTTAGTGTGATCAATTAGTGGATGCATATTCTGATCAGATTGTTGATTTGGTTGTTGCAGAACTCTCAGATCCTAATGCTATTTGCAAGGTTAGCAATAAAAATGAAAGGTTTTTTTCTGTTATTTTAATCAAATAAACTAATATATCTTTTATATATTTTTAGCAAATTGGTTTATGCACTTCAAAAATAAATAAAGGTAACTGTTACTCAATAAAATAGTTTTGAATTTATTCTTGGTATATGTTTTATATTATTTTTTGATAAATTTTATTTTGATTGCTTTTATTTTATAAGTAGGGGTGTTAAAAAATAATTTCTTTAAAAATCTGTCAACCTTAAACTTTTTTTAAACATGTTAAACAAAAATAGTTTTTGTTCAATAAAATCTAGAATTATAATATTTATATAAAATGATTACTATTTTTAAATTTTTTTTGTATAATATTAGGGATCCATTAAATATTCAAGAGACAGTTGGGACCCTCTAAAAATATTTTTTATTCAAAAATTTTATAAATCCAGTGCTATTTTATTATATAGAAAAAACTTAAGGGTGTAACAACAGAATTTTTCAAAAAAAGTAATTTCACCCCACCCTATTAGTTGTGGCCATGTTAGTATTTAGAAATGTAATGTTAAATTAATGTTAATATTTTTCTTTGATTTAAAACCAGGAGAATTTAACATATTGCAACATTTAAATGGAAACAAACTCAAGTCAATTTCTTTGATAGGTTAATTGAAATCATTTTTATGGTGCTGTCAATTTTCAATTTCAATTTTTTTTTTAATTTATATAGTTTTAATTTTTAAAAACTAGCCCCAGCTGTCAACCCCTGCTAAATCTTATAATTTAACCAGGGCTGGGGCTGGGTTTACGAAAAGTCTCATTTTTAGCAGGGGCTAGGGCCACGTCATTTCCTAATTGTCATTTGGTTAAAACTTTTTTTTCTAATTAAAACAGCTCATATTATCCTTCCTAGCTAACTGTAAAGTTAGTATTCTTTTTAGATAACTCTTTTATACAGTCTTTAACAAAAAAGCAAACTATTTCTAAATTTATTTAGAAATTATTAATTAATTATTATCAAGTTAAAAGAAAATAAATATATTACAATATTTTTTCACATTTTATTAACTTTGATTTCAATTTTCATGTTTTGCCTCTTGGTCTAAATGCCTGACCCAAACCTGGAATATGAGTCTTAAACTTAAAGTTGCAGCTATAATACTATAATACACAGTCTTAATAATAATAATAATATATAATATTCAGGATTGTAGGTATAAAAGCTTTTTAAATTTGTTGTTTCTTTTAACTTTTTTGTATAAAAATCTCATTTATTGAAAAAAAAAAATCTTCTTTATACATAAAAAAAACTAAAAAATAATGCTTTATACATAAAAAAAATAAAAAATAAAAAATATAGATTAGCTGCAAATGCTGTGTAATTGATTTTAATTTTTTAACCTGAATAATAGAATATGATAGTTCGACTTTTATTTTAAAAAGTTTTAAAATCTTTTCAATTTATAGTTATGACAAAGACTGAGAAGCAGAGTGTGAAGCAATTATCACAAGTGAACAAAGGTATGTGGCGCTAATTGACTTTGCATTTACTTAATTTTTGTAAGAGTTCTATTGTAAATTTTCTAATAAAAAATAATTGATATCAAATTTATTAATGCCTAAAAATTATACAGACCTTTTATAATAAAGTTTCTTCATTGTAAACAGTTGGTAAATTAAGTTATGTAAGATCACCTCAAACTAATGTGAGATGATTTTATTATGTTTTAATAATTATGATTTGGATTCAAGTAACTTTGATTGTTACTTAATTCATTTGACCAAAATTTTTTAGTAAAACAATCAAAATATTAAGACAAATAAAAAAAGAAAAAGAAAAGTTTTGTAACTGACATAGATTTCATAGAGACCTTAATAATTGAAGTCATTGTAGATGCATACATAATCAAATTTGGATTATCTACAAATTAATTATGCACCTTATTTAACAATGATGGAAAACTTGAAAATCTAAGTTTGGAGATTGAAAATCTGAAAATCTAAACATTCATGGGTGTATATATATATATATATATATATATATATATATATATATATATATATATATATATATATATATATATATATATATATATATATATATATATATATATATATATAATTTTTATTTATGTATACTTTTTAATACATGTTATGGAAATAAAGTTAATGAAATTTGGTTTATGTGTTACTATAATTTATTTATTTAACAGTTAAACAGGCCCAACCCAAGGGTGATTCATGTGAGCTATGTACAATGGCCATGAGTTCTTTGGAAGATATTTTAAAAGGAAATGAAACCAAGGCTGAAGTAAAACAAGCTTTAGAGCAAGTATGTGGTTTTCTACCAGCATCTCTCAAATCAGAGGTATAATCAATTCAGCTGATAATTTTTTTTTTGTTAGAAAAATATGAACTAATATGCATGTTTTCAAACATCTTGTTTTTTTAATTTTGTTTATTTAGTGTGATCAATTAGTGGATGCATATTCTGATCAGATTGTTGATTTGATTGTTATAGAACTCTCAGATCCTAATGCTATTTGCAAGGTTAGTATAATAAAAATGAAGGGTTTTTTCTGTTATTTTAATCAAATAAACCAATATATCTTTTATATATTTTTAGCAAATTGGTTTATGCACTTCAAAAATAAATAAAGGTAACTGTTACTCAATAAAATAGTTTTAAATTTGTTCTTGGTATATGTTTTATATTATTTTTTGATAAATTTTATTTTGATTGCTTTTATTTTACAAGTGTATTTACAAGTTTTATTTTGTAAGTGTATTTAGTAAGTTTAAATTTTACTTTTTAATTTAAAACAGTAAAATTCACAGAAGAAACTTAGTAAAATATCTTACATTATAAAGATACGAATCTATATTTATATTATATTATCTATATTTATTCGATATTATATTTTAGTTATATCAATAACATAAAAAGTTTGATTGTATCTACTGTATGAAGTTTTGAAATGTTAACTTCACCAATTGTTTGATTTTTATAACTTAGTGAATCTAGACATTATATTGTTGGTATATAGTTGTTATTCAGGCATACATGAACTAAGTTCATTTCTGCCAGTATGAAGTTATTTACACCACTATTTAGTATTTTAAATTCTCTATCGTTTGATATACCACACAAATTTAATAAATCAATTATTAATAAGTTATTAGGATTTTTTATTTCAACACAAAAACTTATTATTTTAACTATTATACAAAAACTTATTCATTATCTCAAAGTGATGTTTTTTAACTTTTGGTTTGTTGGTTTCCCTTAGATACCAACAATATTAGGGTGCGGTGAAAATTACTTTTTTAAAAAATTTCTCCTGTTACACCCCAATATTTATATTTTACATATCACTGGATTTAAAAAACTTAAGAATAAGAAATATGTTAGAGGGTCCCAACTGACCCTTGAATATTTAACGGGTTTCTAATTATTGTCTAAAAAATAATTTTTTTAAAAATCTGTCAATCTTTTTTTAAACATGTTAAACAACAATAGATTTTGTTCAATAAAATCTAAAGTTATGATATTTATATAAATGCTTACTATTTTTGAATTTTTTTGTATAATATTAGGGACCCATTAAATATTCGAGAGACAGTTGGGTCCTCTAGAAATATTTTTTATTCAAAAGTTTTATAAATCCATTGCTATTTTATTATATAGAAAAAATTTGGGGTGTAACTACAGAATTTTTAAAAAAAAATAATTTCACCCCACCCTAATAGTTGTGGCCATGCTAGTATTCAGAAATTTTATTTTTCTTTAATTTAAAACCAGGAGAATATGTCATATTGCAACATTTAAATGTAAACAAACTCTCAAAAGTCGAAGGCATAGCGCCTTCAACTTGATATGATGTGAAAGTTTATGATAGCTATGATGGGTTAATTGAAATCAATTTTCTGGTGTCGTTAGAAAATTAATTTCGAATTTAAATTTTTTTTTTTTTAATTAATTATAGTTTTAATGTTTAAAAACTTATTTGTTTAATTTCAAAATGAGGAAACTTCAAAAATGAATAGGTTGATATTAATAGAAAATAAAGATTGTCACTAGTAAATGACTGGAGTTAATATTTGACCGGGGCCAGGGCCAGGTTTGATAAAATATTCCCAGGGCCCGGTTTGTGATCAGGCTACATAAACATTTGTACATCTAAAGTATATCTTTTTATTCAAAATTTATGTTATATTTTGTATATATATGCATATTATTATATATATATACATATAAATATATATACATATATATATACATATATATATATATATATATATATATATATATATATATATATATATATATATATATATATATATATGTATATATATATATATATATATATATATATATATATATATATATATATATATATATATATATATATATATATATATATACATGTATATTTATACATATATATACATATATATATATATATATATATATATATATATATATATATATATATACACATATATATACATATATATATATATATATATATATGCATAATATTTTGTATCTATATACACATTATTATGATCATCATTACCATCATCATCATCATCATCATCATCATCATCATCATCATCATCATCATCATCATCATCATCATCATCATTAGGCTTTAGCCTTCTTATTTTATGCTTTTTCTCTAACCAAGGTCAATGCTTAAACAAGCTATCATCTCTATTACAATAAATCAAAACTCATTCTTGCTTGGCTTCTTATTCAACAAGTTGTATCGTTTTACTGTATCTGTCCCTTCATGCTA
The DNA here is from genome assembly GCF_038396675.1 of Hydra vulgaris. NCBI lineage: Eukaryota > Metazoa > Cnidaria > Hydrozoa > Anthoathecata > Hydridae > Hydra > Hydra vulgaris. The sequence continues at coordinate 27,323,545 of NC_088931.1, read as the reverse complement.
TAAAAATTTTTATTAATCCAGTATTTTCTTTGCACATAAAAAAAACCTTATAACTCTTACCCATCTTCATATTTTCCTTTTTTATACAACCTACAACTTTTTAAGTCTTCAGTTAATCCTTTCCTAGCTTTTTTAAACTATTCTCTATTTTAAAGTAATTTAATAAATATTAAATGTAAGTATAAAATTATAATATATAAAGTATTATAAATTTTTTTTTAGCCCCAGCTATCAACCCCTGCTAAATCTTATAATTTTGCCAGGGCTGGGTTTACAAAAAGTCACTTTTTTAGTTGGGGCTGGGGTCCCAACTAAAAATGAGACTTTCTTTTAACTTTTTGTATAAAATATTGGGTTTCCAAAAACCGCATTTATAAAAAACCGCAGTTTCGGTTGTAATTAAAATAAAACCGCAGTTAAATGTGGTTTTCAGGTTTTCATTTTAAAGCTAATGTAAGTTTATATTGCATTGTTTATTAAAAAAGTTATTTGAACAAAGTGTTCTAACATAATGTTTATATTTCGAAATAAAACTTATAAGGACTTATTTATATTGTAAAAAAATTTTAAGAAAACTAAAGATTTTAATGATTCATCAGGTAATCGTGATCTGATTTTTGGGCAGATATTAGTGCAGCTCAAAAAAATGCGCTCAAAATCTGTTGATGTAGGCTTTATTGAGAGAATCGCACAGTAAATTTTTTCAAAATTTTTTTTTCTTTTGCCTGTATTTTGGTACAACAATAACTCTTGCTTAAGCCATTTGAATTGATCGGTAGATTTGGGTAAGTGTGTGATGTTATCTTTATAGAGAAATGCGCTTAATTCATACTTAATAAAAACAGATGAATTTTCTAATGTTGTACATGGTGCTTCAGCTAGTTGAATCAGTTCCTCATCATTATAAGTAAATCTGATAAGCCTAAACGCACAAGCCTTCCCAGTAAGTGTGTGAGGTTTTTCGTCTTGTATGTCCATGCATGAGTCACAGCCAATTGCAAGTTTTATTATATGTGTCACTGAAAAAAGCTTTAAAAACAAAGACAGCGAAACTAACAAAATAGGAAAGTAAAATAAACTTAAATAGAAAATGATAATAATTTAAATCATTTGTTTACTGCTTTTATTTTTGATTCTTCAGAGTGGTTGTTATTTTTAACAACAAAATTCGGTAAATCAAAGCAACAAAAAAAAACAGTTTTAAACATTAAAAAGAATGATTTTCCTATATTTTATTTGTTTTTTTTTTAAAGAGGAAAGCGAAAATATAAATTGTCATCTGTTTGTAAAATATATTTGTATAACTTTAATGGAACAAATATATATTGTCCCTATAAGAAAACGTCTATATAATGCTTACGTATATTTTTATCTGTAACTATATTTATTTCCTCCTAATTATATGCATGTTTAGCTTATTTAGATAAGGCGTAGACTTCGTGAATCGAATGTCCGTGGTTCATTTTCCACAACTGTCCACATTTTTTTGTTTTTCTTTTAAATACCTCTGGTCATATATTTGCTTTGTAACCATTCATCTTTTCTTAATTGTATATAAAAAATGTTTTTGTTGTATATTTTTGAATAATACACATTTTATAGATTTCTTATACCATTTAAGCGTTTCAGAGTATTTTCTAAGTAAGGCGCACACACATATATACATAGTTTTTAAACTTCAATTAGGCTATGCCGTCTAAACACAGCCTTAATTGTTTCATTTAACCTTTCTTTTCCTGTACATTTTTTATCCCTAACATTTTTACCAAGACATGTTTCTTTTTAACATTCTGCTCTGCGTGTGTTAAAAAAAAATTTAGGAAAAATAGAGGTTTGAGGCTTGAACCACAGGACATTCCGTTTACGAAGTCTATGCCTCATCCAAATAAGCTAAACATGGGTATAATTAGGAGGAAATAAAAATGATTATATAATACAAAAAGTTATACATAAAAGTATACACGTGCATTACAGTGATATTTTTTTATAAGGAAAATATATACTTGTTACATTAAAATTAAACAAATATATTTTACAAACATATTGCAATTTATATTTTCGCTTTCCTCTATTAAAAAAAAAAGTTAAATAAAGGAAAATCATTCTTTTTAATGTAGACTTAAAACTGTTTTTTTTTTTTGCTTTGCATTATCTAATTTTGTTGTTGAATATAACAACCACTCTAAAGAAACAAAATTAAAAACAGTACACAAATTATTTAAGTTATCAATTTATTTTTATTTTTTTTGTTTTTCTTTTTTTCTTTTTGAAACTTAGTTTTTTGACAATGATTGATATTATAAAAACTTGCAAGTGACCGTGGCCAATTTTTCTAAAATAAAATACTCATGTGTGGTCATGTGTTTATAGCTATCACAAACACGTGTGGACGAAAAACCGCACATGTCTAATGGTAAGGCTTGACGCAAGTTTTCCAGTGAAATTTAAAGTATTTTTTAATGAAATAACTGCACCTTATCAACTGCATAATATTTTCATTAATTTATTCATCAACGCACTTTTTTAAATTTGAATGCAATAAAGATGCAATTTCTGTACAGATAGCAAATAGTTTTGCAAGCATGAATTCAAGAACAGTATCTGCTGTCAATAACATCGCATCTTCTCTGCTATAAAATTGCTAATGTAATGAAGCTAATGACTCAAAGTTGATTGCTGCACCATCTTGAGTTGAACCTACTACATCTTTTTCCATACAGACACCAAATGAATTCAAATGATCTTTAATATTTTGTATTAAACTTCCAGCTAGACAGAAGCCATAAATCGTAATGAGGCTAGTTTTATAAGTTTTTTTACATTCGCTTTCATGCAGATTGAAATTAATGTATCTTCTGTGCCTCAAAGATGTGTATTCATCATACGTTAAACTGAATTTATGTCCCATTTTAGTTTTTTCGATAATTTCTTGTTTCATGACTTCCTTTTTATCAAAAAAGTCTTGTTGGATTAAATTCATCACTTTTTTAGACTTTTAGGAAGATTATTTCCTCTTTGTTAAATTGATGAGCAAATAAATTTGTTGTTAGTTATCAAAACACCATCTGTAGCTAGATCAGCTACAATTTCTTTAAGACTCGATTTTTATGAATAACTGTCCATGGTTTATATTTTTTTTCCGGTGGTGGATTTGAGCTACTGTTTGATTATTTACTTTAGTAATACTATGTGGCAAAATATGATTTTGCAAAGTAGTTGTGGATCCACCAAAGCATGTTACAATAGAACTGCATCTATTACAGATGCCTTCAACATCTCTTGAATTTGGAATTTTACGCGGGCAGTAAATTTCCAAACTGATGACATGATTTATCTGGAAGATAAATATATTTTTAAAAAAATAAATAATTGATAAAACATTATTGTGAATTATTTTTATTACATACCTATACGTAATATTTTGTTGAACTAAAATATACACTAAAAATATCTTTATTTTTTTTAAGGAATAATAATCTTTTATATAAAGAGTAGGCCATCCTATTTAAGTATTCAAATACTTTATATTAGAATATATTTGCATGTTTTATTCAATAAACAAACTTTTTTTAAGAATACTTGGAAAATTTTGAAGATGAAAAGACATGTTAAGCTTTCCAGCAAAATATATTCTAAATAATAAACAAAAAGTTTAATTATTTACGAATTTGAATTTTTTATACCTTTCTATAATAAATAAACATTCAAAAGACATTATACAAAAAGGCCGCCAAAACTGTTTTTGAAAACCTACAGTTTTCATTTATATCGGTTTTTGCCAAAAAACCATGGTTTTCAGTTACCGGTTAAAACCAATTAGAAACCCTATCAAAATATCTCTTGAAACTTGAAAATCTAACTTTGGAGATTGAAAACGTGATATCTAAATATTCATGGGTATATATGTTAGGGCTTTTTAATTATATTATGTGTCAGGGCTTATTAATTATATAGGCTTTTTATAATAATGTAAAAAAAAATTTAAAAATATATACATTTTTTACTGTGTAAATGTCTTTCATATATTTGTAATTTTCTAAATCCAAGCGTTGATGTATTAAAGTCCTGTTTAAATACATTTTTAGATAGGTGTTTCAAGTTTGCATATTTACAAGCAGTAGCATTTATATATTGACTGAAAGTTTGGGTTTAGATAAACAGTATATATAAAATATATACTTTCTTTTACTCTAGGTACAAGATATCTATCAGATATTATGTAAAGTATATATATATATATATATATATATATATATATATATATATATATATATATATATATATATATATATATATATATATATACCTTCAACTGCTTTCTTTCTCTTTGAAGCTGATTGTTTTAAAAACTTTGTTATATCTTTTCTGATTTTATCTATTTGTGCAGCAGAATTTTTTGTACCACTTTAGTCCATTGTCTTGGTAAACGCCAATATTGTTACTGGTAATAGTTTTCAATAATGAGTTCAATATATATACAATCCCACCAGCTTTTTCATTGATACTAACAAAATGTTATATTTACGACCCATTAAATATTTATTTCATTTTTAAAAAAAATCTGTTTTTGCACAGCAGTTTTATTTTATGTTTACATTAATATTACAAAATCCAATACAAATAATAGTAATCTAAATAATATTTATTGTTTGTTTATTGTTAATTGTTAATGTTGTATTGTTAATTTTTAATGAAATGAAAACTGAGAAATATTATTATTTCTTTTTATATATCAGTCATTAAACAAAAGACTGTTAACAGTGTTACATGTGAATTATGCACAATGGCCATGAGTTCATTGGAAAACATTTTAAAAGGAAATGAATCAAAAGCAGAAATTAAACAAGCTTTAGAACAAGTGTGTGGTTCACTTCCAACATCTGTTAAATCAGAGGTATTATTAAGTTGTTTATTTGTAAACATTGTTCCTATTTTGTGTAACCTTGACAAAAAAATATATCACATAAACCGTGTTTTGAATAATATTTAATTTTAAATAACATAGTTTTATTTTTTGTGTAGTGTGATCAATTAGTTGATACATATAGTGATGATATTGTTGATTTGATCATACAACTTACTGACCCAAACACCATTTGCAAGGTAAGAAAATCAAATTTCAAATTTATATTTAAAGTAAATATATGTGTATATATATGGCGTGTTCTGCAGCTGAAATTGTTAAAGCAGCCAATTTCAAACTCTTTTCAATTTTCAACAGATGAATATTAAAAATTTATTAAAAATGTGTTTTTAATGATAAATTTACTTTATTTATGTTGTTTTAATGGTTTTTAAAGTTGTCATACTTTCGAATGTAATATGATAAAAAATGCAACATTGAAAAATATTATTTTCACTATGAATTTAATTACATAATCCGATTTCTCAGGAAAAGGAGCTGAAATCTTCAATTTATTGTTGGTTGCATATTTTACTTTTTTTATTTATAGTTTTATCAAAAAAAAAAAATTTTTTTGTTAATATATGTTTGTTGATAATAAATTTTTGTTTTTAAATTTAAAATTTTGACAAAAATGCTTAGTTAAAGCACGTTTTGATTTTGCATTACATAAGTTAAATCTTTGTGAATAAATCTACAAGTTTTGGCGAAAAAGTTTTTTTTAGATTATTTCTTCAGAAAACTTTTATACATAATTGCCAAAATTAATAAACATTTTAAATATGACAATATTTGATAAAGGTTTTGCACGTGTAAGGTACGTTTAATGTGGAACACACCATATATATATATATATATATATATATATATATATATATATATATATATATATATATATATATATATATACATATATATATATATATATATATATATATATATATATATATATATATATATATATATATACATATATATATATATATATATATATATATATATATATATATATATATATATATATATATATATATATATATATATATATATATATATATATATATATAATTTTTTGTTTTTTTTTATTTGTTAAATTTTTAATTGTAGCTTTGCAATGATTGCAATGTAGTTGCATCTGCGCAACTAATAATTATTTTTTTATTTTTAAAGAATTAGTGAGTAACAAATAAAAATTATAACTTATTGCAAAAACAAAAAAATTTAATTACTTTACCAGAGATTAATTTGCATTTTCTTTTTATTAAAAAATTTATATTATTGTGCTTTACAAAAAAAAGCTTAAAGGGATCCCAATCCTGATCCTAAACCTGAGACATGTTGTGTTCATATTAAAGAGAATGATATAAAAAATGTTTGGGTTAAATTTTTTTAATTAAAACAAAAGAATATATGAATACCAAGAAAAACTAACTTTTTTATTTTAATTGAAGCTCTCCTTCTCCGTTTTGTTGTAGGCCTAAAATGTCGGTATAATATGCGCCGCGATCTATAGACTTGATAATTTATTTTAGCGCATTTTATTTCTAAGGGTTTCAGTACATGACATCATTAATTTTTTTGTTTGTGTAAAAGATCGATTATTTAAACAAACAAAAAAATCAATGACGACATGTACACTAAAACTCTTATTAGTCTTTTTAGGAATAAAATGCGCTTGAATAAATTATCAAGTCTGTAGATTGCCACATATTATGCTGACTTTTTGGCCTACAACAAAACGGAGAAGGCGAGCTTTGACAAAAATTTAACCCAAACATATTTTTTTATCATTCTCTTTGATATGAACACAACATGTCTTGGAGGTTTGGGATCTCTTTAACATAGGTTTAAAAAATGTTTAACATACACTTAAAAACATGTTTGCTAAAAATTTGATTTTTAGGAAAAAAAAAAAAAAAAAATTCAAAAATAACTGAGGTAAAAATAAACTAACTTTAATTTTTAAGTAAATTTTATTATTAAACAATATTTAGTAATATTTTTATATGAAATTGAAATCAAAATTAAATTTTCTTTGTTTTTACTTTTATATGAATTTATTTTATTTGTAAATCACACTTATTACAAACATAACAGTCGTTCAAAGTTTTGTAAGGATTTTTTTTACATCATTGTCATCCAAAGGTTTTAGTAGTTTTTATAACATTAATTTCTTTTATCCTATTGTCTCAAAGACATCTTTTAATTTTAATATTAAAAAAGTAATACAAAATTGCTTATCCAAAATCACTTTAAGCGTGCGTAAAATAGCTTAACATGTACTTAAATTGCTAGCTGTGTAATGCTTTTAAAACAATACATATATATATATATATATATATATATATATATATATATATATATATATATATATGTATGTATGTATAGTGTATGCATAATAGGATACTTGAAATAAATTTGTAATTTAGATTTGTATTTAGCTAATATTATAGAAAGTTGTTTTATGTTTAGCAAATTGGTTTGTGTGCTTCAAAAATAAAAAAAGGTATTTTTATTAATTCATATTTTTCATAGATTATTTTATAATACAAGTCATTGATTGTTGTATTAAGAAATTATTAATAGTTTATTAAATTAGGTAAGGGATTTCATTAAAATACAATACCCACCAACATCTGTCTGTTTGTACTACGTTCAAATTACTCACAATGAGTTCTAATTTTTAATCATCAAGACCTTTATGTCCAACCTCGTTTTGTTAATTAATAATTCAAAATCTTTGAGTTCTTAACTAACAAACTTCTTGTATCTCAACTTGAGTCGATTCTCTGACAATCAGATTTCGATCCTTTTATTCTGCTGCTGACTTGTAAGCAACAGAAAGGTTCTATTGGATTTATTTTCTATTTCTGTGAACCTCTTATTTATTCTTGTATGGAATACTGTTGTTGTATTTGGACTAGTTCTTCTTATGAGTTCTTATGTTCTTATTAGACAAGGTTCTAATATCATCATAGCATACTAAATGTTGTTGGACCTGCTCTAGCTGTTAAGATTGAGTCTCTGTCCCATAAGATTTCATCTCTTTTTCTTTTCTACGAATACAACCGTGTTAGCTGCTTAAACAAGTTATATTCACTTGTTTTTAAACAATATCATCAAGACCTTTATGTCCAACCTCATTTGTTAATTAATAATTCACTTGTTTTTACCAAAACTCAATCTTGTCATTCTGCCGAATTCTTTTACTTTAACTGTTACTTTATATTAAAAAAGTTTTTCTGAGAGTTTTTTAATTTTTCTGTTACTTTCTGTTACTTCTGTAAGCTCTTCTTTTACTTTCTCGCTCTTTAGCTCTTATCTTTTCATCAACTCACAATGTTGTTTGGTTGCTTTCTTGCAACTTAGTTGTTGCTTGCAGCCTTGTTAGGAGTAAATTTGTTTAAGAGATATTTTTTTTTTTTTTAAATAGTCTTTTGAAGTTTCAATAGTCTTTTAAAGTTGATTTTGTGATTTATCAGAAAAATAAAAATACACCCTCATTCACCCTCAATATAGGATTTTTATAAAATTTGTTTTAAAAATAACAGTGAGAGTGAAGATGAGCTTTTCAGATTTTTATCATTTCTTATCAAGTGGTAATGTAGACTTTATCTACTTTATTTGTCTTCCTTCATTGTTGTAAGTTATTATCATAGATATCATTTGCTAAATAAAAAACACATAGTCTGTAAGTTTTATATAGATGGTGGTTTTCACATGATCTGCCTTATTTCTGTATATGGTAATCTGCCTTATTTCTATATATCTGCCTTATTTCTATATATCTGCCTTATTTCTATATATGGTAAGATCTGCCTTATTTCTATATATGGTAAGAACCATGAAGGTAATGCTGGATTGAAATTGTTTAAAAATAAATGTGATAGAATGATATATATTATTCGTGAAGCTAAAGATGCTTTGCAGATTTTGATTCAATGCAAAAAGATTTCATCAATATATCTTTTATAGAGGGAAATTAAGTTTTTTATTAGTAATATTAAATTACATAATAAAAAGTGTATTATTTTTCATTGGTATTTGCAAGATATTACATTTTCAACCCATTATATATTTATTTCATTTTATCAAATAGCCTATTTTGCACAGCAGTTTTATTTTATGTTTACACTAATATTAGAAAATCTAATACAAACAATAGTAATTTAAATAATACTAGTTTATTGTTTGTTGTATTGTTAATTGTTGATGAAATGAAAACTTAGGAATATCACTTTTTTTATTATATATTAGTCATTAAACAAAAGACTGTTGACAGTGTTACATGTGAATTATGCACAATGGCCATGAGTTCATTGGAAAGCATTTTAAAAGGAAATGAATCAAAAGCAGAAATTAAACAAGCTTTAGAGCAAGTGTGTGGTTTACTTCCATCTTCTGTTAAATCAGAGGTATTATTAAATTGTTTATTTGTAAACATTGTTCCTATTTTGTGTAACCTTGACAAAAAAAATATTTTACAAAGACCATGTTTTAAATGACATTTCATTTTTTTTAATGTTTTTTTTGTAGTGTGATCAATTCGTTGATACTTATAGTGATAAGATTGTTGATTTGATTATACAACTTGCTGATCCAAACACCATTTGCAAGGTAAGAAAATCAACTTTAATGTATATTTGTAATGTATTTAGGATGCAAGAGTAAAAACCAGTGATGTCAGATTTTGGATTTTTTTAGTTATTGTCTTCACTATAATATAGGTATGCTGCTGTATTATTAATAATATGCAAATTAGTTTAAATTCCCTCTAAGTTTGCAAAAACATAAACATAGTTTTTTACAAGTTCTAAAACTTGTTTTCTTTGTTTTCTCAAAATGAAAAAACTGTGACATCATTTGTTTTCCCTTTGCACCCTTCATATATGTATGTATATATATATATATATATATATATATATATATATATATATATATATATATATATATATATATACACAAACAAACACACACACACACACACACACACACACACACACACACACACACACACACACACACACACACCCTAGTATATATGATATATATTTGAGGCTGATAATTGGTTTTAAAGATGTCCCCCATAGACTTTTACTTTTCATATCACTTAATTCAGTATTTTTCAGTTTTTCTTTTGTTATACAAAACATTGCTAAAGTTATTTTTTACTGTATAAGTACATTTTTTATAATGTTATGTTTAAAATTGTAAAGAATATTTCATTATTTATAAGAATATTTCATATGTTTAAAATAAGCAGTGATATCATAAACAAAAACAAGTAAATCTTGGCAAAGCAATTTAGTTCATTTTGTGAAGGCAAAGGCAAAAAGAACAAAAATAAAAAAAAATTGTAGAACCACTTGACAAGCTTATTAGAATTACAAATGCACTAGTTGTTTTAGGGAGGCTCACTTATTTGGCCTCTTAAGAGAAATCTGTATTTGGAAGATGCAAAGTTATCGCCTGTGAATTAATTTCATTATGGACCAAACTGAATTTTTCAGCAATGACAGAAAAATTAATTTCAAAAAAGTTGAAAATTTAATGAATAAATACCACAGAGATTATAAGGCACAGATAGTTAGTATCAACTATTATAATGAAATATTATTTAATTCTAAAAATAAAAAGGGTATATAGCTGAGTAATAAGAAAAAAACGTTTTACAAAGCCCAATTTAAAAGTAATGGTAAAGTAAGATATGTTACTTCTAAAATTGTTCCAACTCATTCATCTAAATGTATCAAAAATAAAGCAGCTGTTATCAGCAAAACTATGCATCAAATAGAAAATACTAACTCTGTAAAAAGTGAAAGAGAGAGACTAATGATGATTTTGCCCCATCTAGCTATTTCAGTAGACCTAAAAGAAAAAGAAAAGCTTCAGCTGTTTCTTTAGTAAATGTAAAGTTACACACCAGAGCAAAAAAGTCATCAATTGTCAGAAGAAGGTAATAATATTGCAATTCCAACACAACAGGTATTTACAATTCCAACACAACAGGTATTAACAAAGCAGTTATGAAAGAAGCTGATAGAATCATTAAAGAAAATTATAAAAAAATCTTTAAGGGCACTACATTTTGATGGCAAGAAGATTAAACAGAAAGAAATGCATTTTGTAATTGAAGAAATTGCCTTGGTTTAAGAGGATGGCAAAGCCAAAACAATTGTTTCAGCATCGATTAATTTGTTAAATGAATTTGACATATGGGAAGTAATAAAAGTGATTATTTGGCACAACAAACACAAATACTGGAGCAAAAGGTGGTGTTGTAGCATATTTTAAAAAAGAATTTATAACCTGGAATTTGGAAGTTCTACAATTTATTGGTTGCCAGCATCATGTGTTAGATTTGTTTTTGAAGCATGTCATAGATGAAATTTTTGGAGGCAAAACATTGTCACCAAATATAAATTATTTTTAGTTGGTGAACTTATATAAAATTGTCTTGGTTAAAAATTTGAAGCATTCAACATCAATCATCACCATACCAGCAGTGGTATGGCAGTTTTTGTGTGAGCTAGGGTATCATTACAAATATTATGTGGGAAAAAAAGATTTTGCCAAAATAAATTTTAAGGCTCTTCCAAATATTAGTAATGCTAGATGGAATTCAAGAGGAATTCTAGAATTAGAATTCCTCTTGAATTCCATCTAGAATTGGCATTGTCAAAACAGCGGCAGCAACTGCAACCAGAATGTAATTTTAATACCTGTAAATAAATGAATATCTGGTTTTCCAATCTAGAATTAATAAGAAATACATAACTTTATTTTGAAAAGGCCTAAAATCATTAAAAACTTTTTTTTGGTTTACGGGGGTAGTTTTTTAATTTTTTTTTAATTATAATTAAGATATCTTTTATTTTTAGTCTATAACTCATTGTGTGGCACTATGGTCATACAAGATTTTAAAAAAGTTATCACCCTAATATATACAGTGAGCAAAAAAATTAATCATGCAGCCAATAGAAATTAATAAAAATGCATTTTTCTCAAAAAGTATAAACTTTTTTGAAAAACTAATTTCACCAAAAGATAGCGCTTAAAAAATACATTAAAAATCATATGTTTGAAAATAAAAAATTTGAATTTGTTATATTTAAAAAAATAAAGAACTAACTTTATTGAAAATTCCTGACAAAAAAATTAATCATGCAACAAGAAAATTCAAATGGTAAGTATCAAAAATTATATTATATTTAATTATATTATTTATTTATATTAATTTAAACTATATATTTATATTAATAAACTTTACAGCAATGACCAGCATTGAAAATCTAAAATCTAAAAGAAGCTACACATCTCATTAGATTGGACTTCGTGCACGAGTAATTGCGTTATGGCAAGATGGCCAAAGCCAAAGATCAATAGCTAAAACGCTATGTATATCGCCTGCAACCGTTCAATCCATCAAGGAAAAGTTTTAAAAAGTTGGAAACCTCGAAAATCAACCTGGAAGAGGATGCAAACGAAAGACTACAGCGCGTCAAGATCGATCTTTGATCAAAAGATTCGAAATTAATCCAAGATCTTCAACAGCAGCAGCAGCAAAAGAGTTGGAGGAGAGTTTTGGATTGTCTCTCACACCGCAAACAATTAGAAATTGCTTGCATGAAGCGAATTTACATGGACGAACACCACGCAACAAGCCGTACATAAGCCCAATCAATAGAAAAAAGCGACTCGAATGGGCAAAAAAGTACGTGGATAACCCAGTGCGCACGGTACGTTTTTAAAACGTTTTTATAAGGTTTAAATCTAGTAAAAACGTCCAAAGAACGTTTTAAAAACGTACTGTGCCCACTGGGAAGCCACAAAAGTTCTGGGACTCAGTCATTTGGTCTGATGAGTCGAAATTCAATTTATTTGGCTCTGATGGAGCTGTAAAGATATGGAGGAAGCCAGGAGGAGAGCTTCAATTGAAGTGTTTGAATGCCACAGTTAAACACGGTGGCGGTAATATTATGGTCTGGGGATGTATGACAGCGAGCGGAGGAAATTGGTGTTTATTGATCAGAGAATGGATCTATATTTATATAAATCAATTTTGCAAGATAATTTAAGTTCATCTGCAGAAATTGTCGGGTTGAAAGATAATTTTATCTTTCAACACAACAATGATCCTAAGCATACGGCTCGTTCGGTTGTCGAATATTTAAAAGTTTCAGGGTTCAAGATGCTTGAATAAGTTGCTCAATCACCAGACCTCAACCCAATCAAGCATCTTTGGGCTCACGTCGAGAAAAAATTAAAAGATCGGCGAATTTCGAAGAAAGCCGATCTGAAAAACTTAATTTCGAGTTTTTGGTCGGAAATTGGGTCAGATATTACCAGAAACTTGGTAAATTCAATGCGTAGACGTTGTTTACCGTCATTCAATCAAATGGTGGACCTACATGTTATTAATTTTATATTAATTTTCTTTATTTTTAATTTAATTTAATTTTTTAAATTATGCATTTTTTATTTCTTTTGCAATTTTTCGTATCTTATATTATTATTTTGAAATTTTTTAGTTCCTTTTTCGATAAATTCATATATAAATTTTAATTATTTAATATAAAAATCATAAATTTTATCTTAATTTAGTTTAAATTCAGTTTTAAAAAGTTTTTACTATGGTGCATGATTAATTTTTTTGCTCACTGTATATATATATATATATATATATATATATATATATATATATATATATATATATATATATATATATATATATATATATATATATATATATATATATATATATATATATATATATATATATATATATATATATATATATATATATATACACAGTAGTGGCCAAAAAATTAAAGCAGGTTACGCTTTTTAAACTTTTTTAACTTATTGTTTATTTATGGCATTATTACCTTTGATACAAATAATTTTTTTATTATATTTTGATTTTTGAAGATATTTTGATTTATTTTACACCGTCAGGTTGCCATAGTTGTGATATTATGGGTAAAAACCGTGATATTAATAACTTTGTTAAAGGTAAAATAAATGCACTATTTTCGGAGGGCTATTCTCAAAGTAGTATAGCAAAACAATTAAAAATATCAAGATGTGCCGTGCAAAATGCTTTACGTGTGTTCAAGACTATTCAAATTGCAAAAATTATTGTAGAAAATGTGTGAGTACATCACGAGAAGACCGTTTTTTAAAGAATGTTGTTAATAGTGAGCCCCACACAACATCTGCAAGGTTATCACAACTTGCTATTGAAAGAGGACTTACTATTAGTTCGAGAACAATTAGAAGAAGGTTGTGCTATGACTTTGGTCTAGTTGCAAGAAGACCAGCTAAAAAACCTTTATTAACTCCATCTCAATTTCAAGCTAGGATTAAATTTTGTAAGAGTTTAAAAGACAAGACACCGGAATGGTGGGAACGCGTAATGTTTACAGACGAAAGTACGTTTCAACAGATTAGAAGCACAGGCTATAATTATGTTAGAAGACCTATGGGAGAACGCCTGAATCCAAAGTATACCATAAAAACAGTAAAACATCCTCCTTTAGTCATGGTATGGGGAGCAATCACAGCGCAAGACCGATGCGGGTCGCACATCTTTAAAAAAGGTGAAAAAGTCAATGCACAAAAGTATCTAAGTGTATTGAAAGATAAAGTGAAACTGCACATGGAAATTACTAAAACCAGCATTTTCCAGCAAGATTCAGCACCTTGTCATACAGCTAAAACAGTTAAGAAGTGGTTTACTGATGATAAAATTGAATTAAGTTCACTCGATCTTAATGTTATCGAGAACTGCTGGAATATAATGAAGCAGAAAGTTGCAGCACATCAGCCAAAATCTGAAGGACATCTTCAAAAAGTTAAAGAAGTGTGGACTAATGAAATCACTCGAGAATTTTGTAAAACATTAGTACATGGAATCTTAAGAAGAATACAAGCTGTGCTTGTTAATAAGGGACATCCGACAAAGTATTAAATTATAACATTCAAGTCATTTAAACTGTACTATTGCTATAATTTGGTGCTATAACTATTATTTTATTGAATATTAACAATATTTGATAATTTTTATCTATTTTTTTTCATTTGTTTTACATTTTCTATTGTGTTTATTCAATAAAAATTTACACTGCAAATTTTGAGTTAATTTTTATGATGTGCCTTAATTTTTTGGCCACTACTGTATATATATATATATATATATATATATATATATATATATATATATATATATATATATATATATATATATATATATATATATATATATAAAAATTGTTTATATATATATATATATATATATATATATATATATATATATATATATATACAATTTTTTTTTTTTTTTAATAGTATACAAAAAATATATTCAGGTTTTAGATTTGTATTTTGCTAATATTATAGAAAGTTGTTTTGTGTTTAGCTACTTGGTTTGTGTGCTTCAAAAATAAAAAACGGTATTTTTATTATTTCATTTTTTTTCATAATAATTTCATTTTTTTAAAAGATTATTTAGTATTATCAATAATATGCAACTATTATTGTAGTATTAAGAAATAACTGCGGTATTAAAAATTGTCTAATAATTTAGTAAATTAGCAAAGGTGTTGTATTAAAATATTATTCTCATTAACATGTCTCTGTTAGCAGACGCATGTTGATGAAAATTATATTTTAATGAAACACATAGTTACACTCAATAAACTATTTAATGCTTAACTGAATTTTGTTTTCCTTCTTTTGAAAGTTACCATCTGTCATTCTAACTTTTAAAAACTCTAGAAATTACAAAGACCTCTCTGACCTATCAGTGTTTTTACTTTTAATAGAAAAGTCTTTGAATTTTTTATTAGCAAACCTTCTAATATCTCATCTTGAGTCTAACAACTTTCTCTGACAATTGATAAAGGTTTCATTTAAAATAATTAACAACACCCTGACACTTATGAAATATTCTGTTTTTGAAAAAATTCTTCAGGCAAGCGTTTTCTTGTCATCGATTTCTTTGGCTTTTCACACTAACTATTTATTAATCATTAGCAAATGATTGCTTACACATTATGAATAAATTTTTTAAAACCTCAATTCTTTAATTACTTTTTCTTACCATAATCTTTACCTTTCCATTATAAGTAAAATAAACAAAAATGACAATATTATATAGGTAAAATATATATATAACCTTTATGTTTATTACTGCACTATGTGGCCTGGGGCATGTTTATGCTATGTTTGATGGAATTTAACAATAAAACAGTCAAATTAATAATTTACCTGGTCTTATTAAATTTTTTTAACTAATTCAGCGCTGCACTGGCTCAGCTTTGTATAATCATCAAGATTACCACCTTTTTTCCTAAAAGCCATTACCACTGGATTGGTTTTAGGAAAACAATCATTTATGCCAATATTATTTTAAAAAAAAAATGGATTCCTTTGATTATGCAAGATTATACCCCAGTGTTGGAAAAAGGAAGAAATGTTGTTAAATGTAAATTTATACATTTATACTGTTAACTCATATTTTATTTAAGCACTCACAAAAAAATTTTTTTGCATTTCTTGTAATAAATTTTTTTTTAATTTTTTTTACTTACAGTTAATCATGATAGCAGTAATGGCGTTACTTGTGATTTTTGCCAATATGCAATGGGTAAGTTAGATGCCATTCTAACTGATAATGCAACAGAAGCTGAAATAAAACAAGCAGTTGAAAATTTGTGTGCTAAATTTCCATCTGCTGTAGCAGGAGAGGTATTTAATATTTTATCATGAGCTTTTTCTTTATTGTTTCAATTTTTTTTCTTCATTCAGTTGTACTATATATCACTATTTATCACCATATTTTTGAACATATGACCACCATATTTTATCATTTTTTATTAATTGACACAATTGTGTTCTTAAGTGCAAGATACTTATTGATCGTTATGGAGATATGATAATTAGCATGCTTGCCCAAGAATTGAAACCATCAGTAATTTGTCAGGTATTCTTTTAACTATTTTTATCATAATTTTTTTTTCTTTTTTCAACTTTTTTTGTATTTAAAAATTTTATTTTACTCTAATAAAATTTAATTTTCAGGCCCTTGGTTTATGCACTGAAAAAATAACAGCTAAGTTTACAAAGCTCAAAAAAAAACATTTTCTTTGTAAGAATTATTTGTTAAAGTAAACGTTTTATCAAAAATACCTTTCATTCCTAAGCTTTGGTTATTATTCAGTTTTGAAAGAATTTGGTTATTATTACTTATTTAGCCATGCGCCAAGAAGTAAAAGGTGTGTCATGCAGCGTATGTGAATATGCCATGGGTTATTTAGACAAAGAGTTAGAAACAAAAAATGTTGAAACTAAAATTGAACAGGAGATCCAAGTCCTTTGTAAAAAGCTGCCATCAGCATTCTCAAACGAGGTTTGTTTTTTTTTCTGAAGAATGTGTTAATAATAGAACTAGTTATAACTAGTCTTTTTACAAAAAATAACATTTTGCAAATTTATATATTTTTAGTGTGATGCCTTAATTACAGAGTATGGTGACGATTTAATAAAACTCGTTGTTGAGCAGATGGAACCAGCTGAAGTTTGTAAGGTATTCAAAAGATTTTTTATAACTGCTAAAGTTACTTCTTTTTACTTATTGTAATATTTAACTTTATTAACTTAATGAAAAAAAAAACAACATAAAAATGAAATTCCATAAATTCATATTTCATATCTAGTTTAAATAATTATTTCAATGAGGTGCTATTTTGTAGTGTGGAATGAGGTACCTCACAGGGAAAGAAACAAAGTCTTAGAAATGGAGTTATAAGCATCCCTGTGTTATAAAAAGAAAAGCAATCAAAAAAAGAATTTTCCGGTTTGTGGGGGACAGCAAATCAGAAAAGTGTTTTTGAGAAAATAAAGTTGAAAGTTTGCATAATTTTAAAAATAATATATATATATATATATATATATATATATATATATATATATATATATATATATATATATATATATATATATACAGTTTGATGAGGAAGTTAGTGGCTATTTTCTGTTTTTAAATCCATAATACAGTTTAGATTACTGGTACAAGGTTTCATGTTAAAAATATTACAATAACTCTTTAAAAATAAAAAATTAAAAACATAACTTAAAAAATCAAAAAGGTACTAACTCTTAATTACCATATATACCATATTTTACCATATACCATATACCATACCATATCTATAATTACCATATAATAATGTACCAAATTCTGTATCTGCTTTTCGTTTGGGGCAAACTGTTTTTAGCATTTTATTTATTTCCAACTTGTTTGCAGTAAAAACATGTGGATGACTTTCTTTTAACTGGAAGCAAACCAATGAGAAATCTAGATTGTTGAACTGTTTTGCAAACATTTGCTGCTCTCACTTAAAAATTAAAAATAATTTAAGTTAATGAAGTTTTGATTGTTCAAAGCCTAACTATTATGTCAAATAAATCCGTATTTTAGTTCTCATAATGATTGTAGGTTAAAAAATAAAAAACCTGGGCAAACATCCTGTCAACTTGTGGCTTTGGATAAATAAAATGTTTCTGCCGTTCTGGAACAAAAGTTTGGATGCTATCATACAGGTGTCTTTCTGGTGAGAGGTTTAGGCTATAATATTTGTGGCATGGTTATTTCTGAGATAACTTTGTGTTGCCATATTTGGAATTCAACCTCTGCCATGTACGAATTGATCTTGCAAGTAATTACTCAAGGTTTATTGAGTTGAAATGTGATAGAGTGCTATTGCTTGAGCTTAGGTTGTTTTGAAATTGGATAAAAGCTATTCTTGCCAATCATGTTGGCACAAAAATTGTGCCATTCTTGTCACCAATGGTGTCCAATTTTATTCAATTTTGAAATTTGAGTATTAACTTATTATCCAAATTTCAGCAAAGTAAAGTAGCTTAACCAAAGCTACTTTACTTTGCTGAAACTTGGATTTTAGAATCCCAAATTCTGTATCTGAAGAGATTTTTGTGGGAGCATGATATTTTTTGGTTTAAACTAACAGCTGCTCTCCATGACTGCATTACAATATTGTTTTTATTTTGCCCTATGCATGGATGTGTCAGCATCTCAGTTATACAGTTGTTTGGTTTCTACTTCTAGATTATTTCATTTCAGACATTTTTATCATGTTATTCTGAAAGTTTGCAGCAAACGCATTGCATATATTTCACATGCGGATTTATATTTTTCATGTATGCCTTTTTTTGTCTTCTGTGATACATCATCAGAAGCATCATCTGGCGATCTCTTATTCGTCTAGTTTTTCAAGGTAGAATAAATGCATTGTTTTCTGCATAATTTATTATACATTGAACAACTGCATCTTCTTTTGTACAAATTGTTTTAGGTTGTCTTCCAATATTGCCATGTCTACAAGTAGCAATTGCGAACTAGATGACTCGTCTACATAGTAGACAAGTCATCAAGTTCTGTGACTTCCGTGCAAAAACAGGAATGATTTGAAACATATCTTGTATCCATGGAACCGATAGTCTATCAGTGTTTTTGATCTATGTTCATTATGATCTTCATATCAATTACAACACATTAACCTTTCACTTTTGTGAAGCAGAGCACTTAACTGTACAACAATATTGTCATTCAGTTTGTCTTCATGTTCAATCATCCCATTAATCTCAAAATATTGTAGACTGTATTTGCATAATTCTGAATGTGAGAAGCACAACATACAGTTTTTATTTTTACTCCTTGATGACATCCTCAGCCAGATTAAAAAAAAAAAATTATTTTTTCTTATCTTCATTTTCAAATAACTGTGAATTAAGTGAACGGAGAGATATTGTTGTCAATTGCCTTTTTGAGAAAGACAAGCAAATTTAAAAGTTTTTTTTATAATTTTGAATTGTCAATTAATAATTGTTGGTACTACATTAATAACATAACAAAAAGCTTTAATAACAATTTTGGTCGTCATATAAAAAAACATGAAAAAAATAAAAAATTTAAGTCATTGTGTAAAAAATAAGAAATGACATACAAATTACTTAGATTTTCAATAACTTCTGAAGATTTTCAACGTTTATCAATCAAAAGTAATAAAAAATTATATACTGGCACGCCAAAACTTAAATAATACAACAGAAAAAATAATCAACAAGAACAATACTTCTAGAGGAGAAAAATTTTCACAACAGTTTGGATGAAGAGTTGATACCTTTTTCATATTTTTTTAAAACTGCTTTTTTATAACTATCAAAAATGAAAATTTTACATAAAGACACTTGGTAAGTATTGTAATATGATCAAACTATAAAAAAATCTCATTTTTGAATTTTTTGACCTGACTAACTATTATGTAAATTATCTCCGTGACTAGAAATAAGACTTGGTACTTTTTTCTGTGGGGCGCCTCATATTTTTGTAGAAATTTAAAATAGAGGCGAAGGGGATTTTAATGAGCTGCTAATATGATTTTTCAAAACAGATAAATTCAAAATAGAGGATGAGATTGTTTTTATTTTTATTTTATTTTGTTTTCAATTATTCCTTCCTTAAATTTTTACAATAATATAAATCTGTATAATTTATAAACACACACACACACACACACACACACACACACACACACACACACACACACACAAAGAAAAATTTTAATTACAATTTATTGTTTATTTAGATCCTAAAGCTTTGTTAAAATTTCGAAGAATTTGGATATATTTTTTGTAATTTGTTTTTATACTTTTTATGGTTAATATATAATTAAATGTAAAATATTTTAAACATTTTTAAAAAAGTTTCTTTTTTTATGCGTTCTTATTATTTACATACTACACCATTGGCCATAAATTCTCACTTATTTTTTTTCATTAAACATTAATTCAAAATAAAATAAATTCAAAATAAATTGTATTTTATTATATATATATATATATATATATATATATATATATATATATATATATATATATATATATATATATATATATATATATGTATATATATATATATATATATATATATATATATATATATATATATATATATATATATATATATATATATATATATATATATATATATATATATATATATATATATATATATATATATATATATATATTATAAGTAAAATCTATATGCATTATGGAAATCAATGAAAATCTAAACATAATGATTTTGATACCAAAAAATAAAAAAATAACATTTTATTTTAATTTAAAAAAAGGTTGGCCGAAAGTTGAGGATATGTTTCAAATAATATATATAAACAACAATTTACCAAAAAAAAACCATAAAAAAAAATTTCAATATTTTGTCGAACTTTTTTCTAGTAAGCATTGGTTTACTCTTTGGCATTTAGTTTACAAGATTTTGAGGTATTTCTTTAGACACATTATCAAGCACACATTATCAGACAATTTCCTTATTTCAATTTTTAGTTGCTCTACATTTAAAATTTCAATTTTTCCAAAATGATGATCTAATCACGACCATAAATTTTCCATTCAAATAAAGTCAGGGCTGTTAGCAGGCCACAATATTATTAAAAATTGGTTGTTTTCAAACGATTGTTTGCATATTTTTGATGCATGGCGCGATGCACCATCTAGTTGATATATGGTATTATATATATATATATATATATATATATATATATATATATATATATATATATATATATATATATATATATATATATATATATATATATATTTATATCGATTGAGGGGAAAAAGGCAATTATCTAAAGTTTCTATATATATATATAGAGAGAGAGAGAGAGACACATATATATATATATATATATATATATATATATATATATATATATACATATATATATATATATATATATATATATATATATATATATATATATATATATATATATATATAGTTCAGGAATCTGGAGTCAGAGCATGCCATGACATGAGCAATCAGGTGACAGCACACAGGCAGAATTTCGTTGACAAGTGCAATTTTGCAGCGGACAAAACAAGTGCAACTTTTTTGGTTCGTTTCATTTTCTTAAGTCTGGTCCGTGTAAACGTCACGGAAGTTTTTTAATAATTAAAGGAAGTTTCCGAAAGCATGCAGAAGTTTCCAGAAGAAGCATCTGGAAGCATTCAGTAGCATCCAGAAATATCCAGAAACATCTAGAAGCATCAAAAAGAAGCATCTAGAATCTTCCAGAACAGGTTCATTTTACTATATAAGAGACATGTAAATCGACATGTAATTCAGACAGTATATGGAAGTCAATTAGTCAGTATTATCAAGACAGTTTATCGAGGTGAGTTTTATCAAAGTGTTTTATCGAAGAACATCAATACAAGAAGTGAAATACAACAAGTGTTTTATTACATCAATACAGTCCACATCCAACCAAGACGTTGTGTTCCACAGAGCATTATTGTATCATCACAAGGTAAATGTAACACGGTAAGCCTTGAGAAGCGTGATTATTTATTTTTATTATTTTTATGACTTCAAGTGCAAAAATGGCTCCCGACATTCTTGGATTGGAACTAAGAAAGAAAATTATTGGCGATTACGTAAGTGGAATGTCACAAAAAAGTATTTGTGATAAATATCGCGTGAAAAAATGGACCGTATCAAGACTATGTTCCAAATATCGTTCTACGGGGAAGTTGGCAGCAGATAACAAAGGTGGAAGACCGCGTTCCACCACTTCTAGAAAGGATTCTATGATCTTCAGATCCGTCAAGAAGGATCCCTGGATATCATCAGTCGAGATACAAAAGCAATTAGAGCTGCCTGTATCGGACCGAACAATCAGACGACGTGCTGCAAAGAAACCGCTGATTTCACTAAAAAACCAGAAGAAAAGACTCCTGTTTGATACATCTCATATTGACTGGAATGTGCAGAAACGGCGAACTGTCCTGTTCAGTGATGAATCGAAGTTCAACATCATTGGGAGCGATGGCATTTGCCGTGTACGTCGACCGGCCGGAAAACGCCTCGATTTACGTTACTGCCATAAGACCGTGAAGCATGGTGGAGGCAATGTAATGGTCTGGGGGGGTTTTTCTGCTAACGGTCTAGGTCCAATACATCGAAACGATGGAATAATGGACCGTGTCATATATAAAAATATCATGAAAGATGTTATGTTGCCTCATGCTGAATGGAATATGCCAATAAAATGGGTTTTTCAGCAAGACAACGATCCGAAACACACTGCAAAAGTACTCAAGCAGTGGTTTCAAGACAACCACCTTTCGGTGATGGATTGGCCGCCTCAATCTCCGGATCTCAACCCTATCGAGAACCTGTGGGAGATCGTCAACCGCAGAATTAATCGTGAAGGTGTTCGTAATAAGGATCAACTGTTTGAACAAATCCAAAAGGCCTGAGCAGCAATTCCACAAGTTTCTTTGATCACCTGATCGAATCTATGCCTCGAAGATGCAAGGCTGTGATCAACAACAAAGGATTCGCCACGAAATATTGATAGCGAAATACAGCTTGGTCAACATTTTGTTGAGTTGCACTTGTTTTGTCCACAAGGAAATCAACTTTTTTTAATACTTTTGATTAATTTATTAGTTTTCGTGTACAAATAATGAACTTTGTGATGAATAAAACTTGAAGAACTTTGTCTCTAAATAGTTACATAGTTATTTCTCTAAATTGAAAAAATGCAGCACTTTTATATAAAGAAACTAAATTAGCATTATTTGGTTGCACTCGTTTTGTCCGATACTATATATATATATATATATATATATATATATATATATATATATATATATATATATATATATATATATATATATATATATATATATATATATATATATATATATATATATATATATATATATATATATACATACATAGACATACAGATACAGTCAGAGAAATAAGTATCCGAACAAAACATTTTATTGAAAAATAAACTTTTTCATGTTATTTCAGAAAAACATGTTTTTGATAAATACTTTTATAATTATTCTAAAATCAAATTTAATCACGATTTTATAAAGCAAAGAATTAATCAACGGTAATTAACTTGCGTTGTTAAAATTTAACGATTCCCGAAGGAGTGTTAAAACTTCAACGAAAAATAATTATCCGGTCATGTTTTGTAAACAAAGTTTTGAAGTTGATTATCAAAAAAAAATTTTAAATCAATGGTTTTAGAAATATTGTTGTTTTACAACGAATAATTTTTAATAATTGACTGACATTTTTTTAAATTCATTTGACTTACCATCAATATCATCAAGTATGGGAGTTAAAGTCAAGGAATGGTGCCAAGCTCAGCGCAATTTGGTTATTGACTTGTTCAATCAAGGTAAAACATTTAGTTCGATAAATAAAGCAACTGGAATGGCATTAGAAACCATCAGCGATCTGATTAAAAAGTATAGAATGTTTGGATATGTGCAAAATCAGCCAAGATCCGGAGCTAAGCGTAAAACAACATCAAGAATAGATCGACAAATGATGGTGCAAAAAAAAACCGCTTTTTATCAGCACCAAAAGTGTCAAGCCTCTTTAAGAAAGATTTTGGGTTACAAATGAGCTCTTGTGCTATTCAAAATTGAATGATAGAAAGTGGATTCAAAGCAAGAGTTCCACGCAAGAAGCCATTCCTTTCAAAAATCTATCGAAAACTTGCATTTGCTAAAAAACATATAAATATGCCGGTACCATTCTGGAGAAAAGTTTTGTGGACGGACGAGTCAAAATTTAATCTTGTGAAGTCCGATAGAGCTTAAAAAGTATGGAGAAAAAAAACTGAAGCATTCACACTCAGTTGTATTCGAGGCACAGTAAAATTTAGTGGAGGCAATGTTATGGTATGAGGATTGATGGCTTGGAACGGAACATTATATATATATATATATATATATATATATATATATATATATATATATATATATATATATATATATATATATATATATATATATATATGTATGTATGTATGTATGTATGTATGTATGTATGTATGTATGTATGTATATGTACATACAGTAACGTATATACATATGTCACTGTATTTACATATGTATATACAGTGACGACAAAATAAGTAACACATATTGATGATCAATATGTAATGATATATTTTCCAGAGATCTGAGTTTTTGAGATCTAAACTTTTTCAGCCTAATAAAGTATTAATTTTAGAAGATAACATTACTGAGTAAGAAAAGAAAGTAACTTAGTTAAAAAAAGCATAATCATATAATTGATTTAGAAGTACAGAATAAGGGGGCAATTTAAATAGCACACCCTGTACAAAATTATCATTTCGTCCTTTTGCTACCAAAATCATGGAGGTTCTTCGTATAAATAGTTTAGAAAACTGTATTAGGGGTAAATTAATATTTAGTGGGGTATCCTTTTGAGTCAATAACTGCTTGACAACGACAGCTCATTGACGAGCTCATTTGACATCGTTCAGGCGTAATGGCGTCCCAAACAGCCTTCCTTTCTATCCAAAGTCGGTCTAAATTTGTTGCAGTTGGCCGGTTTATGTTTCTGTCAACTTCCTCCCAAATTTTCTATCGGATTTAGGTCTGGTGACTGTGCGGGCCACTCCAATACATCAATCTTCTTAGCGTTAAACCACATTTTAACACTTTTGGCGGTGTGCTTAGGGTCGTTGTCTTGTTAGAATTTCCAAAGGGAGAATTTTCTCGGCATATGGCAACATGACGTTTTTTAGTATTTCTTTGTACATGTGTTGATCAATTATCCCTTGAATTCTATGCAACGGGCTCACACCGCACCAAAAAAAACTGCTCTAAATTATCACATTGCCACCACCATGTTTTACGGTCTTAAGAGTATATCAAGGACTGAGTTCTTGGTTTTGGGGACGACGAATATGTTATTTTCCGTCTGATCCAAAGCGATTAAACTTAGACTCGTCAGTCCAAAGCACAATTTGCCAAAAACTTAAATCCTTGTGTACGTGCTGTTTTGCAAACTTCAAACGGCTGACGAGATTACGTTTTGAGACCAATGGTTTTTTTCGTGCAACCCTTTCAAATAGCTTATTTTCGCTTAAGCAACTTTTAACAGTGCTGACAGACAGATCGAGTTTTAAATTTTGAGCAATTTGTTCTTTAGTTTTTGGTGCTCTAACAAAAGAATTCAGCTTAGCGATACGGACAATGGCTGCGTCTTCTCTGGGGGTTGTCTTTTGTTCGCGAGATTTGCGTTTTTTGTTGCTTAATGAACCTGGATCGTTAAATAAGTTAATAGCATTGATAACTTTCTTACGAGAACAACCCAGTCTTCGAGCTATTTCAGAATTGTTTAATCCTAGATCTCGAAATGCCTGTACTTGTCCTCGAAAGACATCTGTTCTATATTTACCTCGTCCCATAGTTAATAAATAATGAATTTTTTTTTTTTGCTAAATAAGTTACAAGAATATCCTTTAAATATTGAATAGAATGATTACCTTTTAATATAATAAAATAATTTAAGTTTTTTTAAATAAAAAGCTATTTAAAATGACCGCAAAAAGGTAAACACGACCGCTTAAATGCTCAAAACAAGCAATTTTGATAGCTATAAATGTCAAATGAGCGTTTCTCAACGCCCTGAGGTTAACATTGTTAATGCTATAAAAAATAACAGCAATTGCTATAAATACAAAAAAGTTGGCATCAAAAAGTAAAACCAACGGGTCATAAAAGTGTGCTATTTTTGTTGTCGCCACTGTATATATGTATATATATATATGTATATATATATATATATATATATATGTATATATATATGTATATATATATATATATATATATATATGTATATATATATATACATATATATGTATATCAGAATTAAGTCGACCTTCAAATAATTGATAACATTCAAGTCCTGCATAATTTAGGCAGACCCAAATACTTCCACTTCCACTATCTTGCTTGGTTCGTTTTTATCTACAATTTGAAATAAATATTTTTTGAGGTGATCGTTGTAACATAACACCACATTTTCGTATATCTACCTCATTATTCATTACATCTGAGAATATAACATCTTTCCATTTGAAATAAGACCTATTTTTATATTGATTGCACCAGGAAACTCTTGTATTTTGCTGTTTATTGAAAGTCTTAGCTTCTTGCATGCAGATCACCACATAATCATTTCTATGAAGAATTCTTCGAACAGTTCTTGCACTCAATTTTGTTTCAGAAGTATTGTTCAATTTATGGCTGATAGCGTTTTATAACAATTTTTTATCTTGTTTTGTTAAGCGAATTAATAAACGTTCATCCCTTTGTATTGTTAAAGTTGGTCAACCAGGTTGTCGCCGATCCTTAATGTCAACTATTTCATTATAACGTTCAAAATACGTGCAACAACCGAATATGCAATGTTTTACTAATTGGCTATTTGACGAAGAGATAGTCCTTGGTTTCAAAGAAAAACGGATTCAAAACATCTTTTTTTTTCAGAGATTCTCGATCGTGATTTTGGTGTTTCACGATGTATTTCTTCGCTCATTTTATTACTTCATATTTTCAAATTTATTTGTGTTTTTATTAGTACTATTTCAAATAAAAAAATTTATAATTTTGAGTTGATAAATGCTGATGAAAATTAAATCAAAATTATCAAAGAAAATTTTCAATAGATTACATTATTTATAAAAAATAAAGCAGCGAGCCTTAACTTTTGACCGACATAAAAAATCAAAATAATATACAGTAGTAGATGTGATAAAGTTACATATAATAATGCATACAGAATAAATTTTAATCAAAATATTGAATTTTCAAAATGATTTTAATCAAACGCGGGATATTTAAAAGAAAAAACGAGGTCTTATTTATGGCCAACGGCGAATGACTCAGCGGTCAGGATATTTATGGTAATTAAGTAGGGTTGAGATTTCCGGAATTTTTCCGGAAAATTTCCGAATTGAATATTTCCCGGAAATTTTTATCACTATATTTAAGATATTAATTACTCTTTAAAACCAACATTAATCTTATTAATATTAATAAATATTAATCTTATGTGAAAATAACTTTTAAATGACAATGTGACACGCGCATAGTTTAGTTAAGTTTAGTTTTACTTTAGTTTTGGTGAGTCAAACTAACCATGAAAAACTAGTTTCTTTGTCTACTTTTTTTGGTTTGTTTGACTCAACAAAGTATATTGAGTCAAACAAACCACTTTTTGATCAGCTATAATTTGCTTTTAGTGGCTTTTTTCGATCCAGGCGCATACTCATTCTATAAAAGTTTCTTATTGTAAACGACAAATGGTGGTAGCAATTCACACTTGACAATATTACAAAACATCATAGAGAATGAGGCCTTTAGTGAACAACCACTATAATTAAACCCATAATTTTGAAAAGGTCACAATTCGCAGCAATCTGTTGTCTAATATTTAAAAGTAGTTAGTAAAAGTGGTCCTGCTCACTAAAAAAAGGATAACTCTTTACAGTTTTTTTTTAACTTTTTTCTGCTTCATGCTTTTTAACTAATTGTGTACGTAGTAGCTGAAAAATTAATCTCAACATCATATTTTGTTAAAATTTTTGTTATTTGAACTCTTAATTATAAACTTATTTCACTATTAAAAAAAAAGAAATCTTCGGGGAAAAAATTTTCCGAAACTAACGTGTTTCTTTTCAAATCTCATTTTTAAATTTAATGCTAAAACGTATTCTTAAGGCTTTGCGCATTATTGCGGTAAACAAAACGTGTGTAATTCGGGGAATAAATTGTCAAAATATTTCAAACTTCTGAAATTAATGTTTCACTTCCAACCATGGATGGCCGAAACTATTTATAACTTTAAAAGATCAGTAAAAATATACATCTTAAAAAAAAGGTTTAAAGTGAAACTAATTATCGGAGTAGATGAATAAAAATATAAATTTAATTTTCATGAATTTTATTTATTACAAAAAATGTAGGGGAGAGTTGCCGAAATTGGAACAGCTCCTTAATTGGAACACTTAGCTTTATTTAGAAACTGGAACTTATTCTACTTTCATGAATATTTTTTCTTGTAAAGAAAATAATTTTCTTTATTTTTTGAAACTTCTAGTATTTAAACTTAAAAACTGCACGTATGTGAATAAAATTACTTTTTTTTAAAGAAAAAAATTTTTGCGATCTAATTTTATCGTTGCATTTAAACGATTACAGAAGCTTAACGATATTGAGTTTGATGATAATTTTTTAAAAATTTTAAATTTTAAGGGTTTCAAGTCTATGTGATATTAAGAGCTTATATCGTAAGTTGTTACTTGTATGTAAATATTTTGCTACAACACCATGGTCCTATGTTGCCCAGAATGGAACTTCAAAAGTTGCCGTAATTGAAACGATGTCATCTCATAACACGCTACTTGACGTCCGAATTATCAGAAAATTTCATTAGTCCGACTGTATAATATTTTTTAAAGCGAATTTCTTTAATAGACATAGTATTATTGTTAGACATTTGTTGCTTTTTTGGAATTGGTATTTAGTCTTGCTTTAAAGTATGAAATGATTTTTCACAAAATTTTTTTCATAGTCTAAAGTCTAGTCATAGTCTAAGGATATAAAGTTGATTGTAAACATCGTATACTTTAATTAACAAATCATTTTATCTTTTAGTAAAAAATAAAATGTAAAAGTTTTACAAAAGTTATACATTTCTATTTAACGGATAAACTTGTAAGACAACATAAAGTATATACCCAGCATAAGTTTTTTACTGTATATAGAAGTTAATATATAAAGTTGCAAACTTTATATAGTTTATATAGATTTTGATTTATATAGTTAATGATTAACTAAACAAAAATGATGAAAAATAATGATTATATAATGAGTATATAATTAACTTAATCATATATGAATAACAAATAAATATATGAAAAAAATAAGCCTGTAATAAGATTATAAAACTCTTCTTATGTATCTTCATAGTAGTTTGCTTTTATTTTAGATGCAAACACCACGAAAATATGGAAAATGGAAAGTAGAAAACTTGAAAAAGGCTGTTGAAGCAATAAAACAAGGAGAAATCAGCTTAAATGAAGCCGCTTATGAATTTTGTATTCCAAAAGCAACTTTGTCAAGGCATATAAATGAAAAAAACAAAGTTGCTGTTGCAAATGTGAAATTTCATGGTCGACTTACCACCTTACCTAATGAAATTGAAACAGAACTAGCTGATCACTGTTTATTATTAGAATCGATGTACTTTGGATTAAGGATTGATGATCTTCGTCGTCTAGCATTTGATATTGCGGAAGCTAACAACATCACACATAATTTTAACAAACAAACACGAATGGCAGGAAAAAAGTGGTATTATGCATTTATGCAAAGGCACCCACAACTGTCGCTTCGTGGGCCTGAATCAACATCAATTGCACGTGCACAAGGTTTTAATAAAGAGCGAGTGCAATCTTTCTTTAATTTACTTTCAAAGTTATACATGGAAGAAAAGTTAACTCCAGACAGACTTTGTAATATGGATGAAACTAGTTTATCAACAGTACAAGATGGTCAGATAAAAATTATTAGTGCAAGGGGCAAAAACCGAGTTGGAATTTTGACTAGTAGTGAACGAGGAAATTCAGTAACAGCTGTAGTTTGTGTATCTGCAGCAGGATTTTATGTTCCACCAATGTTAATATATAAACGCAAAAGAATGAAGCCAGAAATAACAAATGGTGCACCTCCAGGAACTGTATTTAGTACTCAAGAGAAAGGATGGATGTCAAATGAAGGTTTTTTAGATTGGCTCAATCATTTCATTAAAGTTGTTAAACCTTTAAAACAATCAAAAGTTTTGTTGATACTTGATGGTCATGTTACACATTCAAAAAATTTGGCAGCGATATATCTAGCACGAAATGCTGGAGTGCGTATGGTATCACTACCTCCCCATACTACACACAGACTGCAACCATTAGACGTTGCGTTCTTTGGACCACTTGGTACATACTATGATGAAGCTATGTGAAAATGGATGCGGTCACATATATCCCAACCAGTAACAACTTGGCAAGTTGCAGAATTATTTGGTGACGCATATAGTCAGGCAGCATCATTGAGAATTGCTATGAAAGGATTTCAGGCTAGTGGGTTGTGGCCTTTGGACATAAATGTATTCACTGATTCTGATTTTACAGCCTCTTCATTTACTGATGTTGGTCCTTCAAACAATCTTCAGTCATCTGAAAGTATAGATGGGATGACAAAACTATCTACAGATAAATCAAGTGAAAAAAAATTAAAATGTCATGTTTCAGTTTCAACTTTGTCTCTTTTGCCAGTGGTTTCACTTGAAGTAAAAAACAAAAAAAGAAGATCACGAACAACTCAGGCGGCTGATCTTACAAGCTCCCCATATAGACATGCTCTAGAAATTACACCAAGAAATCAAAAGCACGCACTAAATCAAATAGCTTCCAAACAAATTAAAAAATCTACAAAAAAAAAAGCTCACACTAAATCCAATAACTGCCAAACTATTGCAAAAACCACAGGAAAGCAAAGTAGCACTTGACTCAATCACCATGGACCAAATGAAATTGAGCACATCAAATAAAATCACCATCGCCACCGCAACACACCACATATCACCACTACCATCCCAAGTGCAGAAGCTGCAAGAAAAAAAGACTTATGAATTGCGAAAAAAGGATTAAATATTTGTTGTAATTTTTATTTGTTATTATATCTTTTAAATATCTTTTATTAAAAAGCTAATCAATTAATTTTTCCTTTGAGCCATAAGTTTTATAGCTGTAATTTATTCAAATATTAGAACTGTTCTAATTAAAGAATATATGTGTTCCATTCAAGGAGACCAGTTGCCTTTATTGGAACAAAATGGTGCCTTGAAAAATCAAAGTTTATATCCAATAAGGGTGCGATCAATAGAGTCGAATCATTAATAAAAGCATAGTAGGGTTGTATATCTATATTATTTAATTCATAAATGTTTTCATAGTTAAGCCATCTTTGGTTAATAAATATTTTTTCCTAAAGTGTTCCAATTAAGGCAACTCTCCCCTATATCCTACAAATATTTTTAATTTAAACTTCTGGACTAATAAATCAGCTTTAGGCTATTTTTTATGAATTCTTCTTAATGAATTCTTTTTTTGGACATTCAAATCCAAATATTATCATGTTTATTGAAGCTAAGCGGCCGTGACGCAGCGTTTAGAGCGCTTGCTTCAGAAGCAAGAGATTCAGGGTTCGAAACAAGCTCTGGGCATATTTAACGGCATCAATAAGGAAGATGGCGTAAACTTCCTAGTTAAATGATTATCCATGGTGCTCTGTGAAAAGACCTTTAGTTTCTTGGGGCACCTTAAACGATAATTAAAAAAAACAAATTGTTGGGCATCCGAAAACCTCTGTAAGGAAATTTCTATACTCTGTTATTGAATATTAAATGTATTTTTCTGTATTTAAATGTATTCTGAATATTAAATGTATTTTGCCAGTATTTGCAGAAGTATTACTTAATTGTGGGGCGGTCTAGTACCCATCATATGAATCATAAATCATAACTGACTAAAATTATAAAATTCGTCAACTACTGAGAAATTTCTGAAGAAGTTTATTAATTTTGATTTATTTATTTATTTTCCTGTTCTTTATTACATTAAAAGTTTTATACAAATATATAGAAAGTAAAAAAAGTTTACAATTGAAGATTATGTTAGAATAAAGATAGAAATTAAATAAAATTAAAAAAAGCAGAAACTCAAAGAAGACCTCCCAGTCAGGAATTTGATATCATATTGATATCAAACTAGGATATATATGATATTATGATACAAGACGTTTATGATATCAAAATGAAATCAATCATTGATATCATTCTGAACCCAAAACCTGATTTCATAATATCAAAAATTTATGATATCAATATAGTATCAAAATGAAATCACGCATTGATATCATATTCTGAACTCAAAACTTGATATCATAATAAGAGTAGTTTACGCAAAACTTGGTGTCAATAATTCCGTTATAATTATTTCATTTAATTATATTTTAATAAAAAAACATTTTATTATTATTTTGACTAATTATATTTCTATAAATGATATTTTATAATTATTTTAAATAATTTTCTATTTATTTAGTAAAGTTAAATTATATCGTATAAAGAAGCATTTTTTTTGTGAAATTGATTGTTGTCATATTATATATATATTTAAACATAAAATATAAATTTAATATTATATTGCATAACGCTATAAAAATAAGTCAAAATAATTATTATTAATAATTATTAAGAATTTTATTTGAAAAAAAAACAATAGATAGCAAATAGTCAGGTAAATTTACAAGTTTGGCAGTTTTTAAATTTAGGTCCGCATCCTCATATATCTGCAAATTCAAAATGGGTGAGAAAAAATCACATATTATATTGGCTACTTCAAATCGTGTGCTCAAATCATTAATTATAAAATCCAATACTGGGTAAACTACAGAAGTTTTGAAATCTTGAATTGGTTCAGTTAAAGAATTTCTTTTTGTAGGAAATTAAACTCCTTCAATAAACTTCGAATGAGAGCTGTTTCAACATCAAAGGATACTCTTTTGCTTTTTATGACGACGTTCTTATCGTTGATAGTTGCTAGTATTTTGTGTCTAAAACTAGTCATAAATAGACCTTTATAAGTTGTGAAGTAATTTTTCAAATTTAGCTGTGTTTAGTGCTGAAGGTGTTAGTTCTAAAATATTTACCTGGAGAAGAACATCTAAGACAGCGAGTACGTCAGGATAATGTTTGGCAATTTGTTGAATGGCTTGAATTCTTTCACTCCGACTTGTTTCTATTAGACTTTGAAGAGATAATGGTATGTGTTTTTTCAACACATCTCTTCAAGCAGGACTTTGAGAGAACAAGCAGTAGAAGCTTTCTATGCTTCCAAAAAAGGTTATTACATCAGGATTTAATTTTGCTGCGTTGACTCCTACACGGTTTAATGAATAGGCTCCGCATGGAGAAAATATGGCAGGTTGTTTTTTTTTAACATGCGGGCCCTAACACCATTTGTTTTACCACACATATTTAAACCTTTGTCATAACCTTGTAAACGGCAATCTTGAAGTGGCATGCTGTGTCTTTCTGTAGTGGCAATTATTTCTTCTGTTATTTTTTCTCCTGCTTTCCCGTTAAAGTTCATAAACTGATGTTCAGCACTAATTTCATGATTGGGCAAAATACTATACAACTTTTTCCATGGTGTCTTTATAGGGAAAAATTATTCACGTGCTAAACTGCTCAAATTGTAGATATTTTGATGACAAAAAATACGGCATGGTGGGCAATAAAGTTTTTCTTTTGTTAAACTCCATGTAACCATCCTCTGGGAAAATGATCGCGTGTTCATTCATCGTTTATTTTTTAAAACAACAAAGATTAATAAAACTTTCTTCCATTTAGATTTTTTGGTAATTTTTCATATGTCTTCTTAACTTTGCCAAAGCTGTAAGGTGTTACTGTACATTGGCGCTGTCAATCTGAAATCAATATGGGCCACGTAACAAGGTCATCAAGAACCATCTCAGTGTTTTTGATTGCATTAGAATTAGAAGTATTATCTGCATTTAATTCTTTTTATGCCACAACATCATCAGACTTATCTATTGTGTCTTGTCCATTGGAATCAGTGGATCCTTGTGCATTTCCTTTGTCTGATTTTTTACCTATTGAATCTATTTCAAAATGATCTTCAGCTCTGACATCAATGCTACAGTTATGAGATTCTTTTAATCTTATCTTATTTTTAAGTTTTCTCTTTTGAGCTCCAGATTTATGTTTGTAATTTGAGTTTGACATGGTGTTTGAATAACTTGACAAACTAAAAAAAAAATTTTCCTTTCGAAACATCATTTAAATCCTGAACAGAAAATGTATCTTTTAAGGGAATAAAAGTTTAGTTTTGGAACATCAGAATCATATTGTTTTTAAATGATATATGTCTGAACTCAAATAATTTCAGAACAAATTATTTTCCTTTTTTTAGTTTATTGATTTGATAACTAAATTCAACTAATGTAAAATGATTAACCTGAAAGATTATAGACCAAATTGTGCTATCCAAACCATTAACGAAGAAAAAACTATTATAAGAAAAAAATGGTGGAATTAGCTTACGCAACGGAACTCATAATAGTTTTAAGACCAGAGCGCTCTTTAGTGTTAAGCTACTTGTTAACGTTAACGACTAATAACTTCTACTTCATAACGAAGTTATGAAATAAAATTAGTTTAGCTTCAGTAATCGCTCAAAGAAATCAGCGTAAAAAAACGGCAATATATATGAAATAAGTAAAAAAACAAGAAAGTTACCTGAATTGTTGAAATGTCTGTTTGTTTTCTACGTTTTAATTTTAGATAAAATTTTCAAAGGTTTTACTTTTCACATTTAAATTTTCCGGACGCGTAAAATACGGGTCTTAAAGTACCAAACTTACCATTTCTATACTTATCTAGTCCTATTTCTATAATTTTTAATTATTATTATTTACTTCAATATTTTTTAGTAAAATAATTCATGCTTTAAGAGCAAAAAAATTAACAGCGCATCTTTTCCGCATACTATGCGTCGTGAAGCGGAAATAGGATTTTACTAACTTTTCTGAAAAAAATTTTAATTTTAATATTTTAAATATTTTTTAACCAAAACAAGTTAGCATTAGTTAATAAAAAAATATTCATTTCAAATTTTTTTTTTAATTTGCCTTTTAAAACGCGGGGTTTTCAGGGGTAAAAAAAAACCAGTTTTTCACTAAATCTTTATATTACATACAATAATCTCCAAATTTCCTCAATTTTTTTGCATACTATCAAATAAGTGGTACATTTTGTAATTTAAAAACCAAGAAAAGAAAAAAAAAACGATTGGATCATTGTTTTTGTGTGTTTGTAAAGATTGATTGATTAGACCATGTTACAATAGAGGTAGCCAGTTTTTTATTTATTATAAATTTTCTGCGATAAATAGACTTTTTAGAAGTGAAATAATACTCTAGCTACCTCTGTAGTAACATGGTATAATATCAATTCATTGTAGTGGGTTTTATTAAAAACCGGTTATTTAATAAGTATAAAAAACAACGCTAGATGCGGAGGGGTACGTTTGTTCCTAGTCTTTAAGTTATAACTTCTAAGTTGAGCGTGGTTTAATGTTCTAAAATAGCTACTTTTCATCTCAGCAAATTTTTGTTTGATGATTTTCCTCCAAGGCATATTTTCACTACTAAAAGTGTATTTGCGTGTGCTTTATTTTTGCAGTATTTGAGCTTTAATATATATTTTTTTTATTTATAGTGTACCACAAAGAACACCTAAATCAGAATAAATAAGTTCTTTCGAGACTTATTCATTGATACGAATAGCACAACTACAAGAGGGGATATAGATTTTCAATGATAAATCTGAATACCTGTTTGCAACCACTACTAATAACATTTGAAAAAACCATACCTACCCCAGTGGGTACGGTACGTTTTTAAAACGTTTTATTAGAAGTTTTTATAAGGTTTAAACCAAATAAAAACGTCCAAAGAACTTTTTAAAAACGTAAAGTGCCCACAGGGACGTCATAATCTGTACATATAATTCATGGTGCTTCTTTTATTAGGTATTTTAAGTATCCTCCAATCAGGCTCTTTGTCTGAGAGTGCTATTGAAGCTAGAAACAAAGAAAAAAAAAACTGCACAAGTTAGTCATGCACGTCTAACTTTTTTGGCAGAAAACGCAAGGGATACAGTTAATCATTTGTTTGTGATATTTAATATGTACTTCTATTGAGTGTTTTTTTTAATGTTATACTATTGTTAGTAGTTTAGACTATTTTTGTTAATTTTTTTTTTTTTTAGTAAAGAAATCTCAATATAGTTTATAAATAACAATTCAAAGTTTTGTTGTTTTTTGTTTTTAAAAAGTATTTAAGAAATAATTTAATTTCTTTCTAAATTTTAACTAGTAAATAACTAATCTAGAAAGATCTATATCATGGACTAAAATATTATACTGATAACCTGTTCTGCGTTGAATTTTTAAAAAAATGGCTATTTTCACTGCCACAAGTTATTAAAAACATTTATTAGAACGTTGAGAAACTTTGTAAGAAACTAAAGAACAAAGAATCAGATGATAGCAGATTTGTTTATAATTTTAATAAGTTTATATTTAATGATACCGTTTATAAATTTTTAAAAAAAGTTTTTAAAACTCTATAAAATGTGTCGGGGCCCACTGTTTTTTGAATAAAAATATCCGGGCATATATAATTTTTCGGATTAGTCAGAAATTAGTCCGGATCAATCGAAAAAAATACAGTAAACTGTTTTTTTTATAAATATCGGATATTTTAATTTTAAATATAGAAATATAAACAAAAATTCGATGTTTTGTGAAAAAATCAGCTCAATGTGTTAAATGCTTCCTTATTTACAAGGTTATCTCATTTTTGTGACGCATAAGTGATACGTAGAGCTTATAAGAGGTTTATAATTAGGTTTATTTTTCTCCTAAACGCATATCATTGATAGCTCAGTGGTTTCGTGCTCTCCCATCAGTGTTGTTTTGGGGGGTTTAAGATCTCTCCTTAGCATAATAAATTTTGAAACTTTTTCAATCTTGCTTTTGCTTTTCAGTCTCAATATTTATAGCAAAAAAATAATAATATAGCAAAAAAGATTTCTAATTGTTAAAATAAAATTGTTTGTTTTCTCATTTCATAATATTTTTTGGTTTTCTCATTTCATTAATATATACATGATTCTCATTTCATAGCTATATACACGATTGTTTTAAATATGCTAAAGACTTAATAGACTATACACTTAAACAGACGTTTTTACGTAACGCTATACAAATGGCAGTACTAAGAAGAACTTAGACCATTAAAAACTATAGACGCGGTCTTAGCTATAAAACGCTAATCAAAAAGTTAAGCCAAAAAAATTTGCGTTTTAAAGTCAGTTCAACAAAAAAAAAAATTTATATAGGGATAGGCCAATTCCGATTCCGAATATCCCGATTCCAGTGATTCTCAAGGAATCGTAAGAACTGCGATTCACTACCTTTTTTAACGATTCCGATTCTATTTTAATGATTTTACTTCTTTTATTAATACTCCCTTGATAATACACTCTTTGCCGTTATGACTTTGTTTTGTTTAATTTACGTTAAATTTTGACTTTTGCTTTTACTATCAACGTTGAAGTTAAGCAACTGTGAAGAAAAACCTTACAAAATTAAACTTTGCAAACATGCAAAATACCGCCACAAAATTTCAATTTGTATTTGAACCGACAATAAGTACTATTATAAAATCTTGCTTGCTTTTTTATTATATTTATTTTTTTAGCAATATTATTTTTTATTATTATAAATACTGTTTTTATTTCAGAAAATACACATATATCATTATAATGTCGAAACGTAAAAAAAGCGACCTATTTTGGATAAAAAGACTATTATGCGATTAATTTAAATGACACTAACTCTGCAATATGCAACTTTTGCAAAACAGTTATATCCAGGGGTGGTGGCAGTTATATCCAGGGGTGGTGGCAGAGTTTCTCAGTCATTGGTGGTGGCAGAGTTTCTCAGTCATTGGTGGTGGCAGAGTTTCTCAGTCACAACATTGAGCATGCTAAAGCATTTAGAAGCAATCTGATATCAAAAATCAGAAACAGGATAAACCTTGTGTTATCGATTTTGATATATGCGAGGATAGCTCTACTGCAGGATCATCTTCAAAATCCAGAATGGTTATAGGAGTTTGAAACTCCTATAACCATGCCAAGGGAACGTCGATCTCCTACAGTCACATCGGTATTCAAAAGTTTCAGGTCTAAGTCTGAGGATGGGGAGATCAGCACTAAAAGTTCTTTTTCTACACTTAGTTCTGAAAAAAAATGAAGCCTAGATCTTCATCTCCTTAACAACCGACAATACATCAAGTGTTTGCAAAGACCAGGTCTCTCGCAGAAAATACTTCTCGACTATTGAAATTCCTAACATTTATAAGAAAGTATCAAGTAAAATTCGTTTCTTGGCAAAAAAAGCTGATCATGATAGTATAACTACCAATATGTGGAGCTCCACAGCTAAAGTTGATTACATGAGCCTAACAGCACATTTATTACAGAAGATATGAAACAAATTCACATTTTCTTGACGTGGTACCTTTTCCTCACGAGTCCTTTGACACTGCGGCTAATCTTGTGATGATAATAATAATAATAATAATAATAATAATAATAATAATAATGAATAATAATAATAAAAATATGATTAGCCTCCTCGACTAGGCCCTTTCGGCCTTGGGGAGGTGAATAATAGAAAAAAAATTAAATAAATTATTTTAATATTTTAGATACATACTGAGTATTGCACAGCGTCAGACGAAGTAGCAGTGTACTTGAAAGAACCTCTACTTGTAAGTCACAAAGACATGTTTAATTACTGAAGGAAATCCGAATTTCCTAATATGAAAAAACTAGCACAGAAATATTT
This sequence comes from Hydra vulgaris, assembly GCF_038396675.1. Classification (NCBI taxonomy): domain Eukaryota; kingdom Metazoa; phylum Cnidaria; class Hydrozoa; order Anthoathecata; family Hydridae; genus Hydra; species Hydra vulgaris. The sequence continues at coordinate 27,284,116 of NC_088931.1, read as the reverse complement.
AGAGACGCCTCTATGTACAGTGTTTTTGGAGCGATTATTTAGTACTGCGGGGCTTACCTTCGACCAGAAAAGAAGGCAGTTAATTCCGGAACGAGTGCATATGTTTTTGTTTTGAACAAAAACCTACTGTTTCTTAACAATCAGTACTAATGGAAGTGACATGTAAATGCTGAAAAGACAACATTTTGTGTATCTGGCCCATCTCTACTTAATGTCAAGTTTCCTTTTGCATCTATCTTACATTTTTTGATTAATTTTAATTATGGTGCATACAATTGCATAAAAAGATATAAAACTGGTAAATATATATCATTTCACGGATAAAACTTTGTATTTATTATACTAGTAATAAATTAATATTTTGATATGCAAAATATATTTGGCTTCAACGATTTACAAAAAACCCGCGTCTATCATTTTTAATCGTCTAAGAAAAAGATGACATAATTTTAACATCCACAGCAGTTTCTGCATACACAGCAGCACCTTCTGGAGTAGCAGGACTGTCTTATTAAATACTTTTTTTTATTAAGTTTTAGACCATAATATTTTTTCAGACCATCCTCAGCTTATTAGGACTAATTACCTGAGCACATTAATAACATAAGTTCAATCATCACACAATGCAACAAATTTCGGTTTTTTGATGTTTTTAGAATTTTTTAGCTCTTTTAAAAACCCTTTCGTTTGTTATAGTTTAGATAAGTTAGATATTTGCATACACATTCGTTCACATTTTCTTATACAAAAAGTGCTGCGACTCTTTTTTACTATTAACTCGGGTGTAAGTTTTGTACAAACACGCACGAATGAGTAACGGCAGCTGCAGCGGGAGCTGCTCATCTCGCAAACTTGATTCCACCAACCTTGCTTTAAATGACTTGTTAAAAGTTGATGCAAACTCTCTGATTTTATTGTTGGAAAGACCAGTGTTGATTTGAACCTTTATCATGCCGGTTGTTGAGAATATAGGGTTCTTTTCAGAGTTTTTTTAAGAAACTCATTAGTGAGGTGCATCAATTCTTAACCCTGTGCTTTGATCAGTCTTTTAGTTCCATTTGGAGAGACAACTTTTTACTCAATGATAAAAACAGTCTATTTTTAAAGACTGTTTATCTATATATATTCAGTGCTTTCAAAAATATGCTTAAAGCATATTTAAACTACCATAAAATAAAAACGGCCGTGTGCAGTGGTTAGTGCGGCCGTGGCGCAGTGGTTAGAGCGCTTGCTTTATAAGCAAAAGGTCCAGGTTCGAAACGAGCCTTGGACATATTTTCGCGTCACGATAAGGAAGGAGGCGTGAACTTTCTGGTTAAATGCACATCCGCGGTGCTCTGTGACAAGACCGTTAGGTCTTCTTGGGGCACCTAAATAACAGTATAAAAAAAATAAAAAAATAAAAATAAAATAAAAAAATAAAAAAGATATTGAACAAACTTTATTTTATTTGCGAGAAAAATCTTTTTTAAACAAATCACAAATTTTGCATATTGGATGGCATGCTAAAACATAAAATTGTATATAAAAACGTTATCAAACATAATATCAATTAAAAACTGCAATACTTAAAAAATTAAAGAAGCAAAAATAACATTTGAGCTAGTATTTAAAATATCCCCGACGAGCTTTTTTGCAAGCAGCGCATCTTTTTTGCATCAATTTTACAAGATTGTTGCAGATTTTGTTTGGAAATCTAGTTCTTGCTTTAGAATATTTATGAATCGTATTCGCACCTTGACTAATTCATAGTCCATTCACGACCAAATAGATTTGATTGGATTCAAATCTGGTGATTGATCTGGTCAGAGCATTAAATCTTTTCTTTCATTAAACGTTTTCTTTTGTGCTTTCTTTTACTGTATAAGCTGTACGGGCAGGCCCAAAATCTTGTCGAAATTCCCACCATTCGTTTCAATTACTATATATTTAAAATAAAATAACTTCCGCATGATTAAGGATTAAGACGTAAGCATTAAGTCAGCGTTATACCATCAGGGAATCAGTAACCTGGTTAAATATATATTAGATAGTCTAGAATTGTCAAGATCATTGTATCCCAGTATTACCTGGATAATATTCTTCATCTAACTTATAACATAATACAATTTTTTAGTCGTAAACTTTTATTCAGAGTTTCAATACAACTTTGCAAGGCTTTCTAACTTATGTGTACAGTTTTTTTTAATGTAACGGCCAATAACGGCCTTGTCATAGGGCACCGCCGAAGAGTACTGTCTAGAAATGACTCTCAAAAAATAAATCTTTGGGAAGTAAAAATTTTTATTTTTATTTAATATCTCATTTTTCTTAAGAAAAGCAAAACATCAAAGAGTAATTTTTTTATAATATCAGTAAAGTACAATTTGTTTATATGTAATGTTTAACATCCATAAAACTCCATTCTTACACAAGGATAATTAGATTCTACTGGTATATATCGCAAATATCTAGCAGATATAGAAGTTTTAAATTGGTTTAACACTGGTGTTTGATGATCACAATTGCCTTCAAATTTCTAAATTAATAAAAAGAAATATCATGATTGTTATAGCTGGATTGCCAATCAAACAATGTCTATCAAAATAATGTAAATTTATGAGCATAAACAATTGGTATCTATCTTACCAACTTTACAATTGGCATGTCAATATATTGAAAGACTTTAAAACTTTAAATTTTACTCATATCAACCATTTAGACTACCGTGGTCAATTTTGGGGTACCGCAATCGTTCTTAGAATGTTGCAGTAAGGTTATACTTGAATGAGTTTAAAAATGTAAAAAATTATACATAAAAAGGTAGAATACCTTTTGGGCGCCATTTTCAGAATATGTTTGAAATTTGACTCCGTCATTACTGTATTCTATTTTAAATTGAGAGACTCTTTCAAAGTATCTGAATCGACCTAAGAAAGCAGTTATAATAGTTATGATCTTAAAACAGGAAATTGATTTTAATCTAATCCAATATATAAATATAAATATATATATATATATATATATATATATATATATATATATATATATATATATATATATATATATATATATATATATATATATATATATATATATATATATATAAACGTTGATTATTAATATATATAAATATATATTAATAATCAACGTTTAGAGTATACCTTGAGTAGCAATATAGTTAATCGTCTTTTGACTTCCCAAATCTACTTGAATATATCCATTTTTTGAACCAACTTGTTCATGACTTGCTGCACACCATGCTCCGATACGTTTATTTGTGTGATCATCCTCAAAATATAAACGGGCATTTCTAGCACTTGCCTCCCAGTTTTCACCTAATCATTTTCAAAAAACGATATTAACTTGAAAGAAAAAAAAAAAAATTAAAAAAAAATTTTTGGAAAAAAAAAACAACCTGGCTTTAGGTGATCAGGAGAATATAGAGCTGAGTCTGGAATTTTATAGCTTTTTCCATCCCATGATAAACCTAAAGGATCGGCACATTTTCCAGAAGGCTTAAGAACCTGTTTATCACATCGATTATTTTTGCATGATATTGCACAATTTCTTGTCATCCATCCAGGATTGCGCGTACATTCTCCTTGTTTTGCCCAATTAGCACATTCAACATGTCCATCTCGACACAAAATACCTAACGTATGCATTTGTTTATGATATATGTTATAATATAGTATACACATACATTTTATGTTAATTCATATGTTTAAGCTATTCAAATTATCAAATATGCACCTACCAATACCCATGTAATTTCTTTTTGGCGCTTCAGTTGGCTTTACTGTTGGAGGATTCGTTTCATGTCCAGTTGTTGGGGATGTTGGAGTTGTTTTGGGAAGAAAATCTAAATTTAGTTTTTGTTTTTTAACTTTTTGCTTCGTTTTTTTTTTTAACTTGAAAACTTCCGAAAATGAAAAGTATACCTTTGCATTTTGGATCACAACTTAATGGGCATGTGTTTGCGACGCCTGTACTCAGTGTGCAGTGGCCCCATGATTTCCATTCTGGACATTCAGTTCGTCGGTCAACACAATAATTGGCTAAAAATGTATTTTATCGTATATTTTAATAATAATAAATGCTGTATAGCAAAATTAAAAATAATTTTTATTTGAAAAAAAATACCCGTGTATATGGAACTTTGCAAAATGAGCTGTAAATCTCCATCTTGATGACAAGATGGAGATTTACAGCTCATTTTGCAAAAATGATGATGATGCAAGTAAAGGCACACTTGGACTTGGTCAATATTTGTTGCTTAGGTATACTTTATACTTAAGTATAACAATGATTTAAAAAATATAAAACATATATCATCAGTTTTTAAAATTAAAAGTTTTTAAAAATAAAATTAAAATTATAAAAAGATTGCTTTAATTTTTTACCGTTAGAGTTTCTTCTTTCTCTAACATCACCGAAATATTTTGATTTTTTTGCCAACGCTCTTTTCTTTTCGATTGCTGTAAAATATTTATTAGTAATTATTTCTTTGTTTCGAAAATAGAAGGTGGGATAGTATGATTCGATTATAAAACAAATGGTAAGATAGTATAATGCAATAATAAAATAAAAGAGTACGATAGTGTAATGCGATTATAAAATAAACGATAGTACAATGCTTTTTTAATAAGTACCTGGGCAGTTGTACATTCGTGAAACTTGTTCAATATCATCTTTACTAAGCTCAATATAAGGTGTTTTTCCTTTGAGAGGCCTAATGGGTGTAATTGTATCTTTTCCATTTGAAGAGAAAGCATTCCAAGGATAATGCATTATTGATGCATAATCGTAATCAACTCCTAAAGAGCTTGTCTCTTTTACTATATCAAAAGCATCTTTAAACTGTGCCTATGAAACCATGTATAACTGTTTTATATAAAATATTATTTTAAAAAACTGGGATTTTAAACATTGAGTTTTTAATTAGTACTTACAATGTTCTCCCAGTGTATTTTTATCCATTGATCTCTGTCCACTCGATTTTGCTCATGATAAAAACCAACCTTAATAAAAATTAACCTTAGTAAAAACTTTAAAAAAATAAGTTTATTTGTAATAAGGTGAGCTACCATATGTTTTCGTTTGGTGCGTAATACTCACAATTTAAGGAAAGTATCTACTATATAATGCATATTAAAGATGAGCAACACAAAATGTACAAACTGCGAAAGTTGTTTCCCAAATTTACTCTTTTTTTGCTGATTTACCGTTTGAGTTTTTTGTTAATATGACTTTTGCAAGTATTTTGGTCGGTATGTCGGATGGTTTTACTTCAGGCAAAAAAAAAAAGACTTATACCGGCCGCTAAGATTAAATTTTTTTTTATCTTGTTAAATTAACCAAAATAATGTTTGACGTTTTTTGATAACAAAACGTCGGATAGTAGCATTTTTATTAAAAGGCGCCGTTTTCTACATCGTGGTAAACAATTTTTTTTAATCCAGTTTATCCTTTTATTCAGTTTTAGGGTCTTACCATATGACTATATAAAACCCGACAGAGACTGCCAAAAAGTTAATGAAAACCTCCTAGATACAAAGCGTCGGAGACAAAAAGGAAAACGCATTTGAGGATACTCCGTGATTTATATATGGTTACCTTATTGTTAAATACCGACAAATTTAGGTAGATAATAAAAAGTGAATTTTTAATTTTTTGCTTAGTTAATAAAAAATTTCATACCACGTGACCAATTTCATGAGTATTGACATGTTGGTATTCACAACCATCTCCGACAGAGATCTTGGTATATGACGTCATTCCAACATTTCCCCAGCAACTAAATTGTTATTAAGTTTATAATATTGGCATAATTTTGCTAACTTATACAACGTTTTTCATAAACTTAGTTATTGTTTTATGGCTACCTTTTTCCTTTTTTATTTTAACATAAAATACGTAAAAAATAAAAGTAAAATAAACTTACTGAGTATTTCGAAAGAATTCAAGAAAATATTTCTCATTAGTGTGTTTAACAAATCTGATGCAAGTTTTATTTTCCCATTCAGCCATTGCTTTTGTGACAGCTTCCACAGCATCAGGAAGATTTTCTTAAATCAAACATAAAATATTTAATTTTTTAAATTGCGTATTAGGTAAATATAAAAATGCTTGTCATGTGGTGATTGTCACGAAAAGGCTAATACAGTATGAGTAGATAATTAGTTCATTAATTGTCTATATATTCACTAATTATCTACTAATTCTGTGAGGCAATAGTTACTTTTTAAATTTTACAGTTATAAATACTTACCAATAGAACAATCAATTTTATAAGGTATAATTGCATCCGTCCATCTCAGATTGTTACCATTAGCAATTGAATAACCGTTGCTGTTTAGATTTGATCCACCCATGTCTTCGCCTTTTTTAAGCGCTAGCTTTTGTTGTGGCGTTAATAAAATATCTCCAAAATTTACGTTTGGTATTTGCTGAGGACTGCTTGTAGCAGCTTAAATATTTATAGGGACTTATTAGTTTGTAATAGAAACAAATTAAAGATTTTAAAAAATTATTATTACGTACATCCTTTGTCATAAACTGGGTTAACCAGACACAATCCATGATGTAAAACGGTTACAGACAACACGAGCGACAGTATCATCTAAATTGCAGAGATGCATTACTTGACATCGTGTAGACATTGTGTATAAGAGTGTATATTATATTAATAAGAAAACATCAAACAATACGAATTCTCTTAATACAAATAATAATTTATTTTGAAAAATTTTCACTGGGTGATGGACACCAGCATCATCAGCTCGTAAAATATTAAAAAATTTTGTAATATTTTACGAGCTGATGATTCTGGTGTCCATAACCCAGTGAAAATTTCTCAAAATAAATTATTATTTGTATTAAGAGAACTCGTATTGTTTGAGATTTTTTTATTTATATATATATATATATATATATATATATATATATATATATATATATTTATGTGTATATATAACATATAGTATATATATATATATATATATATATATATATATATATATATATATATATATATATATATATATATATAAATATATATATATATATATATATATATATAAATATATTAATACATATATATATATAAATGAATAAATAAATATATATATATATATAAATATATTAATACATATATATATAAATAAATATATATATATATATATATATATATATATATATATATATATATATATATATATATATATATATATATATATATATATATATATATATTACCAAGGTGTTCATATTACTCCAATCTACCCTATATATATATATATATATATATATATATATATATATATATATATATATATATATATATATATATATATAATTAATGGCATTGAAGTAAAAAAAAAATATGGGTTTTAAAATGGCGTTATAGTTAAAAAAATATAAATAGATTTTTTTTTTAAACTCAATATAGTTATATAATCAGTGTTCTAAAGTCTTCTTGCACATATGTAATATTAAATATGTAAACATTTATATATATATTAATATATATATATATATATATATATATATATATATATATATATATATATATATATATATATATATATATATATATATATATATATATGTATATAAATGTTTACATATTTAATATTATAATGAATTTTTTAATATTAAATATGTAAACATTTAATGTATATAAATGTTTACATATTTAATATTATAATAAATTTGTTATTATTCATTCTATTTTATAATATAGTTATTCGGAACAAAAATGTCGCTTATTATTAGTTTGATGTTATTATGACTGCGCAAGAAGACTTAAGAACACTGATTATATAACTATATTGAGTTTAAAAAAAAAATTTGTCTATTTATATTTTTTTAACTTCAACGCCATATTTATTTTTTACTTCAATGCCATTAAATATAAAAATTTCTTTTGATTTCTGCTACCTTTAACATCCACTTTATAACTTTTTTTCTAAGTACAATATAAAATCTGACATTTATTAAGAAGTCAAACTAAATATCAACAGCACCTGAATAAATGTATTTAATAAAAATTGACAAAATCTGTATCGATTTGTATTATTTAGTACAAACAATTGGGGCAGTTGTTTCCACAAATTAGTATATTTGGTAAAGTCTGTTTTTTTTTAATATAAATTTAAAAAGTAATTGGAAAAACAATGCTAAAATTTTTATTTTTCTTGCTTGAAAATTTTTTTTTCTTCAATTCGTTTAAAGACCATTTAAAATTTTAAATAATTAATTAATCATACATCATTTTGTTTAATATTTAAATTTGTTCAGCTTTAAAAAATTAAGCGAAATTTTAAAAGTAAATTTTTTCTATTATCCCTAATATGTATTTTGGATAATACAAAAAATTTACTTATAAAAGATAGTTACTTTTTGCTTAATGTACGCAAGCAGCTTCACATTTTGCTTGATGTACGCAAGCAGCTTCACATTTTGCTTGATGTAAGCAAGCAGTTTCACATTTTTTACAAACTTAAGATACTTAACACATGTAAAAAAGAGTTACGAAAATAAATATTTTTTTTATTTACACATTTTTTGCCGGATTTTTTTTATAATTAAATGAATGTTGATAATACTGAAATCTTTTGGACATATAATCTATCCCACAGATATAGAAAAACCAGGTAAACAGATTCTATCTGTTGACCAGCCTCGCACCCTTTCTTCATACATTAGGCTGGCGCAGATGTATTTTTAATACAATACGTTTCCAGTTTAGGATGTTGAATGATGGATCTTCTAGACTCAATGCATGGGTTTTGCTTGTGTCTCTGTTTTTATGTCCTTTGTTACAGCTTAGGTTTTATTAATAGTAATGTGGCAGTTGCTTGGACTATTAAATAGTGTACTGAGTATTATCTATGCTTTGAGTATATTTTTTTTAAATTTAAAAATGAATAAAGTATCAAAAACTATAAAACACAAAAAACCATAGTCATCATCGAGTTCTCTAAACCTATTATTCCCTAATATTCATGGTCTTCGAAGTAACTTTTGTGTTGAGTCTTATCTCTTGCAAAGGTCACCAGATCTATTTGCTCTTTGTCAGACTAATTTGAGTTCAGCTCTCTCATCTTGTGATCTTAGCCTTGATGGTTATCTTTCTTTAGTTCGTAAAGATTCCAATATATCGTCTTTCTCTTAACTCTATATTGCTCTCCTTCTTCTCAAGACTCTTTTTTGGTGTTGTTTCTGATCAAATTGACAAAGCCCTCTCTCTTTATCCATCAGCCAATATCATTGTTGTTGGTGACTTTAATTCTCATCACGCTGAATAGCTTGGCCCTAGTGTCAGTAACACTGCTTGCGTTAAGGCCTTCAACTTTTGCCTTTCTCAATCTCTAACTTAAATAGTCAATTTTCCAACTCGCTTTCCAGACAATCTGAATCATTTATCCTCTCTATTCGACCTATATCTTGTTTCTGATCCTAGTCAGAGCTAAGTTTCTCCACATTCACCCTAAGGTGTTTCTGATCATGGTTTGATTTCTCTAAAACTATTATCTCATTCTTCTACGTCATCAGAATCCCCCTATCCTCGTAACTTTACAACTACCTTAAATCTGACTGGGGCTCTTTTCGTAATTTTCTTTGCAATGACCCTTGGGTAGAAATCTTTCGTTTTCCTGCTGACAAATGTGCTTCTTACATAACTTTGTGGATTCAGGCTGGCATGGAATCTTTTATTCCCTCTCAACGATTCCAAATCAAGCCTTACTCTTCTCCATTGTTTTCCTCATATTGTGTTACTGCAATTTCCAATCGAAACTGTTACTTCCATATTTATTAGCAAAACAATTCTCCAGAAAACAGACGGCTGTTTATTATTGCAAAGAACCATTGTAAAAAAGTTTTGTCTAACGCCAAAGCCCGCTATTCTCAGATCATAAAACCTTGTATTTTATCACAAAAATTAGGCTCTCGTGGCTCCTGTAGAATCATTCATAGTATCAATTATAAGGGCAAATCTGTTATTCCACTTCTCTTGTATGGTTCAGACTTGGTCACCTCACCTAATGACAAAGCTGAATTGTTTGCTGAGAACTTTTCATCAATATTATCTCTTGATTCCACTAGTTGAGTTCCTCCTGATATAGCCGTCAAACAGGTTGATTCATTGCTTGACATTCGTATTCTGTATTTAAAGTGATTTCCTGCTTAGACTCTTTGACTGCTTGTGGTTCCGACAACATACCTGTTTTTGTCTTGCAGAAGTATTTTCCGAAGCTGTCATTTATACTTTCAAAACTATTTAACAAAAGCTTATTGGAGTCTTATTTTCCGGCATGCTGGAAAGCGGCATTTGTTATCCCTTATTTCAAAAATTCTCGAGAGCGATCTGATTCATCAAACTACCATCCCATAAGTCTTCTTCCTATCATAAGCAAGGTTTTTGAATCTTTAGTTCTCAAACACTTAATCTCTCATCTTGAATCTAATAACGTACTTTCTGATCATCAATATAGATTTCAATTTTCTCTTTCTACAGCTAATTTTCTAACAGTAATAACCGATAGATTTATTCGTGCATTAGATAGTGTTGGAGAGGTTAAGGCTATCGCTCTTGACATTTCTAAAGGTTTTGATAAAGTTTGGCATGCTGGTCTTCTCCATAAGGTTTCTTCTTACGGTGTATCTGGTAACATCTTTAAGATTATTGAGTCCTTCCTTTCCAATTGTATTATTAAAGTTATCCTCAATGGACAGCACTCTTCTTTATTTCCTGTAACTTCAGGGATTCCTCAAGGTTCAATCCTTGACTCTATACTCTTTTTAATATACATTAATGATATTCCAGATATTCTCACATCAAAGATTGCATTGTTCGCTGATGATACTATCATTTATTCTTACCATGATAAGTAGCCAACAGTCTTTAATTGCTTGGAGGGGGCATTTGAGCTTGAAAAGGATCTCACTTCTGCTACAGCATGGGGCTCGCAGTGGCTGGTGAACTTTTTTTCAGATAAAACTTAATTTTTTTTGGCCCATCGTTATTTCAATAATTTAGGTCTTTCTATATTTATGAACATTAATGTACTCAATGAGTCATCTATCCTTCATCGTTTAGGATTAACTCTTACTTCCGATCTTTCTTGGAAACCATATGTTAAATCGATTTTAAAATTAGCATCTGCTAAGACTGCATCTCTTTACCGTGCTCGACACTTTCATACTCCGGATTCTATTCTCTACCTCGATAAATCTCTAATCCATCCTTGTATGGAATACTGTTGACATATCTGGGTTGGATCTTTTAATGATGCTCTTTCTCTTTTAGTCATGATGCAAAACGCATTGTAAACATAGTTTAACCTGCTCTTGCAGCCAACCTCCAACCATTATCACACCGTCGTAATGTTGCTTCTCTTTCTCTTTTCTACAAATACAATACAAATGGGTACTGCTCTAAAGAGCTAGCGTCTCTTGTGCCATCTACTAAAATTCATTCTAGTGTTACTCTTCATTCAATTAATTCTAATCTTTTTTCAGTAACTATTCCTAAGTGCTCCAAAAACTCTTATTCATCTAGTTTTTTTCCTCAATCATCAGTTGTTTTGAATTCGTTTCCTTTATCTTGCTTTCCTGATTCATACAGTTTGCAATCTTTTAAGTGGTCTGTCAATCGTTATCTTTCTCTAATAATGGTTGCTTTGTTGGAAGCGAAGATTTAAAAAAAAAATAATACTGATTAAAATAGATAAATAGCAACTAGCAAACTAGTTTCCATTTAAAATAGTTGGAGAATAAAACTTCGCTTCTTTTGAGGTTGACAAACTTTTGAAGAAATTTTTTGGATAATGTTAGGGACTCGTTAAATATGCAAGTGTCAGATGGTGCCCCTTAAAGTATTTTTTATTTAAAACTTTTTATTAAATTCAATGTTATTTTACAATATAAAGCAAAAATTGGGGTGTAACAGGAGAAATTTTCCAAAAAGTATTTTTACTACCACCCTAATGATCAGCATACAAGCATTCCGGACCCAAACAAATACGGGTCTCGATAAGTCTATTCTGCACCAACCATTTCTATACTATACCTTATTTCAATAGTTTTTAGTAAGCGGTAGAAATACTATAAGTATTGTCTACGTGGTAAAGTTTTTAATAAAAAATAATTTAAAACGTAACTTTAAAAAATTTTAAACGCTTTGTTAGTCATTTCGCAAACCGCAATTTAGTGATTAAAACAAAGATTTGACAGATTACAAAAATCTGTCAAATTTTTGTTTTGAATCATACAATTAATGTTCAATTCTTTCTAACTAATTATTGTAAAATTGTAAAAAAGTTTCCATTAAGTTTTCATTCCATACTATCCGCAGCTTATCAGGAACCTCGCCCCTTTATTTAATTTTCAAGAAAATAAAAGTTTAAATATTAAATATTTTTTCCTATAGAAAAAAATGTTGTCTCTGTAATGCTGTTGAATGCGTAGACTAATCGTGACGTATGCGCAAAAAATTTCTACCGCTATTTTGATATCACTGTCTAAAAGTGATTTTGTTCTTCTATTATGTATTATAATTATGTACTATAATGTATTATAATTATGTATTATAATGTATTATAATTATGTATTACAATGTATTATAATTATGTATTAGAATATAAATCTATTAGTTTTTTTTTCATTTATTAGTGGAAAACTAGTTTCATTTACTAGTGGAAAACTAGTGTCAAAAATTTGATAAACCAATAAGCCAAGGAAGTGTGCAAATTTAGTGGACAGTTTTTGTTACATTTGTAGTGAAATAACATTTTCCTCACATAAAAGAACTATGACACCTCTTATTAAGATTGCTTACCAGAATTAATTCGATATGAAGGTGGGGGACCAGGATAAGTCATAAGTTCCACATATATGCTGTAGCTCTTGTTCGGTTACTCTACGAGAATGGTTGAAAAATAAAAAAATATCTTTGACTTTTGCTGTTCCTATGGTATAGAGGGAGCCTAAAAGCCATACAGATAACTGCTATTTTTGCTTGACCCCACCCATCAAGGCAGGCTTGTTAATGAAGAAAATAGGAACAGTTAAATATCCAAATCTTGCATCTGCCTTTCGACCTATTCCACATTCGGATAGTTTACCAGTTCCTATTCCACCACAAAGTTGTGAGTTAGAAGCAGAAAATGAATGCAGATATGAAGTAGAAATAGAAGAAAAAGAAGAAAACAAGCCTTCCACATAAAATGACCCTGATTTTGTGTTAACAGATGATGTGTCACACAGATTGAGTTAAGCAGAATTAAGTGATCCTGTTAGACTTAAGCAGGGAAATCTTCTCTAATTTGGTGTTGAGGTTTCACATTGCAAAGAATGGCAGCAGAATCTGCTTTCTTTTTTTGAGAAGAAAAATAATCTTGTTGTTTGCATTGATGTCTTTGGATTAATGTGTTGTCTTAATTTGAACTATGATCCAACTAATGGAGATTATTCATAGACTCATCTAAGCTAAGCTTGATAGCTGTACTACTGCACAATGGAAACTGTCTTCCTTCTGTTCCTATTGGCCATGCAGTTCACATGAAAGAGACTTATATAAACATATAAGTTTTCCTCAATTAATTACAATGAACACAAATGAAAAATTTGTGGTGATCTAAAAGTCATTGTTATACTTTTAGAAATGCAATTAGGGTATACTAAATATTGCTGCTTTTTGTGTATGTAGGACAGTAGGGACAAGAAAAGGAAACTCGGTAAGCTCTTAAGGTGATTTGTGGTATTTTAGGCAACAATATTTATTTGGTAACATTACTTCTGCAAAAACACCATCAACTTGGATGCAACATGTCCCTCAAGGTTCATTTCCTCCACTCACACCTAGACTTCTTCCCCCCACCCACCGACCCCCACCCCATCCCCTTCACCAAGTTGTAGAGTTGTTAGTGAAGAATATGGGGAAAGGTTTTGCCAACTTATTTCTGAAATGGAACCCTCACGTTGTACTTTTGAAGCGCAGCAAGCTAACCATTACGGCCATTAAGACACACTAAATTGTCAATTTTTAATACTATTTAAAAAACAAAGACAGAATCCAATCAATTATTTTATAAAACTGCAAATAAATGGATAAAAAAAATCAAAATAAAGGATATTTCGCCACAATGCAAACTTTAAATAAAAGTAAAACTTTATATAAGTAAAAATATTTATTGAACTGAAAAAATATTTTTACTTTTTGTTTTTTATTTTATTTTTTTAAATTGATAAAAATATATTTTTTATAAATGTAGAAAAGCAAAGATTTGAATCACGGCATTTCACTATAGAATGCTTCTACCTAACTATTTCGGACACTAAGGCATATTGTTCGACGAATGTTTTGAAACTATTTAATACGGGATTGTCCATAAACTAGGGTTGTTCGCCGTAAACAAAAACTTACGAAAATTTTGCATTTTTATATTCCGTATTTCAAGTTGCAATTGCGGAAGTGGTACATGCGCAAATTCCCCTTCTGTAACACATACGAAAAAAATTAATAATAATAATTCCGTCATAACCCTTTACGAAAAGAAACTTACGAAACGAATCATTTCGAATGAATACTTGCGAAACAGTTCCTTACGGAAGGAGCGTTTCGGAATGTGTGCCTACGGAATAGACTCGAAAGCATTCATTAAACTGTTATACAAAAAAGTGTTATTATTTATTATTTAAATATAATAATGTTGTTAAAATGGTTTTTCAATAGTTTATACATATATATCTGGTATGCTTATAACATATATATATGTATACAATGTATATAATAGATTATACATTAATATCTGGTATGCTTATATATATATACATATATATATATATATATATATATATATATATATATATATATATATATATATATATATATATATGTATATTAGGGTGTGACATCCGCATATTAGGTGTGACATCTGGTATGCTTATATATCTATATCGATATCTATATATATATATATATATATATATATATATATATATATATATATATATATATATATATATATATATATATATATATATATATATATATATGTGTGTATATATATATATATATATATATATATATATATATATATATATATATATATATATATATATATATATATACATATATATATATATGTGTATATATATATATATATATATATATATATATATATATATATATATATATATATATATATATATATATATATATATATATATGTATATTAGGGTGTGACATCCGCCCCCTATATTGTAAAAAAAATCTGTTCATATTCTTAAAACCTTTTATTGGTTCTCACAAGCACCTTTGTTAAATTTTTCCAAAATTTAATTGGATATATGCATAGGGATAGGGAGCATCAGACCCTTGAACACTTAAAGGGGCCCTAATATTATATAGAAAAAAGTTTTTCAAAAGTATATCATGTTGTGTCTCAAAAGAAGCGAAATTATATGAAAATTTTAAAAATGACAATCATTTTATAAAAAAATTATATTTAAGATTGTTTTAGGGACCTGTTAAGTGTTCAAGGGTCTGGTGCTCCCCCTAAATCCAATAAAATTTTGGAAAAATATAACAAAGTTGCTTGTGAGAACAAATAGAAGGTTTTACGAATAAGAACAGATCTTTGATCTTTTTTGAATATAGGAGGCGGATTTCATACCCCAATATATATATATATATATATATATATATATATATATATATATATATATATATATATATATATATATATATACATATATATACATATTTAAGGTTGGCCAAAATCTAAAAAGTTGTTCCTTGCCATATAAAAATTATTATTGTAAAAAAAAAGTTTTCTAGGATGTTTCTAAGTACTGCCGCATTTTATTTAAAGAATCGTGTTTCCAGTGACCTAGAAAGGTTAAAAAAGTTAGAATAGGGAGCGGGGGGGGGGGGGACTGGAACAGAAATTAACGCATTTAAAATTTCAGTAGAAAAAATTGAAACTTTGAGTTCAGTTTTTTTTGCGCTCCTTCCGCAACATGTCTTTATTCCAATTTATATATATACCGACTTTGGTTTACTTCCGACTTTCGGTTGTTTATTTGCTTTGACTTAACAGAAATGGAGGTTTACTACTTATATTCTCATTTATAAAAACTTAGTAAAATATTTGATTCTATTACAAAGTTTAATAGGACTATAGGTGTTGTTTGGCCGTTGTCATTTTTTACTGAATCTTGCAATTAATTTATCACTACCTTTCAGACTAGCTACAGCTCTGAAACTTTCATCGCTTGTATAGTCCTGGTAAGCTTCTATGTTAAAATTGTTTCCAGGGTTGAAGACACGGGTAAGGGTTGTATTATACGTGCCCACTTTTTTGCTACAAAATCTTGCAACTAGTTTTTTACTGCTCTCCAAAATAGCTAAAGCTATAAAACTTTCAACGTTGTGATGTTCAGGGTCAACGACACAACGGGAAAAAAATGTCCTTCTAACCTTTCCACCCTGACTCTTTTTTTTATATATATATAAAGGAAAACATTTTAGAAAAAATCATTTAAAATGATGTCTTTAAAATTTTTTTAAATTTATTTGTTGTTATTGAGGTAATAAAAGCGAAAGTGCATATAACAGAGTACCTTAAAAATAAAAAAACTGAAACTGAATAAACATGAAATTATTCTATTTGAAAATAAGTGAGAGCTATTTTAAGGCAATATATTATATAATTAAGTTTTAGCATTCGTCACTTAAATTAGATCTTTTTTTGATTTCAACAAAGGCATTGTTTCCCAATAACGCAATTGCATTCGTATTTTAACCTTGTTCAAGTTATCTTCATTATTTAATTCTTATTCATTAAATGACATTCTAAAAAGTATATTTTATGAAAGTCTTGATTTATTTATAAAAGTTTAAAACTAAAACTTATCAATATCATTTAAAAAATTAGTATTTTAATTACTAAGTTAGTTATACGTATTTGATTTATAAAACGTAATTAAATATATTTATAATGCCGTGTTTTGCAAGTTTTTTCCGTTAAGAACTGTTTCGCAAGCTGCGGTGCAAAAGAGTTTCGTTTCGAAAGAAATTTGGTTTTTTATCATTCTTTTAAAAGATAAAACCTTAAAAAATTCATATGTTGCAATACTGAAAATAAAATTTTATTATAAATATTTTGGTATATAAAAATTTTATTTTTAACAATTATATCCGTTTGGCCAACAAAAGTTTTTTTTCAAAACGACTTCAAAACGTCGTTTAGCGAAAGAGCTCGTTTCGCTAGTGCGACTTCCGTAAGCGCTACTTTCGTAAGTTTTATTTCGTAATTCAACTTGCGAAAGGCTATATTTCGTTAGTAGGATTTGTGAAATGAACATCGACGGGTTTTTTTGTTTCGTAAAATTTGGTACAAAAAAAAAAAAATTCCTGATTCTCAATATCCTTCCGAAAGACTTTTATTTTTTCGGAATTGTACGAAATCTTTCGGTTAACAACTCTTCAATAAACTATGTAACGCTATATTTTACTAATTACCAAACAAAGAAGAACAAAGTTTTTCCTCGCAGAATTTTAGTTTAATAATAAAATAAAAATTGCATATTAAGTTTAATGAAAATCGTAAAGTTTAATGAAAATCGAAAAAGCTTAATGAAATCGCGTAAAAGAACTGAAGATCTCCAACTTCTTTTGTTAATACAAATTTAGCGTTGCATAATTAATGAGTATTCCGTAAACAAAAAATTTTATAAAACGGCAAGTAAATGTTATAAATCAAAATTAAGGAAACGTTGCCGCAACTCAATTTTAAAGTAAAAGTAAAACTGTAAAATTTAATATATGTTTTAACATTACATAATTTAAAGCTTATATAAGTTAGATATTTGCTTACACTTTCGTTCACATTTTCTAATACAAAAAGTACGGCAACACTTTTTTGCCATTAACTCGCGTGTAATGGCTGCCGTAACTACCGGTAGTTACGGCAGCCATTATACCACGGTATACCGTGCCAAACACTGGTCATTTATCGTACGCATCACGCTCAACGCCATTAATGCACGTTCTGAAAAATACACGAATTTTGCGATTTAAAAAAAAGGATATGTTTAAATAAATTTTTTTAGCACAACTAAAAAATAAAAAATAAAAATTTTTTATTTTCAGTCCTTTGGTATGTCTAAAATTAAATGAAGTTAAAATTTTTTTAAATTACTTAAGCTTAGCATTAAAACTTTGTTTCATAATTAAGGTTTTTTTGGTATAAAATATTGTTGATGCTACACAAAGGTAAAACATTAACTAGAAAGATAACATTTTAAAAAAAGTTTTAAGTTATATATCAAATTTCTAATCAATCGTATATCTAAAAATATATCAAAGAGCAAAAAAAATTAGTTTTTTCAAGTTTAAAATCTGATTTTTCGATTTATTATGAATGTGTTAACTAATTTGAATGTGATAAACACAAATAAATGTGATAAACACAAATAAATGTGATAAACACAAATAAATGTGATAAACACAAATAAATGTGATAAACACAAAGTTTGACATGCGGCTAGTTAGACTTTAAAAGTTTGTTTTTTAAGGTTATTTAAAAGTCTAAGTTCGAATTTTAAACATTTCTGTGATACGCATCACCCCTACTTTATAATGCCATAATACCATTTAACTAAAAATTTGGTCTTCAAATTACCAGAGATTAATATCACATGCAGTTTTAATAAGTAGCAATGTTTAGCATTATTTTACATTTTAACTAAGAAACATAAAATCAAACATTATTAATGTTTTATTTTATGTTTTTTTTTTTTTTATCTTTATTTTTTTTATCTTGATCTAAAGACCTTGTGATTTTCTTTTATTTAACGTCATTATGTAAATGAAAATCATAAGGTTTTTTGATCAAGGCTATTAAATCAAATTAAAAAAAAAGATATTGAAAAAAATCTTTTATTTCATATTGATTATAAACAATTTGAAATACAAGGCCATTTTATTGTTAAGCATTTAAAGCACTGAAGGAGAATTAGGTCAAAATTTTCCTAGAAGACAGAAACTACATTTATGCTGCATAACTTTATTAAAATGTTGTATAGTATTCTAAACTGTCAAGAGTGCAGATTTTCCACAACTTTTACAAAGATTAATCTACCCAATTGAACTAATATATATATATATATATATATATATATATATATATATATATATATATATATATATATATATATATATATATATATATATATATATATATATACATATATATTTATATATATATATATATATATATATATATATATTTATATATATTTATATATATATATATATATATATATATATATATATATATATATATATATATATATATATATATATATATATATATATATACATATGTAAATTATGTTAGTGTATTTTACAAATAGAGGGCTCAATGTTCTTAAAGAACAGAGCAATAATAAATTAGTAAAAAACACTTATCTAACTTTTTCTTCTACTTGAAGTTTCACCATTGTTGGATCATCAGGAAGAGTTCTTCCTGATGATCCAGCAATGGTGAAACTTCAAGAAAAGAAAAAGTTAGATAAGTGTTTTTTACTAATTTATATATATATATATATATATATATATATATATATATATATATATATATATATATATATATATATATATATTTATGTCTTGTGTGCCAAAATATTCACTGTCAATTCGGTTAACAAGATACTGTCAACTTGGTTAACGAAAGATTGTCTGAGTAATGGGTTGTTGTGGATGGGTGTGTTTTTACTTTTATTTACTCTATATTTAACTTTATCTATGGACCCAGAGATGTATTTATATTTTTGGCGCCCTAGGGCATCCTTTAAGCGCCCTTTTTTTAAAAATAACTGTATACTTTGATATGGGGTGATTATTAAGTTAAACTCACTTAACAAAAAATATATACAATTTTCTACGTAAGTTTTGTGTTTCAAATGTATTTATAATGTCATTAAAGTTTATATCTATGGTGAGTCCAGATTCAATATATAGAATTGCTAACATATTAAGACAATCACCAGTCATTCCCAATCTCAAATAAGATTTAATCCTCTTTAATGCTGAAAATGATCTCTTGGTTGAACAATTGGACGTAGTCAGCATAGATATATCCTTAATGCTATATCTACGTAAGGAAACAGTACTTGAAGTTTATCAGTTCTGATCATTTTACAAATATTTATTATAGTTTTAGATCTTACTTTAAAATTATTAAATAACTTTTGAATTGTAGAAACTCGTTAGCAAATAAAGACGAAAGATATTTTAAATCGTTTCTGTATTTTTGTAAACTTCACATGGTTATAGTTTTATTATTTGAAATAAAAAGTTGAATTTTTTATTGGCTTGATAGCACAATTTTCTTCTTTCTAGTTCAGAATGTAGTTTATCAATAGTAACATAATATGTGTTGATCCTTAAAGAGTCTCGAATTTTAAAATTTATTTCTCCTTCTCTTTTTTCATCTACAGTTAATTTTCTTTTTCTTTGTGTCCCGAATTATTGATTATCTATAAAGAGAGTGAGCACTCTCTTTATAGATATCAAACACTCTTTAGATCTAATACTTATCGAATTAACGATTCGTATAAACTTACAACTGCTTCTTATTCAATTTCAACAGAATGCAATTGTTTCTTTATATCTATTTATATCTACTTATAGTAGATATAGCATATTAAGGATAATTATATAGTTCTTGAAGTTCTGATCAGTTCTGATCATTTTACAAACATCTGTTATAGTTTTAGGTCTTGCGTTTTTTCAGTTAAACTCATTAAATAACTTCTGAATTGTTTGCACTCATTCGCAAATGAAGTTGAAAAATTATTTTTTATATATATTTTGAAGTATACTCTGCTTTTTTGCAAAATTCTGATAAAGATTGATGGTTTTGATTATAACCATTATAACCGTTTCAAGATAGTCCGTTAGCTTCTGATCATGTGATTGACTTTAGTGATTTATTATCTTTGATAAAAGACAATGCATTAATTATTTCATTCAAACTTTTGTTTAAACTATTACTTGCATCAGATCTTGCTGACCACCTATTATCTGATAGTTTTTTAAGTAATACATTTTCTGTTTTAATTAAATTGTTCTGAAGTATTTTCCATCTATATGTAGAAACAACTGAAATATTTATAGATATTTTAAGGCAAAATAAAAAATTCGGAAGCATGTCTACAACATTCCACAACGCATTCACAAACAAGATTTAAAGAGTGTGCCAAGCATGGTACAAATGTAGCTAAAGGATTAACTTCTTTAATGCGAGCTTGAAGTCCTGTATACCTACCAGACATGTTAGACACATTGTCATAACTATTGTTTATATCTAATCAACGCAATCCTAAAACTAAAAATATAACATCTGTTAATTCTTCAGATTTATGACCAGAGTTGGGTAGAAACTCTAAAAAATTTTCTACCTGACAGCCGTACTTTTGAACATACCAAAAAATGAATACAGTTAATAATCATTGCTAATATTAAAAGTAGAATTAATACTGATGTAAAAATATTTAGTTTTTTTGTATTGCAATGGCAAAAATTTTGTATAACCACTTGTTGTATAAAACTATCTACCGATATACCTATGAACTACTCATATATTTTAAAAGATAGGTACAATCCTCTAAAAAAGATAATATTCTCTAAAAAAAGATCAAACTGCGCAACGTGACTTTTTGTTTACCAAACCAACGTTTTCGCATATATGATTCACGCAAAGTAATGCATAATTTGCAAGTGGGACTTTGATCGCCTTTTTCTTCTGCCAACCATATACATTTATAATTTTTATAAAGATGAATTTCCAATGTTAATATTCTTGTTAAAAAAATATGTCCCCGTATACTTGTAGGCAGAAAAGCAAATAATTAGATATTTAGTAGGTCAATGAGTCATTATATGATTTGGACATATTTTCGTGATAATGATATAAAATAACTATTTAACAACTTTCTAAGATTCTACCATTCTGATGACTGGCGCCCTATCATAACTTGGTGCCTGGGGGCCAAACCCCCCTCTAGCCCCCCCTTAAATACGTCTCTGTATGGACCTTGTGCCTATTTATATGTACACGTTTGAATTAAATACACGAATAATAATAATAACAATAATATATATATATATATATATATATATATATATATATATATATATATATATATATATATATATATATATATATATATATATATATATATGTATGTATGTATGTATATATATATATATATATATATATATATATATATATATATATATATATATATATATATATATATATATATATATATATATCAGAGGCGGATCCAGCATTTTCATGGTAGAGTAGAAAGCAAGGATTTCATGTTAGAGTATTGCGCAATCTTATCTGACTCTAAGACAAATGAAAGAAAGATTACTATTTGCAAAAAAGTATGTTGATAAGTCTATTGAGAACTGGAAGAAAGTAATTTGGAGCGAGAAATCCAAATTTAACCTGATCTCAATTGATGGACAGCAAAAAGTTTGGCGAAAACACAGCGAGGCATACATATTGAGTTTCATGAGAGGATCAGTAAAACATGGTGGTAGAAATGTCAAGGTGTGGGGATCAAAATTTAAAGCCATCTGCTTGTAAATTTAGATTCAGAAATAACTTCGTCTTTTTAAAAGACAATAATCCAAAACATTCTGCGATAGCAACAAAGGAATATTTTCGAAAGAATGATATTAGTGTGATGGAATGGCCTGCCTAGTCCCCTGACCTTAATCCGATTGAGCGTTTGTGGTATATTCTAGACCGGGAAGTTGGAGTCGAGCTTACAGAAGACAAAATGATCTAAAAGCAGCCATAGTGGAAGCATTGGAGAAAATAACTCCAGAAGAAACCAAATCTGTAGTGGAACCAATGCCTCGACGTCTGCAAGCAGTTATTCTGGCAAAGGGTGGCTCTACTAAATATTAAAAAGTAGTTTTTTGTCTAAATTTGGAAATTTTTCTTACTTGTGCAATTATTTTTTTTGCAAGAAAAAATTTGATGAATGTAAGTACAGTTTATTTTTCTACGTCATATGAATTATATTTGACAATTTTTGAATACAATGCTATTTTCAAATAATTGATTGTTTTTTCCCTTAAAAACAAAAATTAACTACCGTTTATATATATTTATATATGCAATAATTATACATCAACCTAATATAATAATACTTGTTATAATATAATAAAAATTACTATAATATAATATAATCATAAATATAAATTATAATATTATCTTTATAAATTATATTTAATACTTTCAAAAAAGAAGAGAAAACCGCTGTAAAAGTACTGAAATAGTACTTGACCCTGTTTTGCAAGAGTAAAGCATATATCTAAAATTATTAAAAATATTTATATATATATATATATATATATATATATATATATATATATATATATATATATATATATATATATATATATATATATATATATATATATATATTTATTTATAACGTAATAAAGCTATTACCTAAGCAAGATTTGTCACGCTTTGTGTGTCATAATAAATATATACAGGAATTATGGTAAATGATGTTTATATAATTACACGCATTGATGTTTGAGCTGTGATATAAATGTTTATTAAAGTTTACACATATGAGCATAAATATTTTTTGACACATAAGAGTCATGTAAATTTCACTTCTATTTTATAAATTTTTTAATTTTATTTCAATTTTATTTTATAAACAATAATTAAAAAACGACAGATGATACAAAAAGTAATAGCATGGCTTAAAGCGAGCTCAATAACTCAGGGAGATTAAATATTTGGAATAATTGTAAATGATAACGATTTTATTGATGCGTATTTGTATCTAATGCTAATGGTTTAATAAAATCTGTGTCTATTATCATAAATTGTATTTTAAATTAGTAAAACTAGTGCAACCAGTCGAACAGGTAACCAGGTGAGGGTTACACTTTAAGTTGGAATACCCCTCAGAACTTTTTTTTGAGTAATCATTATTATTTTATAAATTTAATTTTATATACATAATGTAAATAACAAAATTAGATTAAAAAAAAAAATTTTTTTTTGGTGAAATGGCACCTGCAAAATAAACCAAAAACCACAAAGTTATTGAAATACCCTGGCTAGCGTATCTCAAGATCTACACAATTTAACTCTTTTCTGGATAATTGTTCTTGCAGGTTGTTCTGTGATATGAGTGGAACAGATTTTTTATATGATTTTTTTTATGAGCGGAACAGATTTTTCATATGAAATTTTTTGCCCAATTTTGGGACCAAAAATGGGCTACAAATTTAAAAAAAATTTGTGTCTTCGTTGACCTATTCCAGGACTGGAATAAATTTTATAAATTATATTATTAATATGCCGGCGTCTTTAAAAACCTCTATCTGAGAAAAATAGCTTTTAAAAATGCTTACATAAAAAATTTCTAAATAATATTTATATATATGCAAATCTTGATAAAACAAATGAGATAAATCTTAGAATGCACCAGTTTAATATGGGTTTCGCTCTTTTTTTCCCTCTTTTTCAAGAGTTTTATCATACCTATTCTTCTTTTTTCCTTGAATTACTTGTCTGCATTTTTTTACGCGCTTTAATTTTTTGTATCTGGCTAAATACAATCGTTTTTTATTTATTTGCCTACATCTTTCTAACAAGTACATTCTACGTCTCAAATTCATTTTTTTCTAAAATTAACACACTAGCTTGTTTACCAATGTCAAAATGGGCAACTGCATCAAAAGCACCAAACTGTAGATGCGTAAGCGAAACATAATGCCCTTTTAGTATACGCTCCCATATTGTTATGTTAAATGATTGATTGTTATTTTGGGTAAGGCCATGAAGACATTTTTTTAAGAGAATTTCATTACTTAACTCATCATAAATCGGTTTAAGTTTCCAAACAATCGATATAGGTAAACCAGGACCAGGTCTATGTATGATTTGCTTTGTCGCAATTGTACCGACACCTACTGTCTGCACCTTCAGCACAGTCAGGAAAATGTTCATTTTTTGATGAGGCAACATGATAAAGCGTAGCTCTTATAGCAGATTTCATACCGTTTAAATCATTTTTGTTTTGGCGAATTGCTATGTCGTAATAATTTTGGAGACGATCAATAGTTGCATCAGTCAATTTTCCGCGACCACCTAGACTTTTTTCCTTTTTTTTTAGGTTACGAAAGTGTGTTCCAACTCTTTTTTGAACATGTCCATCATATTCAAGTTTGTTTACTTGTACACCTTCATAAACATTTTTAACAGCATCATAACCTTTGCTATCTCCATCACTATAAAATTCAGTATATCGCAGTCTATGTTTTTGCAAGTGACCTATTCCATATTCTGCGGGCTCCCTTTGGCTCTATACCACCAGATAGTCCTTGATAATTATAAGTACATTTGTGTCTATTGTGCCATTTTTCATAGGCAAATGGGTTTTCTTTCTTTAAGTGTTCTTTAAGAAAACAACCTTTACATACCTTGTTCATTGCTTCAACATCTAATACTTTGCCTGTTTCCATTGGAATAACAGAAACAACTCCATTAAGAGTAGCCTCACAGCTACCAAGCTCCATCACATGATACTGCAACATCAATTGCATTAAGAAAAGGGTCAGTAATGGAGTTCAAAACAAAATAATCATTTTTCAAATCTTTTAATTCTTGAGCAGCATCCATCATTGTGTCTTCAGCTGCACATTTTACTGCATTAGTTAATTTTAAAACAATTTTATTATAATTTTTAATAATCATTGGTTTAGGCATATCCATCAATGTAAGAAATCTTGAAAATCCAGAATAACCTTGACCGCATGATCTCATGGCATATACAGCCCTGGTATTTATATCAAAACTTTTTCGTTGCTGAATGTTGATGAGTAAAATTCTTTTGAGTAATCACAAATAAAACAGCTAATATAGAGACAAGAAGCTAGACCTTTTCTCTTGTTTTTTTTTCTGAAAGAAATAGCTCTAACGACATGCATTCTGGACATCTAAGGGTAGAAAC
Organism: Hydra vulgaris; assembly: GCF_038396675.1. NCBI lineage: Eukaryota > Metazoa > Cnidaria > Hydrozoa > Anthoathecata > Hydridae > Hydra > Hydra vulgaris. The sequence goes on along the minus strand of NC_088931.1, from coordinate 27,258,055 downwards.
TACAGAGTTAAGTATTTCTAAACCAATGAAACGGTATCCTGTAATTAAGTTACTTGATATTATGGGTCTTGATGATGAAATGTTTTTAATTTTTTTAGCAGAAACACTAATTTGATCAGAACCAAATCCATTAAAATCAACCGTTCTCATCATATTTACATTTATATCTTCAACACTTTTAGCAATATTTACATTTATATCTACACAATTTGATTCTATGTTTACATTGCTATTATTTAAATCCATACCCACACTATTTACAACTAATTTCTTCGTTCCATAAAACATTTGTTTCCTTTTATTTCCTTTAGTTCTTTGTTTAACTATACAACCTTTAACCATTTTAAAAGATTAAAAATGGACATTCCAGTAATTGCTTTTATTTTAAAGCGGTTTTAAACAATAGAAAATAAATTTCCTTTTTTAAGTATATAATTTCCAAACATAAAAATAAGATTTTTGGAGGACTTTTTAGTAAGAATTTTAATTAGAAAAAGTGCCGTTGCTATGGCGGTTGTTATGGAAGTTAAAATTTTTAGGGTTCAATAAATTCTA